>NW_028317854.1:5405000-6005000 GCF_062004578.1 Staurois parvus
CCCTTATTATGATTAGTCTAAAATTAATGTTCAATCAATGCACACTTCATTCATGTCCCATACACACCGTCTTATACCAAATGATCGTACATATTCTTCATAACTGGACCAATCAAAAATAACTTTCCTTCAAAACTCTATACCTTATCTTCAGTTTCTCTTCCTAAAAATTCTTAATCATAATGTTAATTGATATATGATAATATAGTAATAATAATAATAATAATAATAAAAATAATAATTAAATGATGTAATAATAATTAATGTAGTATATTTCCATATTTGTATAATATTTTAACTCTCCGGAAATATACTTTCCATTCTAAAATGTGTCATAAGTTTATATTGCTCCTATAAGAGTAATATGTTTCTTAAATCTTTTAACAAAAGATATTCTAATAACTGGAATAACTCTATGAAGTTTTAACCAAAAAATATTCTGTATACGAATATGTAAAAAATAAAAAATAATAATAATAATATTAATATTATCCCAATATGGATGTAAGTATCGGAATAAAAGCATTAAAATGTATATGTGACCTATAACAATATTTTCAATAATAAATTATTTTATCACTAATAAATAGATTTCCTCTTGATGAATCTTATCTTCATGCAATGTCTATAAAATATCTTCTTTAAGTTCTGTAGAGTAGAAACATTCTTGTTGAATATGATAAATCAGTCACAAGTGTGGAGTATTAAGCTCTTGTTCAATCTTCTTCCCATATAAAGATCTCTTCTTTAACGTCCGAATACCTTAAAGTTGGCTTGTAGGAGATTGTTACGCTTCATGTTTGATTTTAGATGTCATTTCTGTAAAGAAATGCAGTATCATTACTTTGGCACAAACATTGCATTATTCTTGCACCTTTTTCAACAAATATGAAAGATTATGGAACAATCAGTTTATGAGTTTGAAACACATATTGTGAAGTAACATTACTTCCTATTTCCTTTTACAGAAAACCTCTATATATCAATCAAAATACTGTCCTAATCCTGTCTAAAATTACCTAAACTAGAATACAAAAGTAGTGTGTTATTTAGGTATGACAGGACGCAATATTTCATCATAGGTCATGACCGCAAAACCCTGTTTTACTAAACAAAGAAAGGTTTTGTATCACCCCAGAGATGACAAAGGTTTATGCCTTTGTTCTCATCCCTATAATATTAGAAATATGCGTAACTGTTTTCTGTGCTGTGGTCATTATTGTGGTGTTAGAGTGTTCTTCAGTAATACATGTGTTGCTGTGAATGTGAGGTAGAGACTTGTCTGATACAGCTGTACCTATCACAATGTGTTTGGCTAACAGTGCTCTTATCCACTGAGGATACCTTTCACGACATTCTCTAAATATATCTTCCTCAAGAATTCTTCTTAGTGAACTGTCAGGAGACTGTAATATGATACTATGTGACTTTACTGTGCTTTGTGAAGCTGTGATTGCATAAAAGAAACTCAACAGTTGTTGTGCCTCTGATGTAAAAGTTCTTTCAAATGGTGATAAATTTCTGGAGAAGTAACTAATTAGTCTCTCATTACCTTCTTTTAATTGAGACAAAGTTACTGAAATTGCATTATCAGATACATGTGTTTTCACAACAAAAGGAGCATTGGAACAAACCTCAACTGTACCTAATGCAGGTGCATTCTGCAAATCCTTTTTCAACACTTTTAAAGCATTATTCTCATTTGGACCCCATTGGTCAACTAAGTTATTTTTACTCTTCAAAAGATGATGTAATGGCTTAACGTTCTCTGCGAAACCATGTATAAACTCTTTACAATGGTTTATGTCTTTCAAAAATTGTTGCAATGCTTTATGTGTTGTAGGAACTGGAAAGGCAGTGATAGCTCTGACTGTCTCTTGTAATAATTGTCTCTTTCCTTGACCAATCTGCATGTGAAAGCATTTCACCTGACTTTTCATCAGCTGAACTCTTTCCGGGTTTAATTTTAGGCCTGCATCCTGTAACAACATAAATAACTCAGACAAAAGAGTAATATGTTCGTTAACATTCTGCGTACTCAGCATAATTGTATTTACATGCTGAAAAATGCATTCTGGCCTTGAAAATTGTGATAGAATTTTTGCTATGGATTCATGGACTACACCATCACTGATGTCTAAACCAGCTACTAATCGAGTGAATGCATAAGTCTCTTTCTGAAACTTAAAAGCTAACTTGTATTGACAACTTTTAGCTAAGGGGATCGAAAAATGACTGTTATCGATTTCCAAAACAGAAAACACTTTGGATTCGGCCTTTAAATGTAACTTGATATTAGAAAGATCAGGAACAACTGCTTTGTTATTTGTAATATGTTTATTCAGTGTCCTGAAATCAACTGACAAAGAATATGAATTGTCAGCATTTTTGATAGGCCAAATACAGTTATTTACTACTGATTGTGTTTTCTTTAAAATGCCAAGTTGTACAAACTCTTGAATAATGGCAGAAAGTGGTCCTATTGATTCTTGTGGTAACTCATATTGATTAAGGGGTATGGGGTCTTTTCCCTCAATATTCAATTCTGTATCTTTCAATGTTCCTATGTCATTTTTAAACTTTGACCACAAACTTGGAAAACGTTGTACCAATTCATTTAAAGCACAATTACCATCAGTATCAGGCCATTTTTGTGCTGTAGACATTTTAGAGTTGAAACCAACATCACTGTATATAGAAGGATCCATTAACATTGATTTGGGCCTAGATGGATTCCTCCAAATAACTTTGGTCATAATATCAATAATCCACTTTTGCTTATTGATAAAATCAATGCCAAGAATATTCTCGGTGGCATTACTATACCAAATATCAATGTTAGTTTTCACTAGCCCAGGTACTTCAAATGTTACATTAGGCACCTGTCTAGCAGTGGAATAACCTGTATTATTAAAACCTTTTATTTTACACATGGGTGAATTTGGTTTCACAGGTATGTTTTCTCTGGTAAGACTAATTTCAGATCCGCTGTCAATTAGGAATTTGATCTTTTTACCATTTAGGAATCCGTGTAGAAATGGTCTTCCATTATCATCCAATACAATTGGAGCGACAAATTCTAACGATATCGGGGATGAATGTGGACGTGATTCTATTTTTGGAACTGGTAATAAACCATTTCTGTCAGTGACAACCCTTCTCACCCTGTTGTCAGAACAGTTGTTTCTAGTCGTATGAATCAGTTTAACTGATGAGGCATAAGGCAATTCAGTTAAACATTTATCATTACACAACACAGCAGGTTGTACAAAAGCTGCTTTTTCACTTTTTATTTCCATTTTCTTTATTTGTGAGTCAAATTTAAACTTCCAACAATGCCGTCTGATATGACCTTGTTTATGACAGTGAAAGCATGTGGTATACTCATTATGGCTCACTTGCTTGCATCTGTCGTTGTCATTCTTACTGGGACTTGTAGTTCCTGGCATAACTGTAGTCTGACTGTTGTTGTCACTTTGAAGCACAGCTACCTCATAAGTGAAATGATTGTTTTTCAATTTTCTCCGGATTCTGTCAATGAAACTTACTATGTCATTCAAATTATGTTTTTCCTCTGCTATGACAATGGTTACTGGGTCTAAATACGTGAATTTCTTTACAAAAGCTTTGATCATAGCTGAGTCTTCCTCATTTTCTACTCCAAATATATTTTTATATGCTTTGGAAAACTTATTTTTAAACTCAAAAGGATCTTCATCAGCAGTAGTCTGAAGTAAGTCTAGCATTTCTACAGAAGGTACGTCTTCACCTGTTGAACATAACAGCAATTGTCGCAGTCTGTCTGTCGCGTCATTGTGTTTTTTCTGATCTTTATCGTTAACAACAGAATTTTTAATTCGAGAAATAAATTTAATTGGTAGCCACATCGGAAATAAATAATTTATGTCATGGTTTGAAATCTGATGGCATTTGACATGCATTTCATATACTTCCATGTTGCTGTAGATATCTTTATCTGGATCATAAGCAGGGATGTCTTTTAAAACTTTCATTAATTGATTATGTATTTGCAACTTAAGTTTTGCAGTTTTACATAACAATTCTTTATGTTTAATTTGTGTTTCGTCATCAGAGTCAATATCCGAACTTTCAGAAATATCGGACAGCCGTGGCTCTGATTTTGAATCACTCTGTTTGTCATCTGTATTTATCATGGCAACCTGTTTACTGTCATTCTGCAGTCTTAACAAAAGATTTGTCTTTGAGTCAATTTGTTCCTCAAGATTCTCTATGTAATTACAAAAAATGTCACAGTTTGGGCAACTAAGAGCATCTTGAGACAAATTGTCATGCTTTTCTGTATTCTGTATAGTGCTACATTCTGTCTGTTTTAATGTACAAGCTTTTTTAACAGGTAAATCAACATTCAAAATCATTTTGTTGAATATTCTTACTAAATTTAAGATGTTAGATATCTTTTTACGCTGTCTGTGCACAGTAAATCTAGATTTATCTATCTGAATATTGGCCTGTAAACATTCGTTATACATATAATGCCATAGCTGACTGTCTTCAGAATATAAAGAAACATCTTTAAACTCTAGCTTACTTTCATTAACTAAGTCATCAATAAATTCCATAATTGTTACTCACCGTAATCAGAAGATTTTCTCGTTTGACCCGGCTCAGTCACTGGACCTCTCGTCCAAGTCTGTTTAATCGCCTGTTCTGCTAGGTTATTTTCACCGTGTTTTCCCAAGACTTGACCCCCCTTAACAAGGCATGGGGAAATCCGTAGAAAAAACATTCGGCGGTGGCTGGCTCACCAAAATGTTGGATTTTTAGACACATATAATACTTCTTCTAGTGTCTTGAGGCGATTATGAATGAAAGAGCCATTGAAATAAAAAATGAAGTGTGATTTTATTCTATCACACAATGGTGTCAAATAACAATGTAAAGCGTATTATGAACAGTTCCATGTAGATAAAACTACTGTAAAAATGACAAGCAAATGTTTAAAACAAAGTCACCATTATCTGTCATGGCTGTCCTTGCCATGTGCGATTCTCATGTCCTTGTCCAACTCAATGACTTTGTTGAAGAAGCAGCCGGAAGTAGACGGATATGATGATCTAGCAGCAGTATGCACCTGTTGCAGCTTTTCAGACGTGTGTATGCAAGAGTTATGTAGCGTGTAAGTGTGAGTCTCTGTCCCTCAAGGCCCCCTTTATGCAGCATGAGTGTGTCATCTTAATACCTTGTATGGCATAGAAGGGAGGGGACGACACTCACATAATGTCTTTGATGGACAGGAACATATGTATGCTGATGTACATAATATTATAAGCTAATGACGTAAATGTATCAATGTTAGAAACGTATACTAAATACACACAGATACCATTAAAATACGTAATGTAATAGTAAGTCACTTCTAATAACCTTGGCATAACTAACAGATACTTTTAACCAACTATATCTAAATATAGTATACTCAACCTAACTTGTATATCTTTTGGTCTCAGCTATAATTGAAGAATAGTAAATACTACCATTTGTCAAAGACCATTCACACATATTAATATTAATTATGACTAATCATAAAAACCAAATATTTTGCAAGCTTGCCATCAATATAAGTGCCGAATCATAATTTAGATTTAACAGTCCTCCTAAGCTCAGCACAGCCAGGCAGCACGCATTTTCCACACTTGCATCCACAGTCAGTGAACAGTCCATGAGCTTGGTTTTTGATATTTTATTAGGGGAAATAACTTGAATAGGGTAACAGTGATTATGGGATGCCCAACTTGACTGAATCAATGCACAGGGACAACATACTTCCTATCTACAGAAACAGATCCTGGACTGCTCTTTTCCTTGAAAGCCATCAGTCTTTACGGATCAGTAGCAATAGCCCCTTATGGACTAGGGACTTGCAGCTCCTCTAAACGTTAGCTTGGATTGTTGCAACTACATGCAGAAGTATCTCCACTCCCCTATAGAACTGCTTCCAGCTCCACAGCCTGTAGACACTACCAGCCCTCCTGGCTGCTCTGAAGATCTCTCAGGACAAGGATAAAGGATTAAGCACAGTGCTGTCCTTTGAAAGCTTGTTACATGTGGCAGTATCTTCCCTGGTAAATTCCTGGGTGTGCTGATGTACTCCTTCTGTCCTCCTTACTCCCACTGCTCCCAGACCTCAGGATCAGCGTTCATACCGTGCTACTGAACAGATCCTCCTGAGCCAGCATGAGCCCAGTCCCCCCTAGAACCAGGGGACCCCTCACAGGTCACCGGCAGCCTTTTCAGCACTCCATCTTCTACCCAACTTCCTTGCTAGCCTGACTCTCCCATATTTATGGGTTGGCCTCACCACTGTACCAGAGTCTGCAAACGTAGGATTGGTTGGACTCCCATAAACATGCAGATTAGGTCTCCACCCTGTCCACTGGAAGCTTCCATGGTCCTCCAGAACCAGGTGGAGGCGATAGAGTCTCAAACTGTTAAGCCATCCAGCCTGACCTGCAGTAACCAGACTCACACAGTTACCATGAGTCATACACAATACATTTACCTACACTAACCCTAGTAGCATACTATAGGGTGCTACACATACAGTTTGATATTCAGTGTGAGGATTTGTGGGCTCAAGTGCAAAGCACAAACATTCCATTTTAGGAATGTTTACTTAGGAGAGGACCTGAATTAACTTGCACAACTGATGCAGGAAGAAACTAAGTGACACTGGATATGCCTGAAAACACGTGCATTTAATGTGTTGCATTAAATCAGTCTTCAAGGCTATATTAATACTACTATGCATGCTTTAATGTGCGGTACAACAATGTCATTTTTGCATTACAAAGCTATTTATTTTTACTGGCACATCAACACACATAAGTTACATATAGTAAACAAATGCATCTGTTCTTCAGCATGCCACAACACATATAATAAAGAAGACATACCTGGCCTCGTAGTGCACTGAAAAGAAGGGAGACAGTTACCTTTTTTGGCCCATAGATGTGCATTGAGCACCTTCAATAAAATGAATGGCTAATGCACTGACCACCTATCTGTAACCACAAGCAGTCCCCTTCCAGATTCTGCAGGTCAACTGGTCAACACTTTACTACAGGCCTAAAACTGTAATTAAGGGAAATGAGAGAGGCAGAGACATGATTAAATGCAGCTTTAAGCCATAAGTGGTGGGGAACCAACCATTTTGTAGGGAAACTGCTCTGGAGTACAGGTGTAGCACTTACCCCTTCAGGAGCCTCTGGATATGATGGGTTCTCTGTTCTGCTATGACTCTTTACTGTAAGCTGGTCAGTCCCCACTGAAACACCGGTGTAACTTATATGTTAAAATTCTACCATAGAATGCATAGAAAATGGATCCCAAACAACTGCATGGATTAAATGGATGCATTATGGCAAGGCAGTTAAACCATACACCAATCAACAAACAGGCAATTGAACATGTTAAAACATGCTGTACTAGATATTATAAACACTGACTCATAAGATGGCAATCAACTGAACTGTAGTAATGCTAAACCAAATTTTAACTAATACAACCAGGGTTAAAAGTATCAGTATTAACTAACCCAAAAATAAAGGTTCTTGTGTGCATTTTACCCATACAACCCTAATAGTGGGTGGGAGTATGCGATCCTAACAAGGGGTACCCCTGAAGGGGGCTGCAAAATACCTAGTGCCTAACTGTCAGTCTTAGCCAGCTATCATTGAGATATATCCGAACAGTGGTGCATTCAAACCTGTCCTTTTAACAGTGTGCAATGGATGGTTGATGGGCTGCTAAGTAAGGAACAGGGGCAGACTGACCATTCAAGCACTCGGGCACTGTCCGAGGGCCCAGGGTCAGTAGGGGGTCCCATGAAATGCCCTTGGTACCTTTTATAGGCTTTTTTGGGTGTGCTTTGAGTGTGGGCAAAGACACAGGGGCCCCATGATCCCCTATTGGCCGGGGGCCCCATGAGCTGTCAGTCCGCCCTTGGTAAGGAACAGTCTCTACTGCATTAAATGTGGCAGTTTTGAGATAAACACAAATGATTTATCTCACCACTCCTGGTACACAGACATCTGGTCCAGATCACTTGGTGGTCTGCTGTCCTTGGATACCCAGGACCCGGTGACTCAGTCCTCACAGACTCAGTCTCTCAGTTCTGGTCCTCGCTGGTTCTCCCTTGCTGTAGGCACTCACAACAATGGTGCTTCCATATCTGGTCCCAGTTCAGCAAGTGGTCTCTCAGTGGCTCAGTCTCACTGGTGCTATGCTCAGACACCAACATCAGGTCCATGTCCTTTCTGGTGTAGACAAAGACACCCCAGTGGTGGGCCTACCACATCTGGTCCCCAATCTGCAAGAAACTCCGGCTCTGGTCAGTACAGCTTGGTTTCCTCTGCAAAAAGACCCCAATCTCTCCTGAATTGCCTGAGAAAAGTTGTATATCTGCTCCTCTGTTGTGCAAAGCCTTATGCCCCTTGTAGTCCACAGCCCATTCATCTTCATTCACTTGCATTGCACTGTATTCCTTTAAGGACTACAGTTTCCAGTATCCTTAGCAGCCAATGCATTGGAAATCCTTTTGCCTCTGATTGGCTTGGGTCCATTGGTGACAGGACAAGGGGTCAGGAGTGAGGGGGGAGGAAACACAGCCTGCTTCGCTCACACAGCAGGGAAGCAAGGGGTGAGAGGTGGCTAGCTGCAAAACACACAGTAGTCCTGGCTTTGTCCCTTCTTACAGCAAGGTGGCAGAGTAGGCAGATGATAACATAGCCAGTGGCTACACAGGTAAGTAGTAAGTAAGTGGTCTTTTTAGCTTTTAGTAAAGTGGGTAGTTTAGGCAAGCACAAAGACCTCTAAGTCAGTTTCTTACTTTGAGTCTGCTTTAATATGTATTTCAATGGTTTATCAGACATCGTATTTTTGAAAGACTTTTCATTATTACTTTTCTCAATTCAATTGTGGTCCAATTTTTTTTAACCTTTCAGTGGTTAAAAAAATGGTTTATACAGTTTGGGTGGTTTTCTATTAACAGACATTATATTTAATTTGGATAACCAGAGAAGCAGTCTGCTCCACTGGGCCAACTTATATGCAGAGGCAAATCGTATATGGCAAAGGGACTGGTTCCCATTCTATGGAGACTAGGGAATGATTGCCAAACTAGATCAGAAAAATCACTGCATGCAGCAAATAGTGTTTTTCTGCTCTACTAATATTCATTGTCATCCAAGAGTAGACCCCTACACAGTCCACCCTTTGACCTTAAAATCTAGTATATCACTGAGGATTCACATGTGTAACTACATCAAAATAGCCATTTGGAGAATCAAATTTGTACTTTATCAGTAAATATTACAACTAAAGAGTGCAGTATTCCATTTTGGCACAAGATGGCATTACAGTCCATCATAACTATGGTGGAGCTTCAGGCAAAACAAACTGAGTAGCACAAAGAGATACTCTCATTAGGAAAAAGGAGGAAAAGTATCTATACTGTCAAACCACTTCAATAACAGGCACTTTTATCCCCTTCCTGCCCAGTCCAATTTTCAGCTGTCAGCACTGTTGCACTTTAAATGACAATTGCGCGGTCACGCAACACTGTACACATATTACATTTTGATCATTTTTGTCACACAACTAGAGCTTTCTTTTGGTGGTATTTAATCACCACTGGATTTGCTAAATAAACTAAAAAGACCAAAAATGTTGAACATAAACTTTGTTTTTGTTATAAAATTAGCAAATAATGTTTCTTCATAAATTTAGGCCAAAATGTATTCTGCTACATCTTTGTTGAAAATAAATCAGTGTACTAAATCAGTAGACTACTGCAACTCCCTCCTCACTGGCCTGCCTCACCGCTGGCTATCCCCGCTTCAGTCGATCCTGAATACGGCTGCCAGACTCATTCACCTTTCCAACCACTCCGTTTCCGCCACCCCCCTCTGCCAATCCCTCCACTGGCTTCCGATTGCGCAATGGATCAAATTCAAAATCCTAACACTGACGTACAAAGCCATCCACCACACTGCCCCGAACTACATCATTGACCTAATATCCAAGTACCGCCCAGCACGCACACTCCGCTCCTCACAAGACCTCCTTCTCTCTAGTTCCCTGGCCTCCTCCTCCCATGCCCGCCTCCAGGACTTCTCCAGGGTGTCACTCATCCTCTGGAACTCCCTGCCCCAACCCATCAGATTATCACCTACTCTCCTTTAGGCGCACCCTGAAAACCCATCTCTTCAGGGAAGCCTACCCTACCCCCTGCTAACTTGCCGACCTCCTCCACTTTTCCTACCACTCCATCCCCCACAGCTATCTCCTCCTGTACCACTATCCCCTCCCTCCTAGATTGTAAGCTCCAAAGAGCAGGGCCCTTAATCCCCTCATGTTTTGCATTGTATTGGTATTGTTCTGTCACATGTTCTGTCCCTCTTTGTAATGTACAGCGTTGAGCGAACTATTGGCGCTTTATAAATACTGTATAATAATAATAATAATAATAATACTGTATATTATTTAGTCTGTATGAAAGTTATGAAGTCCATAACCTATGGGACATACAGTATATCTGAAAATTGGTCAGTCCTAATGTACTCATGTCCTATCTCATTTCTTGAGGCCTGAGAATGCCAGGACAGTACAAATATCTACCAAATTACCCCTTTTTGGAAAGTAGACAGTCCAAGGTATTTAGTTAGAGGCATGGTGAGTTTTTGGAAGTTGTAATCTTTTGTCACAATGAAGACATTTAAAAAAACTGTTTTTTCACAATTTTTTTTTTTTACATACTGTCACCAGTGCAGTACAGCGTCATCATAAAACTGATATGGCGGTGATCAGGGACACTGACTGGTGACAGTATGCAAAAAGAAAAAAGTAATCTTTTTAAAAAAAAATTTCTTTTTTATTAAATTTTTCTTATAGATTTACTGTTATAAACAACCATTAATGTACCATCTGTATCTGTACCATGTGATCACTGTAACCAGTCACAGAGATCAACACAATACTACACAATTTTTGGCATGAATGAACGCCATGTATTGTCATGTGATCTACTGTGATTGGTCGCAACGATCATAAAGTACCGTCAGCAGCCAGTACACTGATCAGTCATTCGTGGGGTGCTTGTGAGGTATGTTACAGGGAGCACATTATATGACGTGTACCCAGCACAACGAGTGTCCCAACTGGCCATCATTTGAAAACAGGCCAAGCTGAAACTGGTTAAAGCAGGGTTTCTCAACCTTTTTACCATGGAAGAACCCTTGGCAAAAAGTTTGAGATCTTGGAAAACCCCTGAAATAATGTTCACATCTACAGCTCAAAGAACATTGGTGTGATCAGCGAACTGTTGATACAAGAACAATTCATTTTAGAAATAGCATTATATAGAATCAAAATTAAAATTTACCTATTTAATGTAAAATTTGTGCTTGCTCTTTTCTGCAGATATGCTCGATTCTGCGTCAAACTTGAGGGGGGGGGGGCAGCAGGGCACATTATGTAGAAGCAGGGCACAATATGTGGGAACAGGGTACACTATATGAAAGCAGGGTACAATACCTGGGAGGAGGGCACATTATGTTTGAACAGGGTATGTTACATGAGAGCAGGGTACATTATATGGCAGCAGGGCATATTACATGAGAGCAGGTTACATGAGGGTACGGTACATAAGTACCTGAAATAATACATGGGTGCAAGGAACATTACATGGGGCACACTATATGGGGAAGATTACATGGGAAAAGGGCATAGTACATGGGAGCAGGGCACATTACATGGGGCACACTATATGGGGAAGATTATGTGCGAGCAGGGCATATTACATGGGAGCAGGGCACATTACATGAAAGCAGGGTACGTTACATGGGAGCAGGGCACATTACATGGGGCACACTATATGGGGAAGATTATGTGCGAGCAGGGCATATTACATGGGAGCAGGGCACATTACATGAAAGCAGGGTACGTTACATGGGAGCAGGGCACATTACATGGGGCACACTATATGGCGAAGATTACGTGGGAGCAGGGCATATTACATGGGAGCAGGGCACATTACATGAAAGCAGGGTACGTTACATGGGAGCAGGGCACATTACATGGGGCACACTATATGGCGAAGATTACGTGGGAGCAGGGCATATTACATGGGAGCAGGGCACATTACATGGGGCACACTATATGGGGAAGGTTACGTGGGAGCAGGGCATATTACATGGGAGCAGGGCACATTACATGGGGCACACTATATGGGGAAGGTTACGTGGGAGCAGGGCATATTACATGGGAGCAGGGCACATTACATGGGGCACACTATATGGGGAAGGTTACGTGGGAGCAGGGCATATTACATGGGAGCAGGGCACATTACATGGAGCACACTATATGGGGAAGGTTACGTGGGAGCAGGGCATATTACATGGGAGCAGGGCACATTACATGGGGCACACTATATGGGGAAGGTTACGTGGGAGCAGGGCATATTACATGGGAGCAGGGCACATTACATGGGGCACACTATATGGGGAGGATTACGTGGGAGCAGGGCATATTACATGGGGCACACTATATGGGGAAGATTAAGTGGGAGCAGGGCACATTACATGGGGCACACTATATGGGGAGGATTACGTGGGAGCAGGGCATATTACATGGGGCACACTATATGGGGAAGATTACGTGGGAGCAGGGCATATTACATGGGAGCAGGGCACATTACATGGGGCACACTATATGGGGAAGATTACGTGGGAGCAGGGCATAGTACATGGGAGCAGGGCACATTACATGGGGCACATTACATGGGGCACAGTATATGAGGCACATTCTGAGGCATACTATATGGGGCACATTATGAGGCGTACTACATGGGGCACATCATTGGGCATACTACATGGGCACATTAGGGGCATGCCACGTGTACCAGTTTCCTATGCAGAACATGGTAGGGAACGGCTGTGATCTTTCCCCTTCTAGCATGCTGTTCCCCGCCAGGCCCTCCTCCCATCCTCTCTGTACTAGGTGAAGTAATATACAAGCACCTGGGATGGACAGGAGGGAAGGAGGGGTTGGCTGGGAACAGTGGAGAAACTCCTTGTTTGCTGGCACTGCTCTGCATGCAAGGCATTCTGTCTATCCATCAGTAGATTGCAGCAGAACCCCTGGAGCCTGTCGTGGAATCCTAGGGTTCCGCTGAACCCCAGTTGAGAAACCCTGGTTTAAAGGATAAGGGAATACAGTACTACCTATAACAACAGCAGTGCACTCCACATATAAAGATAGTGAGCAGTGATCTGCTGATGTATAGCATATGTACTGTGTAATTATGGACATTTGAGTGCAAGATTAGGAATCGCTAGATTATGTAAAGTTGAATGTAGAGACATCCACTATAATAAATCAGGGTTTGGTCGGGTAAACCAAAAGGAACCAAAAAGCTCTTTTTACCAAACTATTACTAAATACAGTAGGGACTTCTTACATTTTAAGGTAATTTTAAGTGTTCACAATCCTATGGGACTGCACAGCCCACCACTCCACAAACCACAACACAACTATAACAATATACTTTAAATATATACCCACGGACTCCAAAAATGCTCTTTGATTATCATGTCCAGTTACTGGAGTTAAATAATACATATTTTTTTCAAATAACATAACTAAGTTTCTTTAAACCTTTCAAAAGCACAAATCAAAAATCTAACCATAAAGCTTAAAGAATATGTAAAATTTCATATTACTGATACTGTATGTGCCTGCTGTACCATGAACTTGTATTTAAAAGTATCCTGATCTCTTTGTATTGCTTCCTTTGTGTGAAATCTCTGGTGTTCCTGCCTGTCCCTCTGCTTTCCTATTAAAACCGACCACACTAGGCATGAGAGCACAGCATGGTTAGTTTTCTAGCTGTGCTGGGAACTCAACTTGCTCTCCTCTAGTGATCAAACTTGTCCTGACATGCACCCCCTGCATAACCTTTCTCCAGGGGGATCAGTGTGCTGCTTTTTCTCCTCCCCTAGCTCCTTACGCAACTGAGAACAGAATATATGTGATGTATGTTAAAAAAAGGGAAACAATGTATTTTAATGTTTTTATATGTGTGTACACTTGTGAGGACTGCTGTGTTTATAGGTCCCCTTAAGCTCTGCACAGCCAGGCAACACACGTTTTCCACACTTGCATCCACAGTCAGTGAACAGTCCATGAGCTTGGTTTTTGTTATTTTATTAGGGGAAAGGAAAGTAACTTGGATAGGGTAATAGAGATTATGGGATGCCCAACGTGACTGAATTAATGCATGGGGACATCTTCCTTCCAATTTACAGAAACAGATCCTGGACTGTTATTTTCCTTGAAAGTCATCAGTCTTTGCGGATCAGTAGAAACAGCCCCTTACGCACAAGAGACTCGCAGCCCCTCTGAAAATCAAATCATCTTAATTTGTAAACTGAATGCAGAGATGTCTCCTCTCCCCTGTAGTACTGCTCCCAGCGGCACAGCCTGCAGACACTACCAGTCCTCCTGGCTGCTCTGAAGATCTCCCAGGACAAGGATAAAGGATTACAGCTTGCAGATGAAAGCTTGCTATATGTGGCAGTCTCTCCCCTTGTGAATCCCTGGGTGTGCTGCTGTACTCACTCTGTCCTTGCTCCCACTTCCCCCAGGCCTTGATCCTGTTCACGCCATACTACTGAATGGACCCTCCTGAGCCAGCCCCAGCCCAGCCTGGAGGCCAGCCCCCCCCCCCAGATCTAGGGGACCTCTCACAGGCCACCGACAGTCTCCCCAGCACTCTATCTTCCACCCGACTCTCCATGCCAGCTTGACTCTCCCATATTTATGGGCTGGTCCACCACTCTACCAGGGCCTCCAAACCTGGGATTGGTGAGACTCCCATACGCATGCAGATTAGGTCTTCACCTCTTCCGCCCACTGACTTCTGGAAGGTTCCAATGGTCCTCCAGAACCAGGTGGAGGCAATAGAGTCCCAACCTATTAAGCCATCCAGCTTGACCTGCAGTAACCCTACCTTAATCACAGACACAGTTACCATGAGTCATATAAAATAGATTTGCCTACTCTATTCTAGTAGCACGCTAGAGGGTGCTACATATGTACACACAAATGTCTTGCCTTTCATTTCTATTTTAAACTGTATGGGCTGTTTTCCAAGGTGAGGGTTTACATTTAATCCCCAAACATCAAAGTTCATAAACAACCTTGTCTTCCCACTTTGTGGGTGACATTACCCCTCAAGCCAGCCTTTGAATATAGTTTGTTCTATCAAAAGCCATTGCCTTTTCAACAATGGGTTGTAAATCTAGATTAAATATGTACAAGCCTATATCAAAGAGCTGAATTAAATTGCACCTGTACAAACCAGAAATACCTCTCTGCAATTCAAGGTATCTAAAAGAGAAACCACACATCAATTTCATACATTTTTGCATCATTTTGCTTTATTATGTGTTTACACATTTTTTGGTAAAGTATAAATTGTTATGGAACTATTTTAGAAAAACAAAAGAACTAGTTGGTAACTATAATCTCAAAGAATGAAAATTCTGCTGCATTCTCATGCACACTGGACATTTTTACAGCGGCTGTTTTTGGCTTTTGGCATTTTTTTTTCTACAGCCAGTAAACACCCCCAGCATGTTATCCTATGTGTCCATGCACACATAGACTGTAATCAGCGTTTTTTAGCAGAGACGTTTTTTGGATGGAAAAAACCCCAGAACTAGTGGGTTTCTAGAGGAGTTTTTTAGCTGTAAAAATGCTCTAACACTGAAAAACGCGACAAACCGGTGTTTTTGGACTTTTTTTGAGCAAAAAAAAGGGGGGGGTAAACAAAAAAAATGCTAAAAAACTCAAAAACAACAAACGTGAAAAACGCGGGAAAACGCTGCTAAAAGCCGATGCAAAAATGCTGAAAAACTTATCTTTTTAATGTGACTTTACACTAATGTTACCAGCATTATTAAAACGCCCAGTGTGCATGGAGCCTAAAGATAAGTGTTTGTATCAGCTTATGTCATTTTCTCCCAGGTCAACAATAAGAATATCAGGAATTGGATATTTTCCTTAAGACTCAATCCTCCTAAGGCTTCTAGTACCAAGCCAAATTAAAGAAGAAGTGCAAGAATTAAAGTAGAACTAAATGAAGTAAAAGAGGATTACAACCCTTGTCAGGGTTTTTTTTTGGAATCTGTGTTCTGTTGGGGAGATTTACTTTCACTTCTTGTCTCATAGCCAAAACAGGGAGTGAGAGGAAATCCCTGAAAATTAATGCAGTCCTTTGGCGCCTCACAGGTCACCAGAACTAGTGTCCCATTTGGAAGATTTCCTCTGTTACTTTTCTGGGGACAACCCAAAATTTGACAGTTTCGTTTACTTACAGTACACTTTCTTGTTCAATATTTCTATTGAACATAAAAAACTAAACAGAACAATAGAGTTTGCCATTCAAGTAGTAATGCTATACAAAAACACGACAAACAATGATTATGAGGATACACAAACAAAACAGCACCAGAGTGCCATAGAGAGGCAGAGCTGAATGCAGGAGATAATCACACACGTCTTTTGTTGACAACCTTGATTGCGGGTTAACCTCGCTCCAGAGCTCCACAATATTGAAAGTGCAAAACATTCTACAAAAGTACAAGAGAGTAGTCAACGGGGTAAAGAAAGAAAGAGAAAAGAAGAGGTGAGTAAGGGAAAACAGGGTGTCCAGTTGTAGCCGCAATGGGCCAGCTGGCGACTAAAGGAGCCGCTTGGCAGAACATGAGTCTGGGTCAAGGTTCCAGTAAGGACTGATCAAAGTACCTTTAACTTACACTTTCAATGATAATGGGCAAATAGAGAGGGTGCGCAGACAGCAATGAATCTCTGACAAATTTTCTAATCCCTCTCCACTCTATCCAAATTTTTTTTAAAAATTGCCTCTAGTTATACTTTAGCTGACACAGTTTAATTGTATACCCTTCTTCGCCTTCTTGTTCATGTCCAATATATAAAGGAGTGTCTGAGAATTCAAACAGTGCTCTTGGCACCTAAAAGTAAAAGATTTAAATTTAGCAAAGCACAAACTATAGCAAACATAAAATCTGAAACTATTAGACTCTAAGCAACCAATTTTCTGCATGTGGTCATCATCTAGGCCTTGTCTGGCTGCCTCTGGGGCTGCAACATTTCTAAAAGAATGAGAAGATAAGTGTGCTTCTGATATCCAAGTGCAGCCAGACAATGTTTCAGAACAACATTAAACTGAAACGTTAATAAGAAACTGCCATTAGCAAAATACAAAAAAACTTGGGCTGGGGAGAGAGAGAAAATGAGAAATAATACCCACAGGACACATTGCAGAACCAGGTAGAAGATGAAGAATAGTCCACGTTTTCTTGGCATATTGATCAGTTTTAGTATAATACCCCATCTGAAAAAGGGAAACTGAAGATTTTTAAGACCAAGAAAAGACCAGGACTGAGCTACTAGTCCAGAAAGTCTCATAAAAAGACAAAGGCAAATTTAAATAAAAATGGTCTCAAAAAAAGAGGATCAAACTGAGTCTGAGATTATAACTAAATCTGCCAAATAAGTAAAAGCTAATAGGGCACTTAAAATCCTGTGTTAAAGAGAACTTGTGGAAACCATTAAAACATTGCTAAATAATAAAATAACTAGAACAGGAAGGGGTTACAGGGTTAAGCTTTCTAGAAAAAAAAAAAATATGCCAGCCAACATTGGGGTCAATTTACTAAAACCGGAGAGTGCAAAATAAAGTGCAACTCTGCATTGAAACCAATCAGCTTCCAGATTTTATTGTCAACACTTAATTGAACAAGCTGAAGTTAGAAGCTGATTGGCTACCATGCACAGCTGCACCAGATGTTGCACTTTCCAGTTGTAATAAATCAATCCCAGTGTGTGTAGAGCTACATAGGAACAACCATCTCGCATCACATACAAAAATTAAAATAAGTACTAATAAGTCATTAAATGATGACAGGTTATGGCCTGGTACCAAAAGAATTCCACTTAACCCATGTGGCTGTGTGGGAAGCCCAGGTTGAAACTGCTAAAGATCTTTTAACCATGTCAGAAACCAGGTCCATATTACCTTCTAAAAGTGCATCAGGCACCTAGCCACGGGTGTATCTGCTTTTCAAGCCAAGGTGATGAACTGTTGGTGGCATAAATTATCTGCTATAACATTATGAACTTCTGGTAAATACTTCCTTTTCAACCAAATATTTAATCTAAACCAGCTGGGGACTAAAAAAATAATGAAAATATGACTACTAAAGCAATTTTGAATGACAAACAGCTAATGGCAAACAAAACTCCTTTATTATCCCCACATACACAGAACTGTGATGTTGACACTGCTACGTTTGTGCAGGAGATGTAAGTCCACAGACATACTGTTAGTTTCCTCTGTCTACACATATCTATATGAGAGCTGTGTTCTGTCTCTCTTCTACTTTATATATACTATTTGTCATCAATTATCTCAATTTCTAATAGCATGAGCTGCAGGTGCAGATAGATGGGCTAACATGGACTTATACATTACACATTATGATGGAGTGGAATCAAACATTTTTCATACACTATGAGACAAAGTTTTATGTTCCTTTATGTATCTTTTATGCATTTTATGATAATGTGTGTTTTTTTATTATTATTCATCAAATACTTAGAACAAGCCATGGTATTGTTTTAAGGTGGTTGTTTTTATATTTATGATGTTTTGAAAGAACAGCTCATGTGACACTTATCTCTGCCACTGGGCAAGTCAATGACAGCCCACATGCAGCTTCAAAATTAGCCATTAAAGAGCATATAAGAGAGGGTACAGACATTTCATTTGTTGGCTCTGAGGAAGAGTCAAGTCCTCGAAACGCGTTAGCCTGTTGGAAGACCAGGGTTCCCATTGCGGATAGTCATGTAGTGTGGATTGGACAGTGCTGTTCTTTATGATGTGCCTTTGACATTATTGTCATTTGTGAGTACAATACCTATCTTTATTTCTTCAATAAATGTTTTTTAAGGTAATCCATTAGGCGGTGCGCCCTCTGTTTGTTTTCTTTATATCCTATAGAATACAGCTGCCTGGAGAAAATTCTGCCCACGGGCATCATTCTGGCTACAAAGGCCCACTAGGAACTGAAACTCTTTAACAATAGTTTTATTCTTGCACAACAATTCAGTTAATTGCTTACAGGAACAATTTTCTTTTTTGAGAAGTCTGAACTCCATTTAAAAACAGTTGCAAAGCTGTGCAATTCTTTACTCCACTGGGAGTGTATCAAAGTTGAGCATCCCATCACAAAAGAAATTTAATAACCTAGAACAAACATTAGAATTCCCAGGGCCCATAAATAAAAAGTCGTTTAAGTAGTGAACATTAGCTCTTTCACAAAAATCATAACAAACTGACCATTCTAAAAGAAAGAAAATGGTTTAAAATAAAGAAATGATATGGAAAGGTCCAAGGAAGGATTTTGTAAAAAAAAAAAAACACGGAATTGGTGCCTTACAGAGTTGAAACTGCCAGGCCATATTGGTAAAAGCCAAAAATTAGGCCTAGTAGTAGTAGTACTCCCTCAGCATTTAAAAAAAAAATATTAGTTAGAATTCTTTCCCCAGCAGTTACAGTTTACAACTTTCAATGGGTTAACAGTGGACACCGTAGTCTCCAGTCAGTCTGTTAGTTTAGGGAAGAGAGGGGGAGAAGGAGGGAGGAGCAGGGGAGTATCTTGCCATGTTAGGGTATGGGGCTGTGTGTTTCTATTTATGCACATAGTGTAGATAGATACAGCTCTAGTCCCTGCATGCAAGGGTGGCTCCATAATCCATTGCAAGAGAAAGAAGCAATCTTGAAACAGGAAACCAGGTGCAGTGATCAGGACACCAGCTTAAACTGGAACATAGGTAAGAATTAAAAGATAAAGAAGCTACATACTCAGTAGGTCAGCTGCTGAAAGTACTTAAAAACTAAGTCAGACTTTGCTAATACTGCTTCTTTATCAAAAAGTCTAATTACTGATAACGCCTGTTTAAAGTGGTTGTAAACCTCAGACATGAAATATGAACATATGAAGCATATCCCTCTATAGTGTGATATTGTCTCAGTTAAGAGCAGTAAGTGCCATTTCTGTCTGCTGATCTGTTCCTTTGCTATCAGCATGAATCACTTCTGATAAGTTTTCCTGACACCAAGAGAAAAATGGTAACAGGGGAGGGACCACTAGCGGATTGGCAACCTCAGCTCCTTTGGTGTGTCTCTTTTAAAGATGTCATAGCTGACTGCAAGCATTTCTCAACAATTTCAGTTTGATCTGTAATAATAAGGATTAGGGACAGGTTTAGCTCCCTACCATTAGCATACAGTGAAGGAAATAAGTATTTGATCCCCTGCTGATTTTGAATGGTTGCCCACTCACAAAGAAATGATCAGTCTAAAAATCAAATGGTAGGTGTATTGTAACACAGAGACAGAATAGCAACAAAAAAATCAAAAGAAATGCATGTCTAAAAATTATGCACTGATTTGTATGTTCATGAGGGAAATAAGTATTTGATCCCCTATCATTCAGCAGGATTTCTGGCTACCAGGTGTCTTTCATACATGTAACAAGCTGAGATTAGAAGAAGTTTCTTAAAGGGAGTGCTGCTAATCTCATTTTGTTACCTGTATAAAAGACATCTGTCCACAGGAGCAATCAATCAGATTCCAAACTCTCCACCATGGGAAAGACCAAAGAGCTGTCCAAGGATGTCAGGGACAAGATTGTAGACCTACACAAGGCTGGACTGGGCTACCAAACTATCGCCAAGCAGCTTGGTGAGAAGGTGACACCAGTTGATGCAATCATTCGCAAATGAAAGAAACACAAAACAACTGTCAGTCTCCCTAGGTCTGGTGCACCATGCAAGATCTCACCTTGTGGAGTGTCAATGATCATGAGAACAGTGAGGAATCATCCCAAAACTACACGTGAGCATCTTGTCAATGATCTCCAGGCAGCTGGGACCACAGTCACCAAGAAAACAATTAGTAACACACTACGCCAACAAGGATTGAAATCCTGCAGTGCCAGCAAGGTCCCTCTGCTCAAGAAAGCACATGTCCAGGCCCATCTGAAGTTTGCCACTGAACATCTGTATGATGCAGAGGAGGACTGGTTGAAAGAATTGTGGTTAGATGAGACCAAAATCGAGCTCTTTGTCATCAACTCAACTCGCCGTGTTTGGAGGAGGAGGAATGCTGCCTATGACCCCAAGAACACCATCCCAACTGTCAAACATGGTGGTGGAAACATTCTGCCTTGGGGGTGTTTTTCTGCTAAGGGGACAGGACAACTGCACAGCATCAAAGGGAAGATGGACAGGGCAATGTACTGTCAAATCTTGGGTGAGAACCTTCTTCCCTCAGCCAGGGCATTGAAAATGGGTCGTGGATGGGTGTTCCAGCATGACAGTGACCCAAAGCACACGGCCAAGGCAACAAAGGAGTGGCTCAAGAAGAAGCACATTAAGGTCCTGGAGTGGCCTAAAAAATCTGTGGATGGAGCTGAAAGTTCGAGTTGCCAAACATCAGCCACCAAACCTTAATGAGAGGATCTGCCGAGAGGAGTGGGCCAAAATCCCTCCTGAGATGTGTGCAAACCTGGTGGTCAGCTACAGGAAATGTCTGACCTCTGTGATTGCCAACAAGGGATTTGCCACCAAGTACTAGGTCATGTTTTGTGAAGGGGATCAAATACTTATTTCCCACATAAACATGCAAATCAGTGCATAATTTGTTAGACATGCATTTCTTCTGAATTTTTTGTTGCTATTCTGTCTCTCAGTGTTACAATAAACCTACCATTCGATTTTTAGACTGATCATTTCTGGGTGAGTGGGCAAAAATTCAAAATCAACAGGGGATCAAATACTTATTTCCTTCACTGTATGATGGCAGAGCCCTGTCTGTGAGTAATGAATCCTCTGTTAGGACAGACAGCGATTAAGTCTAATTTGCAACTGATGAGATGACATCTGCTATCACAGTAAGGTAGGCCTTACTTTATACCAAAAAAGTGCCAATTTCCCCATCCACAAATTAAAGGTGGGTGGGGGAATCACTCCCACTGAGCTATTGTGTTCTTAAGCCGGGGATACTTCCCCATTGTCAGAACATAATAAGTAGTCTTGTCGGCTATGGCCGGTGGAAATAACCATTTGAAAAACCCGACAGGGTGGTTGTACAAAATGATTGACTGTGAAAAAAACTCCTTCAAAAGTTGCTGTGCAGAGAGCGCATATCAGCGCCGCAAAATTTAAACAAAGGGGCAGGTGGGACGCTGATCCCTGGAATGCATAGTGTCATGTTGCTAGGACACAGGGAAGGTGTATCATCCCCCACCAATGCTGTGTCCCGCTGTGCAAATGCACACGTGAACTGTAGACTCAAGCAAGCTGGTCGCCGATGTCCTGGAAACCCATGACGCCGGAGTCCAATAGGCGTGTCCCGTTGCGCGCATGTATGCTGGGACCTAAAGTTCAGCAGACTGGCTGTCATGGAAATACATGAAGCCTGCACCAGATATGCTAGTGGGAGGGCTAAGCCAATGATGTGTATGGTGTGGGGCCGGTGAGCTGCTTGGAGACATTGACAACAGAAGAAAAGGGGAAACAGTGTGCATCAGCTAAAAAGAAGGAAAGCAACAACAACATAGAAATACAGAAGGATAAATAGTTTGAAAGAGGATTGGCGAAGGAAAGAAATACAAAGTAAAATAGACTAAAAGAGAAACTCAAAAGGACAAAAACAAATGAATACAAAAAAAAAGGAAAAAAAAAAATAATAAGAAAAAGGCAAAGGTGGCAAATAATAATAAAATAAAAAATTTAGAGTGAAAAAATGAAAAGTATAAAAAGATATTAAAAAAAAAGAAAAATGAAAAAAGGAAAAAATGCAAAAATGAAAGAGAAGATGAAAAGGAAGGAGAAAGGGAAAAAAGGGGAAGGGAGGAGAACAGGTAAGGAAAGCAAGAGTGTACAATATATGAACTAGTAGCGTAGGGGTCAGATATGCGTGGAATGCAGCTCACACACTCCCGGAGAAAGAAGACCTGCAGAGTGAATAATCAAAATTATGTACAAAATATAAGATGCCACTATAACCAAAATTCATCTCTTATCCAAAAAACAGATATATGATGAGTTGGTATTCAGGCCCCCTGGTTGTACTGTACCAAGGGTATGTATGCAAGGCAGAGGAGGAGGTTATCTTGATCTCCTCCTCTCAGCTGGCATATTCAGTGACCATGCCCTTAACTCTTGCACCTGCTGCCTCAGTGAAGTGAAATGGACTCCTACGGGTTTATTCAGATCAACAGATTCACCTTTGGGATTCCTTGCCAGAGCTGTTCTTATGTCACTTCTGTGTTTTTGGAACTGTCGTCTAAAGGGGCTTAATTTTTGCCCACATAGACTAGTGAGCATGGGCATTTTAGAATATAGACACAATAGTCAGTGTTTCAATTCATATATCCTTGTAGCGTTTACAACTGTGAGGATGTGTGAAGTGTTCACCGCAAATCAATGAATTGCATATGTTCTAATTAGGCACCTATAACAGCCCTGTTTATGTGAAATTGTAACCATTGTCTTTGCATACTTGATTCTGGGGTCTGCTGTACTAACAGGTCATGTAGAGACCTCCCACTGTCAGGGAAAATGGAGAATACCGAGGCGCAAAGTTATGCGCCAGTGCTGGTTACCTGATGGCCGTGCTTGTGCGCATGCGCACATGCGTGCACGCAGCGGCTTGTGCGCCTGCTGCCGGACTGGCACCAGGCGGGCTATTTAAACTGCTGCTGTACTAGGAATCCAAGCCTTCTGGTCTACTACGTTCCCTGATCTGCTGTTTGTTGTATCCTGATCCTGTTGCCAACCTGACCTGTCCTGACTTCGCTTGAAATCCGCCTGAGCTTGATCCTGAGTATACCCTGCCTGCTCCCCCCTGCAATCTTTACTGACTGGTTACTGACATCTAGCTTTAACTTTGACTATCTGCATGCCTGCTCCCTGTACCTAATCCACCCAATAGATCCCGAACCGGCTTGTCTGACTCTGCTTCTTCTCCAGCCTGTGCCTTGCTATCCACAGTCACCGATGTCCTGCTAGAAACCTTACAGCCGCTGTTCCTGCTACCTGCATCCTCCGCTTACCTGCATCCGCAACTGACCTGCATCCTGGTCGTCCAGACTACCCACTTATCGGCTGACATCACAGACTTGCCAAGCACTCGTGCCACTCCTGGCTCTCGTGCTCTCTGTCTGCTCTATCAGAAGCACCGAGCAGGAGGTGTAAGAGGACGCCCTCATCTCCATGTCAGGCTCCCCCACCAGGTATGTGACACCCTCGTTTGTGGACCAGTAATGATGGATTTTTAAGGTCAGGTGCTAGTGTATCATCTGCTCTGAGAATATTGATATTGTGTGCGGCCTCCTATTTAATGTGTTCCTGGTTGAAGCTATGTATGAATAATAGCCTACCTGCAGTTCTAGGGGTTCTTTCAGAATTTGAGGTGGCTCTGGCTAACACCCAGTAAAGTACACCAGTGGGGTAACCAGGTTCCAAAAATCTATTGTACATGGTGTCAAGTTGCTGCGTCCTTTCATTAATAATGGAGCAAATGCGTATTACCCTTTTAAACTGTGAAATGGTCTATTACAAAGATGCCTAGGATGTGCGCTCTGGTAGTATAGTAAGGTGTTCTTATCTGTTTGTTTTGAAAAAAAAACAATGCATGGAGTGTGCCCTGGTCATTTGTGATCCTGACATCAAGGTACATGATGCTACATGGGGAAACTTCTGGGTTAAAAATGAAGCCTAGAAAAATGTTATTCAGGTGATTCACAAACTTGTGGAAAATTGATACCTCAGCTTCCCAAATAAGAAAGATATCATCTATATATCTTAACCAGCACTTAACATGGTCAGAGAAAAAGGCTGTAGGACAGATGTTATGTTCTTCCATGTGTCCAACAAACTCGCAAATGAGGGAGGAGCGGAATTGCATATTGCAGTGCCCCAGATGTGGGCATATATGGTCCCCTTAAATGCGAAAAAAATTGCTTTCAAGTACAAAACGTAGACATTCAATAAGATATTCACACATGAGATTCTGGACTGTCAATTTGTATAGGAAATATTTTACTGCCACTAAAATAGCTTCATTCAGTATGCTTGTATATTGTGATGAAATTGTTCATCAAAAAGTGCATCAACTGAGCCAAAGGATGTGTAATTGACCTATATCCTGAGACAATGGGCCTGTATCTCAAAGAGTTTGTACCCTTGTGGACCTTAGGTAATCCATAGATTACAGGTCATATTGGATGTTCATCCATAAGGAATTCAGCAGTCCCATCAGAGATCCAGCCGTTTGCTCAGCCAGTGATAATGAGAGAGTACAAAGTGTTCTTAATGCATTGTGTTGGATCTATAGTGAGTTGAATATAGCTGGTAGTATCTGAACATCAATAACATACCTTTCCTGTAGTCCTTACAGTCCATGATCACTCTGCCCTTATACACGGGCTTGATAATAATGATTTTGTCATCCCTGAGTATTTTCAATGCCATAGATTCCATAGGGCACAAACTGGTGCATTTCCTCTTGGATATACCAGAGAGAACATCATGTTTCAAAGTACGTGTGTAACTGTCAATGGACTGATACTGCCTGGGAGGCATTAATTTACTCTTGAGTTTAAATGCTTACCAATAGCGTGGCGTGGCGTGGTTGTGTGGGAAATAATTGCTTAATTTTTAATGTCATTTCAAACTTACACAGCTCTATTTCAAAGTTGAATTGATTAAACCTTGCCACAGAACAAAATGAAAGGCCTTTCGATAAAACGCGTGACTCACCCTCGCTAATGCTTCTTGATGAAAACCCCAGTGTTGATTAAATACCACCAAAAGAGGGCCATATCTGTCTTAAAAAAATGATAAAAAATTCCATATAGGTATAGTTTTGCATGACTGTGCATTGTCAAAGTGCAACAGGGCTGAAAACTGAAAATTGGCCTGGGCAGGAAGGGGGTGACAGTGCCCAGTATGGAAGTGATTAAGGCAACAGGCTTGGGAGCCATAACTTAACTAAGCCAACATCCTCTCTGGACAAAGCCTCGGAACAAAGGACCCTTCTAGAAAGATCACAACCCCCTGATGAAGCTGCGTGACCTGTGGCGTAACGCGTAGGGGAGGGGCTACGATGTCACAGACCATTCATGGACAGCAAGTACACACACTACACTCTGTGTTCGGCTTGTTGAAGGCGTTCTAATGTTCCTATAAAAAGTGGTTTTCCTGTATATCTAATGATACGTCCAAAGGAGGAATACAAGGGAGGATCTGCAGGAGAGAGAGATCCCAGCAGGGATAAGAGACGGGGAGCCAGTTGAGAGATATCCACCATACCTCATATGATGCAATATACATCCATATAATAGTTCCTTAAGAGAACGAAAGCACAGTAAGTCTATTATAGGCTATCAATGAGGTGAGCGTACATCTTAAATCACATTAAGGAAGTCACTGGAATTTATCATCACAGAGAGTTGACATCACTATTAAAGAAGTCACTGGAATTTATTATTTCACTCTAATCACTGGGAGTAATCACTTCAATATAATTAGAGACTTATTTTCAGTCTTTGTTATGCACTGGAAGTCTTAATATGTATTTTGATCACATTGGTTTTATTATATTATATATTTCCTGATCACATGGGTTTATAATTATAATAATTTTTGTATTGTGTTATATTTTTCTAACTGAATGGGTACACTATTTTATTAATTTGCTAGATTAGGAGCGCGGCATTATTTATATTTATATTTATTCTATATTGACACATAAATAGAGGATGTGTCGGATGTCAGCGAACCTATACTAATTTGAGTTGGTGGCTCACAAGTATTACTCACATTTTTGTATCACTCCAAAGGTTTATAGTCTCCCTAGCCCACATCACTAGGATAACCCCTCATACAGAAACGCATCTGGAACAGATCTGGAGAACAATTTTTGTGGTGTGAACTGGTCCTTCCTGAACAGAAAATATTTTCTGTATTGATAAGTACTGACATACTCTTACAGTATGAAAGCTACAATAGGGCATTTATAGACTCTCAGATTTCAGATGTTCCATTTTGAAATGACAGAACTGAGCAGCTCTTGTAATGACTGGAAACTACACTGATGCCCAAATGGGTGATAACAAGTACATGCAAGCATTTCTTTTCTTCCTTTCACAACCTCACAACAGTGTCTTCGGCTATATACAGGCATGCTGATTGATACGTGTACTGGCAACAGCATAGTCTTCAGCGTGCAGGTCAACAGAATATTCATCACTTATGATACAAACTGGTTTATTCCCCTGATAGGTTAATACTTTCTTTGGATTTCATTTGTATTTACTGCAATATATCTTCCATATCTGTAGCAGCTAAAATTGAAAGCAGCAAACTGGATAAACTGCTCCAGCAGTACTGGTCTTGCAGACACAGGGAACTCACTTGCAATTATCCAGTGTATCTTAATTAGCTCCCCATTTTGGAGTAATTGCAAATGGAAAAAATGGGAGTAAAAAAGTCATGAAGTGATAACTACCAACATTAATTCTAAAGTGAGCTTTTAAGAATATAGATTATCCCCATTCCTGTGGGTACTGTACTTACAGTAATCAAGAGCATTTAACCCTGTTAGCTTGTTTTAACACATTGACCACCATAACAAGGGCGTTTTATGAAATCATTCGGCCTGGGTGCAAAATCATAAGTTAAGTCTGTGACGATCACGGCGTCAAACCCCAGCCCTTCTCACTAAACTCGTGACCGAATGACTAGCCAATCTAAAACTGCGATGTCACATGCGTAACAATGCCACGCCCATCTGCACCCTGCACAACAATTTTCCAGCTAATGGACCCACAAATCGGTGTACCGGCAGCCTGAGTGCGATTGTTACTGGGTCAGGTTAATTACGCAATTAACCCTTCACACTGCCACCACCTCCTTTTTTTACAGAGAAAGAAGAAACTCGGCAATATCAGCAATAACACTAGGATGGTTGAAATAAACGTCTGTATACCACTGTCACCGCAGGCAGGTTATACAGAGGGTTAAACACACATAGTAGCGCTCTTCAGCGGCAGGAATTCGTAAGTTGCATTAAGGAGTTTTAGAAACAGTTCAACACTTTCAGAAAGAAAGATTTATTACTAAAAGGTCAAAAGGGTGCAATAAAAATATTTACAGAAAAAAGATGTAACCAATATACATATAAATACAGAAAGCAATAACACAGCAAAAAGGTAACAGAAAGAAGTTTAGAGCGGTAGAGTACTTGCCAAAAGTCCTGGGTTAAGCAGATCAAGTTTCAGAGCAAAAGGGCACCATCTCCCAAGTTGGTTCTGATCTTAAAAGGGAGATTTCTTCAACTCTTCTCTTAGCCTGACAGCCTATTTTGTAGTCCCCCAGCAGGGGGCTTCTCTGAAGCCAAGGACCAATGCCTCATTTGGGGAGGGGGTGTCTAGGCGGAGACCCAAGCTAGAACCAAAATCTCTCCTAGCTTATAGTTTGGCTCATAACTTTTCCTAGGCACAAGTAACATTCTACCCGCGGGTAGATTAATATGCAGACGCATCTGCGGAACGGTTAGATATGAAATATGAGATACATACTTGAATGGTTCAAGAGATGTAATTTTCTGCTTTCCTATATATTCCAGCCAAGGAGTGTGACATATTAAACGGTTTGTCTCATCGTGACCAATCTGAAGATATGCCTGGTTTTTATGTAAGTCTCTCATATTCCAAGATATGAGACATAGGGGGAAAATGTATTTTAAAAGTGGTATCTGTTTATTACTCCGCTGTAATGTCTTTGAACTCAGGGGAAGGCTTGGGTTATTCTTTTACGAGGTGCCAGATTGCACAGTTTCTTAGACCGCCCGGCACCCAGCTCAGAGAGGTTTTATAGCTCGGAGCCTCCTGCTGTGCTCCGGCCTGCCTGTGACACTTCCAACACACATACTGACCACATGTCACTGTGGATCTCAGAGAGGGAGGGGGATGAGGAAGATATATTTGTACAAGATGGATGATCCTTTGCCAAGATGGAGGTTGGATCAAAATGGTTGAACCGCGTCCATCTCTGTGGCTATGATTGCTACAAAGTCCCATTGCTTCATAAAATACAAAAATGCGGTATGCTTGGTGTGCCACAGTGAAGAGTGGACATTGTTTTCATTGTGCCAGGGGTGTTGCTAGGAATATAAAAGACCTGGGGCACTTTTGGGCACACCAAGTAAAAGAGCAACGCAGCGCATTTAGCACGATGAATAGTGAGTATGGCCAAATTGAGTATAAATTGAGTAAACAGTTGGAAGGGTTTAAGGGGCGTAGTTAAATAAACCAAGTCAGTCTGTCTCCCAGTATAATCCTTCCCCTCCCAAGGTCAACCTGTCCCCCCGGTATAATCCCCTCCAGTTCAGTCTGTCCCCCGGTATAATACTCCCCCTGTGTCAATCTGTCACCCAGTATAATAATCCCCCGAGGTCAGTCTGTCCGTAATACAATCCTCCCTCAGGTCAGTCTGTCCCCCAGCACAATCCCCCCTCCAGGTCAATCTGTCCCCCAGGGGACCTGGGGGAATTGTACTGGGAGATAGACTGACCCCCAGCACAATTACCACAATAGTTGCACAAACGTTTATCAAAGGGGGGGCGTTAGTGAGCAGCGCACGATGATGGCTGCCAGCTGATCCCGCTCCTCCACCGCCGGGCAGATCAGCTCCTTCCCTGCCTCCTGGGGAGCCTGCTCTGTCCCCCACCCTTGCCCTCATTCTCCGCTGACCCCCCCGCCACCTATGGGGAAGAAATCCACGGCCTCCTGCGCCTCCAGCGCTCGATTGCCGGGCCGGTCCGGCGATGCGGCCTACTCGCCGGCAGAAGCCCCGGACTCAATTTTGGACGCTTCCTCGCAGCTACCCTCGGGTGGCCTAGACACCTTCTTGGACCTGGAGAGCCTGCCTGACATCCCTGCAGACCTCCCACAGCCCCCTTTGCGGAACGCCAACTTCCCACAGCCCCCCTTGCGGGCCCTAGACCTCCCACAGCCCCTCTTGTGGGCCACAAACCTCCCACAGCCCCACTTGCAGGACGCAGACCTCCTGGCCAGGTTTAAGACCATGCTGCAGCAGGAGCTTCACACCTCTAGACTAGCAACTCATCTCACCAAGGAAATTCGCGAATTGGGAAGCTGATTTTCTTGAAGATAAGATGGACGCCAAGGCTATGGTGATCGAAAATCATGAACAGGACCTTTCAGATCTGAGGAGAGCTTGACGCGGCTCTCTTGCGTCTGGAAGATTTTGAGAATAGGTCCCATCGGGGTAATCTTCGCCTGCGTGGCCTGCCCAAAGCCATCGTTGACCTCACATCCACTGCTACCGCGCTTTTTCAAGAGTTGGATCAGGCGATAACAATAGACCGTCTGGAGTTAGATAGCATTCATCGGGCCCTGGGTCTGAGGAGGTCTGAGGATCCTCCCAGGGACATCATAATTAAATTCACCTATTACCGTAGGAAAGAATCGCTCCTTCACTCTGCGCGAGACAAGCAGGATCTTCGCTTTCAAGGTCATCTGTACCAGCTGTTCGTGGATCTGGCGCCATCCACCATACAGAAATATCGACAGATGAAACCCTTCACGTCAGTCCTCTTGAACCGTCACATCAAGTACCAATGGGGCTTTCCATTTAAGCTAACGTTCACGTACCAAGGTCGGAGCCATGTTGTCCACAATTCGAAAGAGGCCAAGTCGATCCTGGAGGCGCTATACCTTCTGCCCTTGCGGGATACCTCCGACAGCCCGGCCCTCCGGTTCATATCCTCCTTCATCGCAGCTGGGGCGTATATGGGAGAAAGTTGGCAGCTGTAAACGCTCTCTCCTTAGTACCCCTCTGTTGTCGGGATCCTCCCGCTCCGATCCAGGTTGAGTATGGTTGGATGGGTAAGCTTTTTCACTTTTCAGATGGCTTGATCCACTGCCGTGACTCTCCGCGTTTCTGATGGGGACCTTGACTGGCCTTTGTTGGGCGAACTTTTCGTATGTTTTGTATGTTGCTTGTTTTTAGATTTACAGTTTGAAATGTTCTTCTATGCAATACTGGTCTGTACTGGTGGTGATCCCCGCTCCCCGCCGGCTCCTCATGGTCCAACTTTGAGTTGAATTTTTTCATTTTTGGGGCAGGCGATATGTTTGTAAGCTTATTTGTGTTGTTTGTGTCCTATCCCCTTTTTTTTTTTGCATCCGCTAATTCTACTGTTATACTAGGATTTTGTTTATGTGGATCCCCGACTCCCGCCGGCTCATTTGGGTTTTTTTTTCTGGGGGGGTTATTGTGCCTTTTTATATATACCGGGAGTCTTCCTGGCTCATGGTCCTATGCCTTATATGGGTGGTGCCGGCTTCCAATCTAACGGGGCCGTGACCCGGGAATGCCTCAATTCTATTATGCTGATATGTCTGTGTACCTCTTTACATTTTCTTTATATATTATGATGTCATATTATACATTTCTTAAGGTAATGTACTTGACGTTGTCTTTTTGCCTGTTATGTTCCCCCCCTCTCTTTTTTTTTCCTCCCTTCCCCTTTTTTCCCTCCTTTTCCTTCCCCTTCCCCTTTTCTTCCCCTTCCCATGAAGGTTCTTTTTGTATTATGTTGTTTATGATGCACCCATGTTCCCGGTGGTAGAGCTACCCCCTATGTGTGTCCTTGCGGTTGGGACGCAATTTCCACTGATTGTGGTTTCGTTACACTACCTTAGAGTGTACATTTACTTCTTCTGTCTCTTGTTTCTTGTCTGCTTTTTTTTTTTTTCTCACGGATTGGACCGTTATTCTTAGCGTATTTTGGCAGCTGAATTCCCTTGACTCAGTATGGCTTTAAAACCTTTGAAGATTTTTCCTCAAAATATCCATGGTTTTAATTCTAAAGTGTTCCTTCAGCTTAAGTCCCAAGACGTGGACGTAGTCTGTCTGCAGGAAACAAGGTTTTCTCAATCCTCTGCTCCGCGTTACCTCTCTCGCCATTATCCAACCTTTTTCTCTGCTTCGGCCCTTGAGAAGCATAGGGGCGTGGTGATTGCTTTTAGACAAAACCTGTTGTTTACTTTCAACCTGGAAATAGCTGATCCCACCGGCAGGTATTTGCTCCTCCAGGTACCCTTTGGGACAAGGAGGTGACCCTGGTGGGTTATTACGCGCCAAATAGATTTCAACACAAATTTTTTTCTCACTTGTTGAAGGTGATTTCGCACCATCAACGTGGTATTCTGTTATTGCTGGGCAATTCGAATGTTGCTCTTAACTCTAGCCATGACCTTTCTCAGGAATCTAAATTGCGTGATACGCTGCAAGCTTATGGTTTGGTAGATGTCTGGCGGGAAATGCATCCTACGTCGCGGGAATACACTTTTTATTCGGCTTCACACCTGAGCTTTTGTAGAATAGTTCATGTCTTCATTTCCTTCCAACATTTAGCTTTAATTCAAAAGATTGTCATCTCGACCTCACCCTGGTCTGATCATGACCCATTGGTTTTTTCGCTGTGTCTTTCTGGTATGGCTCGGCCCTCTTTTCTGTGGAGACTCAATGAATTCCTGCTCACTTCTCAGGCTTCTTGCTACCAGGTTCTTTCGCACATTCAATCCTATTTTATGGACAATGTGTATCCTCGGCCATCTCTCTGTGGAAGGCTCACAAAGCCACCATTAGGGGTCACTTGATTCAGATTGCCTCGTCCAGGAAACGGGCCAGAGAGAAGAGGATGTTGGAATTGACCTCGACATTGGCTGTGGCTACTTGGAAAGCCTGCCTGACTACGGCCAATAGGAAAGCTCAAAATGTGGTGGCTGCTGAACTTGATCTTCTTTCCACTACACAAGCTGAGAAGGCCTTACGTTGGGCCGGACATAGGTTTTATACATGCGCCAATAAACCGGGGCTAATGTTGGCCAAGAAACTTAATTCGCTAGGTTGCACGCATAAACCTGTTCAACTCCGAATGAGGGGTAGTGGCCTTACCTCGGACCCTGTGAAGATTACACATGATTTGCTGATCTTTTGTCCTCTCTTTACTAAAAACAGAACATGCTGATTGTTTTTTCGCTGAGATGCACCTACCCTCTTTATCCATTGCAGCCCGAGATGCCCTGAATGTGGATATCTCCAAATCTGGGCTCTACTATAAAAAATTTGCTACCGTTCTGGTTCCTCACTTGGCGTCCTTTTTCAATTCTTTGAAGCAGGGTTCCCGGCTTTCTTTGGAGTCTCTTCAGGTGCATATTACTATGATCCCTAAGAAGTCTGAAGATGCCTTTGAAGAAGCTACAAGCCAGATATTATCCAGAGGGGTATTATGCAGATTCCCCAATTAAACGTGCAAAGGGAGTGGCAATAGGATTTGCAAAAAATATAAGGTTTAAGTTGGAAGAGAGATTGGTAGATCCGGAAGGGAGATTCCTTTTCTTGAAAGGAAAACTACGGGAAATTGAATGTACATTAGCAAACATTTATTGCCCAAATAAGAATCCTGAGTTATTCTTAAAAAATATTCTGAGGAAATTAATGGATTTCAAAAAAGGGGATTTGACTGTGGCTGGAGATTTTAATTTGTATATGGATCCCCAAATGGATGTGGCCTCTCCTGTGATGAGAGATAGTAGTAGATCTCTGAAAAACTTAAAAAAAAATGTTATTTCAATGTCAATTCGTAGATATTTGGAGAATTAAACATATGAAGGAAAGAGACTGTCAGGAATGGACTCGCCAATAGTGGTGGGACTCACCTGCCTTGTGGGTTGCAGTACCAGGACTGGCCAGCGGGTGCTCTCAGCAACCAGAGGCTCACTCCTGCAGTCAGCCAAAACACCTGAGGCTGATTGCAGAAGGTGCATATAAGGAATGACCAGGCCTGTGATCTGGGCCTTGGAGTATGTTTCCCAAGAGCCCCTGTACCTGCATCCTGTCTGCTTCCTGTCTGATCCTGCTTGATCCCTGACTCTGATTGAACTCCGCCTGTCCTGACCTCTGCTATTCCTGACCACTCTCCAGTCTGCTTCTTTGTACCTTGTCTGCCTGATTGTTCCTGATCTGGCCCATCTGACTACGCTCTGCCTGCTCCTTTGTACCTTGCCTGCCCGTTTGCTACCGACCCAGCCTGCCCGACTACGCTTAATATTGTTCTTTTGTTATCTGTTGGGGGTTTTGGTTTGGTTTGTTTGCACTGTGTTTATGTTTAGTCTTGCACTGCATTTATGTATTGTTTAGTCTTAAATAAATTATATTGTTTATACTATATCTGAAGCCTGTGTTTCCCTGTGTCAGTCCACACACCTCTGAGCCCTGACAGAGACTATACTTTTTACTCTCATGTACATGAGATGTATTCAAGATTGGATTACATACTGTTGGACGATAGGCTTATTGAGTCTCTGGTCAAAGTAAATATAAAAGTTATGTCAATTTCTGACCATGCCCCTGTTACAATGCAATTGCTATGGGGGAAAGAACAGAGAGGAGGAAAATTATGGAGGTTGAATGAGTCACTTCTCCAGGAGCAAGAGACGGAGTGGAAAGTTAAGAAGGAAATACAGCAATTCTTCGAAGAAAATAACTCTGAGGAAGTGTCGGTAGCTACGGTGTGGGAGGCACATAAGATCTATATTAGAGGTATTTTAAAAGCGATAGGAGCAAAAAAGAAGAGGGAAAGAAGACAAAAAGTAAATACACTCTTAAGGGAACTCTGTGAATTAGAGCAGACACATAAAAATAGAGTAACAAAAGAGGTCATGCAGAAGATAATAAATAAAAGAGAAGAATTAAATAACATTTTGGAAGAAGAGGAGAGTGTTTAATAAAATGATAAGTGAGAGATATAGATGGGGGGATAGATCAGGAAAGTATTTAATGAGGGCTCAGAGGAAAAACAAATCTAGGAATTATATTGAGAAATTAAGAGATAATAAAGAAGTGGTTCATTCAACCAAAGATATAGTAAAAGTGTTTAAAGAATATTACAATAAGTTATATAATATTAAGACTCATGGTACCATAGGAGAAGATGAAGTCAGAGATAAAGAGAGAAGACTGGAATATTTAAAAAGGCAGGATTACTGATATTAAATGAAGAACAATTAGAATCCCTAGAAACTGCTATAACGCAGGAAGAAATACATCTTGCATTAAAAAGTACAGTAGCCGGGAAAAGTCCAGGACCGGATGGGTATACAGTGAGAAAGTATAAAAAATATGAAGAGATTCTATTACCTAAGTTGAGAATATATATGAATGCTCTGAGAGGAGAGATGGAGATGAGGAGGGAATCCCTGCAAGCTCATGTGGTTCTCATACAAAAGGAAGGTAAAGATAATACTCACTGCTCAAGCTATAGACCAATTTCCTTATTAAATATAGATACTAAACTATATGCAAAAGTACTGGCAGGTAGATTGAAGGACTTAATGCCGAGTTTGCTTCATATAGATCAAGTGGGGTTTGTCCCAGGGAGAGAGGGCAGAGACAACGGTTTAAGATCTTTGTTCCTTATACAAAAAAGTAGGAAAGAAAGAACTCCGGCGTTGGCACTTGCGATTGACGCTGAAAAAGCATTTGATAGAGAGTAAATTGGGGATATATGTTAGACACCTTAGACCTAATAGGCATGGGACCTAGAATGAGAGAATGGATTAGGAAATTATATAGCCAACCCTCGGCAGCAATAATGGTAAATGGGGAATTATCCGAGTACATTGGGATGCAGAATGGAACAAGACAGGGATGCCCTTTGTCCCCATTGTTATATGTTCTGTCTTTGGAATCTCTTTTGGCTATCTCAGGAATAATGTAGATATAAAAGGAATTTGGGTAGGAGAAATTGAGCATAAGGTTGCAGCTCATGCAGATGACATGTTGTTCTATGTAGGAAATCCAAGGATAACATTACCAAACTTAATGAAATCTTTAAAAGAATATGGAGAGATGTCAAACTTAAAAATTAACCCAACTAAAACAGAGATCTTAAATATAAACCTTACAAATAGAGAGAAAAAACGTTACAGGAGGAATTCCCTTTTATTTGGAAAGAAAGAGATCTAAAATATTTGGGTATAAAACTTACTGTATCTTTAAAGAATTTATATAGATTAAATTATATCCCACTATTAAACGAGATTAAGGACGAAATAAAGAAATTAGGAAGAGGATCTCAGTCATGGATTGGTCGGATAAACTTGATAAAAATGGTAATGGTTCCCAAAATTCTATATAAATTTCAAATGATACCAATTAAGCTCCCAGAGGCATATTTTAGAATAATTAAAACAATTATAACATCATTTATATGCAGAAATAAGAAGCCCAGAATAAGCTATGAAATCTTAAGTAGAGATAAAGGAAAAGGCGGACTGGGGGTACCAGATATGAAGAGATCCTATAATTCAGTAATATTGGCAGGAATTTTTGATTGGACACATAATGCAAAGGGGAAAAGTTGGGTAAATATAGAAAATACATTAAGTCACACGAATTTAAGTAGAATCATTTGGTTACCTCCTCAATTTAGAGGATTAAAAGATAGCAGAAGTTTGGTTACACGTAATGTTTTGAGAGTTTGGAACACTTTACACAAACAAAGGAGGTGGTAATTTAATTCATTGTTAACCACTTGCCTACCAGGCACTTATACCCCCTTCCTTACCAGGCCAATTTTCAGCTTTCAGCGCTGCCGCACTTTGATTGACAATTGCGCGGTCATGCAACATTGTACCCATATGAAATTTTGATCATTTTTTTCTCACAAATAGAGCTTTCTTTTGGTGGTATTTAATCGCCACTGGGCACTTTACTATTGGCGCTATAAATTAAAAAAAGTGCAAATTATTTGAAAAAAAAAAAAAGTTTATTTGTTTCTTTTATAAAATTTTTCAAACAGGTATTTTTTCTCCTTCACTGATTTACGTTGATGAGGCGGCACTGATGGGCACTGATAGGCGGCACTGATGGGCACTGATAGGCAGCACTAAAGGGCACTGATAGGCAGTACTAATGAGGTGGCACGGATAGGCGGCACTGATAGACAGCACTAATTAGGGGTCACGGATAGGCGGCACTGATATGCAGCACTGATAGGCGGCACTGATAGGTGACACTGATGATGGGTACTGATAGACGGCACTGACTGGCATCACTTCTGGGCACTGACTGGCGGCACTGACTGGCACAACCCCTGGGCACTGACTGGTGGCACTGACTGGCAGCACTGCTGGGCTGCACTGGTGGGTGGCACTGGTGGGCAGCACTGGTGGGTGGGCACAGGTGGGTGGCACTGGTGGGCACAGGTGGGTGGCACTGGTGGGCACAGGTGGGTGGCACTGGTGGGCACAGGTGGGTGGGCACAGGTGGGTGGCACTGCTGGGCACATGTAGGTGGCACTTCTGGGCACAGGTAGGTGGCACAGGTGGGTGCACTGCTGGGCACAGGTGGGGGCACTGCTGGGAACGGGTGGGCGGGGCTAGTGGGCGCACTGCTGGGCGGAACTTGCGGGTGTCACTGCTGGGCACCGATCATCAGGGCACTGATCATCAGTGCCCTGATGATCGGTGCCGATCCCCGCTCTGACAACTGCCGGTTCTCGGCAGTACTTTCCTCACGATCTGACAGCGTGAGGAAAGTGCAGCCGAGAACCGGCACTTGCATTTCCCTGTGATCAGCGTGTCATTGGACACCGCTGATCACGTGGTAAAAGGCCGGTGGGATCGGCCTTTCACCACATCACGTGATCAGCTGTGTCCGTAGGACACAGCGATCACGGAGATCGCCGGGTGCGCGCCCCCTGGGGCGCGCAGGAGAGCGCGTTCTGGGAGGACGTCATATGACGTCCACTCAGAATTGGCCGGCCGCGGTGAAGCCGTCATTCGGCTATGCGCGGTCGGCAAGAGGTTAATGCCCCTAGGATCTACAGAGTTTTTTTCCTCCAGGTAAAAAGAGTATTACAGGGAATTGGATAAAGAAGAAAGATGTTCAATTAAAAGATATAATGGTGGGAGAAGAATTGTGTCCAATTAGTGAACTGGAAAGTAAAAGGGATATATTTACGAGAATGGATGAATAGCGGTATGGTCAGCTAAAACATTTTGTAGGTAGTCTCCCAATGCCATTAAGAAAGAAAGAAGATTGGAACCCCTTTGAGCACTTACTAGATATAACAGGAGATGGGAAGCACGGGATCACTAAAATATATAACATTCTCACAGGGTTAATCACGGCTACAAGGCCACTATTTATAGAGAAGTGGGAAAGGGATTTAGAAGTAATAATTGATGAGGGAAAACAAAAGAAAATATATAGTTTAATTCACGGGAATGGAAATATGAAAGAAATGGAAATGAATTATAAGTGTTTAGTAAGATGGTATATTACACTGAATGTAGCGCATAGAATAAGTGGAGACAACTCACTTTTATGTTGGCGGGGATGTGGAGAGAGAGGTACAATGATACACTTATGGTGGAAGTGTCACAAAATTCAAGAATACTGGGAGGGCATAGTGAGTATAATTCAGGAAATAACAGAGGTACCGAGTTTTCGTTAAAAAATATAAAAAAACTAGAATATGGTATTATTTAAATGCAGCAAAGGGACTGATATCCAAGTTTTGGAAGAAACAGCAGGCACCGAAAATAAAGGATTGGATAGAAACAGTAGAGAAGATATATAGAATGGAGGAACTTTACCATATGGAGGAAGATAAAATGGAGGTATTTCACACAAGTTGGGAAAAGTGGGTACAGTTTAAAAATTCAGAGGTATACCTAGAATATGTGAAATAAGGAAAAGAAGGGTCAGGGGATAAATATAGTACAGTATAATACCAGTAATAGCTAAGGTTCAGGGTTTCTAGAATTAAGTTAAAAATGCATAATCAAAGGGTGGGGAGAGGAAAAGGTAAGGGAAGGGGTAAAAGGTCACCGAGATTAAGGTTATTTCTGGGGAGTGTTATGACAGAAATGTGTAATGTATACTGTCTGTTTTATTAGCTTTTGTACATTTAATATGGTGATTTGAAAACAATAAAATATTTACATTAAAAAAAAAAATGGGACTCTGACGGCTGTTGTTCATTGTAATATTTCCAAGTATTATAGATTGGATTTTTGGCATCTGTTACAAATATCTTTATCGGCATAAATGCATCTCTCTGGAAAACAACTGTTGGACTAGTTGCTGTGGAAATAATACATTTTATAAATATACACTCGTCACCATCCAATTAATTTAAGACAACAGATTGGTGCCCTCCAAGTGACCAGAAGAGCTTTTTCAGGTTCAGTAACAGAAGTTGGTGGTGACAACAGTCCTGTAAGGTGGATCCAGAAGCTGTGCTGTGACTCAAAAGTCTGGTGGTGAATTAAGTGGTCTGATTCACAAATTGAACCAAAAATTGTTATCTGGAGGCTGGAAAACTGAACAAAGGACTGTGCTGTGGACCAGAAGAAGCCTATGAGAATCCAAAAATCTTATGAGGTGACAGAAGATCGTGAGGACTCAAGAAGGACCTAGAGAAGATCATAAGCCTAGGAGCCCAAGCAGTTGGTGAGTGTACCTTGTTCCTTATTAACAGATGGGTGTTTTGTTTTTGAATTGTTCTATGATTAATTGTTACTTTTGTTGAAAGTATAAGAGTTTTTTTTTCGTATCTGGTTGTTAAAGTGTATTCTGCAACAAGCAACAATGTTTGGTGACATTACTCTTGCTTTGGTGACTTTGTGCTGAGTGAGTATACTTGTGTATCTCAATAATGGAGGGAACTGTGAAAAAAGGTGGCACAAGTAAAGGACACTGAGGCTATTGTTCAAGCTATACAAGGATCTGCTGATCCGTGGTGGCAGGCACAAAAATGGGTGGATGAAAAGATTTGTGGTAAAAAGCTCAATAAGCATAAGGCGAAGTATGTATTAATTTCTACTGCTGGCTGGATAGCAATACAAATCTGTTGACCATTCTCAATGTTTAGCAGAGATAATGTCTCTAAAGAAGCAGAATGTTGTTGCTGCAAGTAAGGTCTATGATGGATGTTTAGACAATGGTTTTGTAGCAGCTGTTGAGACTGACTTGGGCTTGGAAATAGAGAATGGGTCTGACCGTAATAGTAATGCAGTAGCAGTGAGCACATCTGATGAGTCTGTTGTGGGTGAATGTTCCTCAGACAATGAGAGTGTGAAATATCCACATTCCAGCCATTGTAATGTGTCTCAGTCATTATGTGCTCAGAGAAGGGCTTATTCAGGGAAGCCAGTTCTGAGATGTTTTGCTTGTAAAAAGTTGGGGCACATTGCACGATATTGTTTTGATGGTGATAGTAAGTAGTAAGCTAAGGAAGTCTCAGTACCCCAAAACACAAAGTTTACTCAGAGTGGGGCAATTCTCCCAGGCATGTAGGCCACAGTAGCCAAAGCTAAGTCTCTTTTAAAACCCAAATAACAAGGTTACAATCTGCGAATAGTCAGCTAAAGCAAGAAAGACATCAGTTTATGAAGCAACTGAAAGAACTGAAAATGGAGGTGTCTTCATTTACGCAAATATACTACACTGGGATGAACAACCGTTTTGTTGATAATCCATAGACAGTTGGACGTGTGGTATGAGTTTTTCCAATTAAAGTTCTTTGGCATGCTTTAAGATTTAACTACTGCTCTCAGACATTTGGCCTCAGTATTTGGGACATTATGGAGGACCATGGTATATTTTTGTGTTTCCAAGGACAAGCCTTCATGATTTAGTTTTTTTTAATGTCAGGTGGGAAATAAATTCCAAATTGTTTTTGTACTGTGTATAGTTTTAGCCACCTGAAAGACAGTTGTTGGGGAAACTCCTAACTTAGCAACTGCATCCATTGTTTGTTTTTTTTCACTAAAGGTTGCAAATTAGACCTCTATGGCAGTGGGGGTGAATTAGCTTGAAACTGTAAAAATGTAAATAGTACATTGTTTTATCTTCAAACCCAATGTTTAAGGACTTGGCTAATGAACCTTTGTTTGAGAATTTCTTGTCTTTCAGATGTTGAAGACGTGTGAATCTGTGTGACCGGAAATACTCCTCCGCAAGTGAAAGACAGAAGGCCACCCTATATTGGCAAGCAAATGTCTTATTTTGCATTGATGCCTCTATAAAATTAATTATGAGGACTTTAAGAATAATGGACTCTTTCAATAGTGATCAAGCAATAGACTTTACATTGTGACCATGCTTTTTTTCTATTTTCTTTCATTTTTTTTTCTTTCTTATTTTCATTATCATTTATCTCTTGATCTTTGTCTTAAAACCAGAGAGAGACATTTAAACCTGATAATCATTTTAAAACCATCTGTATGCATGTAACTCCTGAGGTGAGATGCTACACAATGGCTTTGCATAGCATAACTTATTGGCGGTCTGAGTATTTGCACACTGATGCTCAGGCTGGATAGAATAGGTTGAGAATATAAGACTTTGGGAGGCTTTCTCTAAAATTAAAAGAGGGGTGAGTGAAAGTTATCACTCCAGTCAGAATTTGAATTTTATTGAATCAGTTGTTTATAATATTCCGAAGGCTATGACATACATGGATGTAAAGAACTTTCTACTTTCATGGCAAAGATACTGACAAGAGCTGCGTTGTCTGGACAGATGATCTGATAAGCATAAATGTCAAGATGATTCTATCTAAACCATCTTGGGATTCTGTTCAGTGGAATTATATACTGAATGACCACAGTAACTGCTCTATTGAAGGCAATGTGGGGTCAGCCTACAGCAAAATGGTGAAAGCAAATCACTGCTGGCAGAAGTTTCATTTTGGATTTGTGATGAAGATTGCTACAACTGATCAATTCATCTTTAAAAATGAAAACCCCTGTGCATTGAATGGAGAAAATCCTGGATTTATGTGGATTGGAGCCATTACTTTCAGTGGACCAAGCAATTACTTTCAGTAAGATGGTAAAAGATGACTCGTGTACTAAAGTCAAACACAGGACTGGGCTGTGACATCAGCTTAGCATTATGCAATACTCATGACTGTGGTGTAATACACTGAAGAAACTACAAGCCATGGACTAGGCCTTCCAGCTATATGGGCCACTGTTGTTAACCAAATCCTTTTGCTTGTCATGGTCTAAAGTCATATTATCCAATAACTGATTTACAGGAATATTTTAGAGGCTGGTGAAGAGAGATGTAACCAGTTTCAATTTCATATTTTATATGAGCCATTATAAAGTATTCAATGCCTCAAATCACAATTCAACCCTTCTAGTTGATAATATATGTTCACTATTTATGGATCAGTTCATGGTAGAACCGATCCAAGTGAGGGAATATATAGTATATTGTATGTTATATATATATATATATATATATATATATATGATATTGAAACACATCACATTGTTCGTTCTTGGACAGGCCAGTGACAAAACCACTTTACACATCAAAAGACCTCTTTGCTATGTTAATTTTATGCAAGGTCACCATGGTATTTGGGGAATGGCCTGTTTATCTAAGTAGGCATTTCAAAGGGTATATTGTTTACATGTTTAAGGATGATAAAGAATTTGATTTGACCATAGAAGTAGTTATTGATGGTAATTAGTCTCGAGGGGGCATTCATGGGAAGTGGTGAAAGGATGACTTGTGTACCTGGTAAACACTATAGTGACCTTAATTGTTATTTACAGTAATGGCAAGTGAAGTCTTTTCATGTAAGATCAAAAGTGTTTTGTCAGCCAATCAGAAACCCCTCCAGTAAACTGTATATCAAAGGAAGATTTTTTTGGCTGGGAGAGAGCTTCTTGCTTTCATTAATATGGAAGCACAGATATAGATCATAACTCGTATTATTACATGCATGGAAGCTACCTAGGAGCAAATTATAGATTGGACATATGCTAGACAGTGTAGTATCTCCATGTTTGATATGAAGCATTTTAAATGGGACTCTGAGGGCTGTTGTTCATTGTAATATTTACATGTATTATAGATTGGATTTTTGTAATCTGTTACAAATATCTTTATCCACATAAATGCATCTCTCTGGAAAAGAACTGTTGGACTAGTTGATGCGGGAAAGTACATTTCTAAATAAATCATCCTCCTAATTGATTTAAGACAACATGATATAGCATGCCCCGTGTGATCAAGGCCTTACTATGTTTTTTTATCATTTTTTTTCAATATTGGTTTTAATATTGTTTACTTTTTTGGGGGGAGGGGCTTTGGTGAGACATCGGATTATAAACAGAGTCCTTGGTACCTTTCTATGCATCCTCCGCTCCACTGCAGATGAATGAAGACTTCATATTTATTCACAAACTGAAGCATTGTAAAAAACTGTTTACTGTGCTTCAATGATGAATAAACAAAGGAGCGATCAGTACTGATCACTCACTGTGTTCAATCAATAAGAGGCCGGTAAACATGACATGACCCCCCCCCCCCATCCTGACACTGATCTCCTGCCTCAGCAGCAACTGCAGCCAGTTGGAGTGGAGGAGAAGCCAGTGAGCAGCGCTGCCGGGAGGTAATTAGTGACTGGAAGCAGTACAAGGGGGGTGGAGAAGTGGGGGGAATCTATTTTCAGAGTTAAACCGGAGTACTAGTTAAAAAAAAAAAAAGTCAGCAGCTACAATAACTGTAGCTGCTGACTTTTAAAATACAGACACTTACCTGTCCCTCGGTCCAGTGCTCACCACCGCTGGTTTCACCGGCCGTCTTCTCTCCCTGATCCCGGCAGTGTGGGCACCCGGCTGTGACAGCTTGCAGCTTCACAGCCGGGTGCTCACTGCACATGCACAAGAATGTGAATGGCCCCGTAGTCTTCTGGGACCTGTCACGTATCCCAGAAGGCTACAGGGTGGGAGGGGGGAGGACAACTTCTGTTTCTGATCGCCTTAGGCGATCACAGCAGAAGTGGGAGCGGGTACCTGTCAAATTCGGGTACCCGCTCCCCCAAGGTGCCAATTCTTAATGAGGAGTGGGGGACAAAGGCTTAAAGCCGAACTTCCCCTTTTGGGTGGTGCTCTGTTTTAATTCCCTCTCTGACTTCCCTGCAGGACCTGAAGCCAGCGAGAGGGGAGAGGAGGAGAAGCTGGAGGCAGCCACAGGCAATATGTACTGGGGTTGCCATTTTGGAGGACAGGTGGAGAGGTGGCAGCTCCTCCATGTACATGTGTGCAATGTATGTTAGTACACAGTGGGACCCACTCCCCTCTGGCCCCATGTGCACCGCACACATGGATAATATGCCACTGCGCCTTAATGTAAAAGACACATCCTTGGTAGTCAAAGGGTTTAACTGAATTATTATTTTTGCATTTTTAACAGTGCTTACATTAAGCCTGTGAGGTGCAGCGGAGTCTGAAGCCCCCAGCTACCGGCTAGTGGTTTTAAGGAAAACATGGTTCCTTTCTTTGAAAACCCCAGTCTGATATTTAGGTTGACATCAAACAAGAGAGCCTAAACTTGTGGCCCTAATAGTTCTGGTGATACCAGGACCATATCACTGCTTAGCCAACATAGGCTGGGGCTCAGGAGGATAGAGGAGCCAGAGGCAGCAATAATGTTGCTGACTGTCAGTGTTATAAAAGGGCCTTTCCTGCCAGTGCAATCTCGTTGGTTCCTCATTGGTGTCCAGCACAGTCTTTGCCTTGTGCTGGCTGAATAATGTGTTGTGTATTTACAGATCACCCACTCTGGTTCCATGCACCTGAAACCGAGCTGCTAGCAGAGTAGGGCAACAGTTGCTTCATCTAGGTGTCTGTGTTTTTCAGCCTCTCAGCACTTGTATGGCTATGACATTCAATCTTGTTCTTGTAGGTTATGAACTGTTATGGTGATGTATACTGTACATACTGTCCACGGTTATTATACTACTGTTGGAAATCTTTTTCGCATTCATTTTCTCCTGCAACAAATGCTCACAAAACAAATGGACAAGACGAAAGCTCTAAAAAAAATATTAAAGCAAGTTAGTTATAATGCTGACAGCAGATCCCCCAGAACTACAGGAAAAATGAAAGTATAATGATAAAGGTTTCATGCCCTCTTCTGGTTACCTTGTCTGCATTACACTAAGGTGACAATAAATACCACTTTTCCAATAGACCAGGTTATTCTAATCTTCACGCTATTACAATATCTTTGTCGGTTTCCATCCCAACCATGGCGTGAAGACCTCACAAGCAAGGATTTTGAGCTTCAATAAAATCATTTCATGAAGACAAACCTGAACAGATGTTCTTTCTAGCTACATGTTGTTCTCCTAAGTTGTGTTTTTTATTAAAATCATGTTGCAGTGCATTTCATGGTAATTGTAATGTTCATATAAATTGAGAACTATTGCAGCATACATTTCTTAAGACCCCTTAGAGAGGACATCTGTCAGTGCCAACATTTTGGAATCCTACCAGTATTTAATTTGCACATATGGCATGACATACAGTTGTTAAGAAACATTTGTGAACCATTGGGCATTTTCTGAGTTTCTGCATAAATAAGAGGTGAGATCTGATTTTCATCTAATACCAAATTAAAAAAAACACATCTTTATTAATCGGTTATGATTCACATTACTCTGCCCAATGTCCAAATATGAGGAATAACCCTCCTTTTTGAGGATATGTAATGGAATGAGACATGTGAATACCTTCTGTTCCAAGACAGCTTTACTGTGCTATGCACTGATTTGGTTTGAGGGCTTTTTAATTCCTTAGGGCTAGATTCACACTACAACACAATCTGAAAAGCAATCCACAGCGGACCATTTTTCAGAGAGTGGCTAAGCTGTGGCTTCCATGCATTCAGGAGGCAATCCTGCTGCTTCTTGAATGCCTACTTTTGTTTGCCAAAAAAGCAAACTCAGGACTATTCCGTTTTACTTGAATAGTCGATGTTGACAGCCATTGCCACCTGTCAACTGAACAAGCTGTGTTCATTTTGCAGCAGTGGCAACACAAAAGATCGCAGCTGCTGCATGTGTACATTCCTTTCCGGCTATATGGTAAAATAGGTTGTGCCCATCAGTATGCTCCCATACATTAGGTGTCGCCATCAGAGTGCAACTTTACATCATGTATTCCCATCACATCAGGTGTGCCTATCAGAGTGCTCCTTTACATCAGTTGCCCCCATCAAAGTGCTCCTTTACATCAGGTATCCCAATCACAGTGCCACCTTACATCAGGTATTCCCGTCAGAGTGCCAACTTACACTCAATGTACCCCTTTCTATCATATTTCCCCATCAGCATGCCCCTTTACATCATACTGCCCATCAGAGTGCCCCTTTCCATCACATGTGCCCATCAGACTGCCCCTTTCTATCACATGTGCCCATCAGACTGCCCCTTTCCACAGTATGTGCCCATTTGTGCCCCCTTAACATAAAATGTGCCCATCAGAGTGACCATTAACATAAAATAAGGGGCATGCTGATGGGCACATTTTATGTTATGGGGCACTCTGATGGGCACATTTATATTAAGAGGCACTCTGATGGGCACGTTATGTTAAGCGGCACTCTGATGGACACATTCTATGTTGTGCCTATCAGATTGCCCCTTAACATTCAATGTGCCTATCAGAGTGCCCCTGTAAGACTACACCCTACCTTGAGGGTAGACAGGAGCTGTGCTGGGATCCTTGCTGGATGCTGGGAGTGGGAGTCGGAGAGACAGTGAGCTGAAAGGGCCAGGGCGCACACGTGATGTCATGTTGCCATGACAACTGCTCTGCTCAGCGGAGGATCTGTCACTGCGGGCTGGCGGTCCGGGCAGCAACACTGCTGGGGCTGTTCGCGGACCACCATTTATCGATCGCTGGATTACAGGGTTACCGATAATGAAGTTCCTGGATTTTGGCATGTGTACTTTCTCTTTCTATTCCTGTATTACCAGTCAATTTTTAAGGCAGCTTTGAATCTGAATGATAGCTGTGGGGAACATCTACAAACATTTTTGTTTTACATAATGTATTCTGTAAGTGAGAAACAACAAGCAGCCTGCAGTGAGAGTGTTTGGAAAGCCCCCTTCTGTATCACAAGCAGGCATGTTCGCAGATCACCAACAGACATGACTGGTGTGGGCTGATACGCTAGCTATGCTTAAAACTCCAAACTATTCAAGTAGAAGTGAATTCCCACTGGACACTTGTACCCCCAGGTAAGTTTATAATAAAGCCTACCTGTAGGTACAAGGAATATCTGCTAAACATGCATCGTTTAGGAGATATTCAGTGTCACTGCAGCTGATGACATCGCCGGAGTATACACTCTGAAGGAACAGCGCACCTGTCTGTGCATGCACGGGAGTGACTAAAACGCGGCTCAGCCAATCAAGAGGCCAGAGCAGAGATGGGTCTGACTGCAGACTGGAGCTCCACTTTCGACAGGAAACATGTGATCTGCAGTGCACCATTTTTTTTTTCTACCTTAATGGATACCTATCATGGTTTCTGAATTTAAAGCTTTTGTGGGCCTAACCCTCAACATGGGCATTACAAAAAGGAATGAATTGTGGTTATATCGGTCCATAGACCCGATTCATCATATGCCCGTGTTCTCTGCTGTTACATATACAGCGAAGGAAATAAGTATTTGATCTCCTGCTGATTTTGAATGTTTGCCCACTCACAAAGAAATGATCAGTCTAAAAATCGAATGGTAGGTGTATTGTAACACTGAGAGACAGAATAGCAACAAAAAATTCAAAAGAAATGCATGTCTAACAAATTATGCACTGATTTGCATGTTCATGAGGGAAGTAAGTTTTTGATCCCCTATCATTCAGCAGGATTTCTGGCTACCAGGTGTCTTTCATACAGATAACAAGCTGAGATTAGAAGCAGTCTCTTAAAAGGAGTGCTGCTAATCTCATTTTGATACCTGTATAAAAGACACCTGTCCACAGGAGCAATCAAACAATCAGATTCCAAACTCTCCACCATGCAAAGACCAAAGAGCTGTCCAAGGATGTCAGGGACAACATTGTAGACCTACACAAGGCTGGACTGGGCTACAAAACTATCACCAAGTAGCTTGGTGAGAAGGTGACAACAGTTGGTGCAATCATTTGTAAATGAAAGAAACACAAAACAACTGTTAGTCTCCCTAAGTCTGGTGCACCATGCAAGATCTCACCTCGTGGAGTGTCAATGATCATGAGAACAGTGAGGAATCACAGAACTACTTGTGAGGATCTTGTCAATGATCTCCAGGCAGCTGGGACCACAGTCACCAAGAAAACAATTGGTAACACACTACGCCAACAAGGATTGAAATCCTGAAGTGCCCGCAAGGTCCCTCTGCTCAAGAAAGCACATGTTCAGGCCGTCTGAAGTTTGCCACCATGCATGTGAGGTATCACTGCGAACATCAGATCGATGGCAGTAATTCTAGCGGTAGACCTCCTGTGTAAATATTAAGAGATGACCTGTAAAGGCTTTTCAAGTGTCACCTATTGATGTTAAAATTTTACGTAGTTTGTTACCGTTGCACGGGCCTGCACAGTTTTAAAGTATGTCATGTTTCGTATCTAGTTACTTGGCATAACATCATCTCTTATATGTTATCAAACAATTGGTCAATATAATCTGTTTTTGTGAATTAAGATTCAAAAACATGTATTTTTCATTTTCAAAATCCTGTGACAAAAATGGTATCTGTAAAATACTCACCATGCCTCTTATCAAATTTCTTGGGGTGTCTACTTTCAAAAAAGGGGTAATTTGAGGGGATGTTTGTACTATCCTGGCATCTAAGGGCCTCCAAATCTGTGATAGGTTGTGAGGAAGGTGGTCATTGGAATTTGGGGGCCCGTATATGGCTAGGCTGCCAAAAGGTCTCTTACATGTGATATCCACATACTCGGGAGAAGTAGCAGAATGTGTTTTGGGGTGTTACTCCACATATAGCCATGACATACATGAGCAATATATAATTTAAGTGATAATTTTGTGTAAATAAAAATTTGTCATTTTCCAAAAATTTGTTCCAAAAAAATTAAATCTTCCATGGACTCAACATGCAAATTCAGCTAATTCCTTGGGGTGTTTACTTTCCATAAAGGGGTTATTTAGAGGGGAGGGGGGGGTGTACTGCTCTGGCATTTTAGCATCTCATGAAATTTGATAGGCAGTCAGAAAGTTAAAGCTGCGTAAATTACAGTATATATACCTTAGTTTGTAGACACTATAACTTTCACACAAACCAATTAATATACACGTATTGGGTTTTTGTTTAAAAAGACATGGAGCAGAATACATTTTGACCTAAATTTATGACTAACTGTAAGTTTATTGGATATTTTTTATAACCGAAAGTAGAAAACATCTTTTTTTTAAACTTTTTTGGTCTTTGTTCATTTAGATCACAAAAAATAAAAAACCCAGTGGTAATCAAATACCACCAAAAGAAAGCTCTATTTGTGTGAAAAAAGGACATAAATTTAGTTTTGGTACTGTGTTGCATAACCGAGCAATTACCAGTTCAAATAGTGCAGTGCTGAATAGCAAAAAATGGCCTGATCAGGAAGGGGGGTAAATCTTAAAAGGTGGTAAAAGGATTAAATCAGTATTTAAAAAAACAAACATTTATTATATTGCATCTTGCCAATTCTTAGATGTTATGGCTACATTAGTTTTCTTGTTTAGGCTTTTTTCCTTTTATTTTCATCATCAGCCAGTAAGTCTGTTGTCAAAAGAACAAGCTCTCCAGCAGAATGTAGCAATTACAGGAATAAGACATACCATTTTACACTGGCAGGGGTGCTTACAATGATCAACTTTTAATTATGTAAAACTTGAACAGCAAAACCTGTTGCTGTACCTGCTTAGAAAGTGTTAGCTGGAGTTTGACTTCAATTTCTCAATGTACTTAACCATTTGCCTACTGGGCCAATTCTGATACCTCTCTTCTACATGTAAAAATCATCATTTTCTTTTTAATCGAAAACAAATATATTTTTTTAAGTAGAGACCCTAGAGAATAAAATGGATATTGCATATTTTATGTCACATGGAAACGCAATTTTAAAACAAAAAATACAATTTATTGAGTTTTGATGTGAAAAAACACAATATAATACCCAATTGTTTGGTAACATATAAAAGATGATGTTATGCCAAGAAAATAGATATCTATCATGTAATGCTTTAACACTGAGTACACCCGTGGAACAGCACTAGACTATGGTACCTAAAAATCTCCATAGTCGACACTTTAAAAAGTTTTATAGGTTACCAGTTTAGAGTTACATAGGAGGTCTGATGATAGAATTATTGCTCTCACTATTCCGTGCATGGCGATGTGTGGTGCAAACACGTGTGGTGACGGAGGACAGCTTGCAGCATCAGACCGATGATGCAGTTGATAGAAAAGTACAGCATGTGTGTTTATTTTTTATCAATTTCCATGCGTCTTCTTTAAAGTGTTACTAAACCCAGGACCCTGCATCCACTATATCTGGTCTCCCACAGTACACACAACATGGAAATGCAATTATTGTAATAAATATAAACTGCTAAATACCTTTTATCATCAGAAGTTAGAGCAGTCTTGTGACTTCTATCAGTGTTCAGCCAAGCATTAGCTAAAGCTTGTAGGAGGAGTATCCTTTCTGGTGTAGGAGGATGCAAAACCCCTGACCTCTGTCTGACCAGTGCTGATTGGCCCTGTGCTGATCACATGCACTCTCCCAAGAAAGAAAAAAAACCTCTCTAGCAATACATACTAAACTGAGCATGTACAAAATGCCTACAGTTCAGTCTGTCTTATCAGGAGATAAGAGGTGGTTGCTTGAAAAAGGGGAAGAACAGAGAAGAAAGAATCAAAGGGCCTTTTTACACAATGCAGAGGATTAACCCCTTAGGTACCACAGTGAGTATAACAAGCATTCTTTACTGCATATATAGGCTGTTTTTACTGTTTTGGGCTTTGTAACATTTTAACACTGTCATCCAGATAATGGCAAGATAAATTATTTGTAGATGTATACATCCATCTTTTTGGCGGATCAGATCAGATTGGATGTCGGTGGGTGTAAATGGACATATGTCGGTTTACAGCCACCGCTTTATAGAAGAGAACAGAGGCTCCGATTGGGTCCACCTGAAAAAAGGGGCAAGCGGACCTGATCGGAACGTCCATGTGAATGGGACCTATGGCTTTTGGTATTTTGATATACCACTTGAGTCTCCCTATATGTAGTATTTGGTGTCTGAGTGGCCATTTGCTAGTCCTAAGCACTGTCACCTGGAGGCAGGGGCTTGTTCATTCATCTGCAATTATTGAGTGATTGGCATAGTGGTGAGCATTTCAGTTTGCAGCACTGTGATCCTCAGTTTGAATCCCAGGAGGACACTGTCTGCATGAAGTTTGCATGTTCTCCTTGTGCCTGGGTGTGTTTCTTCCTACATTCCAAAGATATTTTGGTAGGTTAAATATCTCCTGTCTAAATTGGCTCTAGTGTACAGTATATATGCAAATGAGATAGGGACTTAGATTGTACATTCATTTAGGACAGGGACTGATGTGATTATACAGTATGTAAAGTGCTACGTAAAATTGTCAATGTTTTATTTTTTTCTTTTGGTTTTCAATATAAAAGGGACAACCAGACAATTACAAAGATATTTCACATATACCATTTAACCCATTATTCACCCCATCCCCACCCACCCTCCCCCCAACCCGTCCTCCCCCTCCACATCCTCCTTCCTAATCTGTTTCTTCTCTCAACATTATCTATCCATATCTGACATTTCTCTCTCTCGGATTCTCCATTTAAGGCTCTCTATTGACTTTTAACTTCTAACTTCCTCCTCAATTCCAACCAGCCCCATATATCTTTCAGAGGTTTAAAATTTCAACCAACTACACCATATTTTCCTAAATGTTTCCATTTTATCCTCCTCCATGTGATATAGCTCCTCCATCCTATAGATATTTTCAACCCTATTTATCCATACATTAATTCTTGATTCATCAGGAACCTGCTAAAACTTGGGAATCAAACCCTTAGCCACACTAAATAGATTATAAAGTTTTATATAGTTTCACTGAGGGCTCAAAGTTATAAAATAAACACTTCCACGGGTCTCTCTGTACAGTTATCCCACATATTTCTTGAATATGTTGTATTATTTCCCTTCAGTAGTTCTGTATTTTCGGGCAAGTCCACCATATATGTGTCATTGTACCCCTCTCTCCACATCCTCTCCAGCACAGAGATGAAATATCTACTTGTTGCCTGTGAGCTACATTTGGTGTAATATACCATCTAGCCATACATTTATAATTCATTTTCACTGTGCTTATATTTGTCACTTTGTGTTAATTTAAAAACTTTATTCCTTTGCTGTGCATTCAATTCTGTTTCAAGCTCCTTTTCCCATTTTTCCAAGAACCCCAGCATCAGTTCCTTCCTTAGTCATAAGGATCTTATAAATCCTCAAGGTAACATGTTTTGGAGTTATTTTTTCATTTAACAATTTTTCAAATGGATACATGCTCTCCGATGTCCTCAGTGGTTGTGGGAGACTTGAAACAAAATGGTTTTGTTGATAATACCGCTACTCATCAAACGTGGTAAATAAATCTTTATTCTTCTTTAAATTTTGAAGTGTGCAATTTCCCTTTATTTAATATATCCTTCAAACGTACATACTTATCCTTTACCCATTTCCCACTAATATTGTCCTTCCCTGGGGGAAAATACTCCGTTCCCACCAAGGGAGTCAACACTGAATTAAATTTCCATCCTTTTTGACTATATATTCTGTCCCAAATACTCAAAACTTTCCTTGTCAGTGAACTAATATTAACATCTAATGTGCAAATCTTATGTGGTTAACATACAATCTTCTCTAACTGTGCCTTACTTAAAATCCCTTCCATATTTACCCATCCCTTCCCTTGTGAATTAAATGTTCAATCTACTACTCGTGGTAAAATCACAGCTAGATAATAATTCCTCACGTTAGGTAAACCCAAACCTTCATTCTCTTTTACTCTACTCAAGACCTCGTAGCTGATTCTCGGTTTCCTATTTGCAGATAAAAACTTAGTAATCATCTTTTTTATTATCCCATAAAAAGACCCTGGAAGGTGAATTGGGAGCATGTGGAACTTGTACAGACTTTTTGGCATTATCACCATCTTAACCAGATTTATATGTCCTATCCAGGAGGCTCCACCCTTTGAAAGTCTCCTCAGCGCTTCCTTAATTTAATTTATTAGGGAGATATAGTTTGCCTGATATATATCTTTTATTGAGGGGGTTAATTTTACTCCAAGGTAACCTATTTCCTTTTCCCTCGAGATAAATGGGAAATCTTTTTGTAAACCCATCTTCTCTGACACTGAGATGTTAATATTTAAAATTTCTGATTTTACTGGTTTTATTTTCAGGTTTGATAACTCAGCATACTGTTTTAATACTCCCATTAGGTTAGGCAATGTTATTCTAGGATTACCAATAAAAAACAACATGTCAACTGCATATGCGGCTACCTTATGCTCCAATTCTCCTATCTTTATTCCCACTATATCTATGAGACAGTACAAACAGTAAAGGAGAAAGGGGACATCCTTGCCTAGTGCCATTGTACATTCTAAAAAACTGAGAAAGAGATCTGTTAATCTTGACCACCGCTGATGGGCAATTATACAGTCCTTTTATCCATTTTAGCATTTTTGGCCCTATTCCTAATGCCTCTAGTGTATCAAACATGAATCCCAATTAACCCTATCAAAAGCTTTTTCGGCATCAATCGATAGAAGTATTGCCGGCACTTTCTCTCTCTTGACTCTTTGTACAAGCATCAAGGATCTCAAACCATTATCTCTACCTTCTCTTCCCGAGATAAATCCCACCTGATCCAGATGTACAAATTCAGGCTTCAAGTCCTTCAGTCTTGTTGCCAACACCTTAGCATGTAATTTAGTGTCTATGTTTAATAATGACATAGGCCTATAACTGGCACACTGTGAGCTATCCTTCTCTTCTTTTAGAATAATCGTTATGTGAGCTTGTAGTGACTCCTCCCTCATTTCCAACCTCTCCCCTAGTGCATTCATATATCTACATATTTTAGGGACAAGAAGATCTCTAAATCTTTTAAAATATCCCACTGTATATCCATCCGATCCTGGGCTTTTACCTCCAGCCGTATTCTTTAAGACTAAGTTAATTTCCTTTTGAGGGTCTCTAGTTTTTCTTGCGGTAACAGTGGCAACTCCACCTCACTTAAATACTTCTAATTCTTTTCTTTTCCTCTTCCATATTCTTTTTATCACTACTGCTCACATCGTAAAGTTCACAAAAAATTTTTTTTAAACCTCTTAGCAATATCAAAAGTAGCATTCACTAATTCTCCTTTCCCATCTCTAATTTTTCCTATAAGATGTTTAGATTTCTTGCTCTTTAAACTTCTCATTAAGTATTTTCCAGACCTATTCCCCCACTGGTATCTTTCCTTTGAAACCCTATTAAATATCCTCCTTGACTCTTGTTCCATCAGATCTTTTAACTCATCTCTGTTGAGTATTACCTTCTGATATACAGTTGTGTTCAAAATAATAGCAGTGTGTTGAAAAAAGTGAATAAATCTCAAAATCCTTCTAATAGCATTTATTTCCATACACACAAATGCATTGGGAACACTACCATTCTATTCCAAATCAAAACATGAAGAAAAATATATCAAATTTGTGTTGTTCCTCTAAAAAAATTGAAGAAAAGTGAATATTATACTGTTCAAAAAAAATAGCAGTGTTTGTATTCTCCTTTTACAAACTCAAACATTCACTATATAAAACTGAAAAATGTTTGAAGATTTTGCATTCCTTTGAATCACTTAATTAATATTTAGTTGTATAACCACTGTTTCTGAGAACTGCTGTACATCTTCTGGCACCTGTGAACAGGTATTCCAGCCCAGGATGATTGGACTACATTCCACAGTTCTTCTCTATTTCTTGGTTTTGCCTCAAAAACTGCATTTTTTAAGTCACCCCCACAGGTTTTCTATTGGATTAAGATCCGGGGATTGGGCTGGCCACTCCATAACGTCAATCTTGTTGGTCTGGAACTAAGATGTTGCACGTTTACTGGTGTGTTTGGGGTTGTTGTCTTGTTGGAACACCCATTTCAAGGACATTTCCTCTTCAGCATAAGGCAGCATAACCTCTTCAAGTATTCTGATGTATTCAAACTGATCCATGGTCCCTGGTATGCAATAGGCCCTACACCGTAGTATGAGAAACATCCACATATCATGATGCTTGCGCAACCATGCTTCACTGTCTTCACAGTGTACTGTGGCTTGAATTCAGTGTTTGGGGGTCGTCTGACAAACTGTCTCCGGCCACTAGACCCAAAAAGAACAATCTTACTTTCATCAGTCCACAAAATGTTGAGCCATTTCTCTTTAGGCCAGTCAATGTGCTCTTTGGCAAATTGTAACCTCTTCAGCACATGTCTTTTTTTCAACAGTGGGACTTTGCAGGGGCTTCTTGCAGATAGCTTGGCTTCACATAGGCGTCTTCTAATTGTAACAGTACTCACAGGTAACTTTAGACCTTCTTTCATCTTCCTGGAGCTGATTGTTGGCTCACTCCTTGCCATTTTGGCTATTCTTCTATCCATTCGAATGGTAGTTTTTCGCTTTCTTCCACGCTTTCTTTCAGCTTTTGGTTGCCATGTTATAGCATTTGCGATCATTTTAGCTGAGCAGCCTATCATTTTCTGTACTACTTTATATGTTTTCCCCTCTCCAATCAACTTTTTAATCAAAGTATGCTGTCCTTCTGAACAATGTCTGGAACGACCCATTTTCCTCAGAATTTCAGAGAGAAATGCACTGTAACCAGCATGTACAACATTTGCTGCCTTCCTTCCTTAAATAAGGGCAATAATTGCCACCTGTTTTTCAAAGAATGAATGACCTCACTAATAGAACTCCACACTGCTATTAGTTTGAATATGCCCCTTTCAATTAGTGATTCAATTACACAGAATCAGCAGCATGCATGTCATGACTGTTGGGTCTGTTGGATTTCTCTACTACACCTGCTAGTAAATTATTTGTCATGTAGAAATATAATTTCTACCAAAAACAGTGATTGATCAGGTTAGTGATGTCTGACTGCTATTATTTTGAACACAACTGTACATCTATTCCATTCTTTTTTTTTATGTAGCTGTTCCAACTTATAAAGTTCTTCCGTCACCATCTTAGTTTTTTTTCCTCGTTCCTTCTTCTTTTCTGTTCCTATAGAGATCAATATTCCCCTAATGTAGGCTTTATGTGTCTCCCAGACTGTGGCCACCGAAACCTCATTGGTCTCATTGAGCTCAAAAAATTGTTCAATCTCCAGCCTTAACCTTTTCTCTACTTCTGGGTCCTGTATGAGCATTTAATTTAATCTCCATATAGTTGTTTTATCTTGACCTCCTCCTACTTGTAGTCTCATCGTGACAGGAGAATGATCAGAGATGGACATAACCTCTATGTTGGAACTAACCAATGACTCCAACTGTCTATGATCTATCAATATATAGTCCAGTCTTGAATATGAATCATGCACGAGAGAAGAAGGTATAATCTCTTTCTCTTGGATGTTTCACTCTCCACACAACTGTCAGTTGATATTTATATAATAACTTCTTCAATAATTTCAATTTCCTACCCCCTTCTCTCTGTGTACAGGATGACGTAAAAAGCTGAGGGTCCAAACACAGACTGAAATCTCCAGCCACGACCAGACTTCCCTTTTTAAATTCAGAGAGTTGCCTTAGCACCCCGTCTAATATCACTGGGTTTTTGTTCGGAAAATAAATATTAGCTAGTGTATATTCAAATCCTTGTAACTTTCCCCTGAGAAACAGAAACCAACCCTCTGGATCTTCCAGTCTACCTTCCAGGGAACAATTTATTTTTTGAGAGCCCGATTGAAATTCCTTTGGCCCCTTTTACCAGTGAGTCAACATAATACCACACTGGATAATACTTTGAGTATAATTTAACAGTTGTATCTCGAGTTAAATGTGTTTATTGAAGAAATGCTACTTCTATAGAGTATTGATGGATTTTCCTGAGTACGTTATGTCTTTTTTTCGGGGATTTCAGCCCTTTCACATTGTAGGTCATGAACTTAATCAAATTCAATTTTACTATACCCCGTTACCCTACTAGCATTCTCTTCCCGAAAAGAGAAATACAGACAGCTAGAGATATGGACGTCCACCCTTCCCTTCCCACCCCTCCCCTCCCTCCCCCTACTCCCTTTACACCTCTTCCCTCTCCCACCCCTCCAACCCTCCCGGCCTATATTCAGCATTGGAATTTTACGTGGGAATATCCCACTAGCGACTCCTAGTTTAGGATGACACTCAAAACACATACGACGGCCCTTCTCCCAGACAGATGACATTCCTAAGGAGGCTTTAGCAGCATGCCTGGCCTCCAAACAACCCGCCCACTCCACACATGCTCCACATCTCATTCCCTCTCCTCTCCCGCAGATCCGATCTCCGGGGAAAAAGAGGGAACGAACATGGGAAACATGACCCACCAAGGAGAGCCCAAGGAGAGAGCAAGGAAAGAGAAGAAAAGAAGAAAAAAAATTCTCTCTCTATTCCCCACTCTCTTTCCAGCCCACTCCCCACCACATCCCCCTACTTCTTCCTAGATACCCTCTGCCACACTCCTGAGCCCTGTCCTCCTCTCTCTCTAGACCCTTCTGACCATCGTTCAAGATCCATTTTCTGTAAATCTAATTTCTCACAAAAGTCATTAAATTCTTCTGGAAATCTCAGTCTCGCTGATCTTCCATCTTTCCACCCAATTAAACAAGCAGGGAAACCACAATTGTATCGCAGTTTTTTCTCTTTCATATGGGCTAACAGTGGTTTCAAGGATCTCCTTCTGGCCAGTGTCTCTGGGGAGATGTTCGCAAAAATGTGCAGGATTGTTTCATCATATTTTATCTCTGTGCAGTCCCGCAACTTTTTCCATATTCGTTCCTTTTATCACCAAGATGATGGAACCAGACAATCACGTCTCACGTCTTCCTTTTGGCCATCTAACCCTATGCATTCTTTCAATTTTTACTTTTTCTGCCGTTGATTTTCCCAAAATTGGATTCCAGATTCTCTCCTCTTTTCCTGAAGATCCTCTTCTTGTCCCGGTTGTTCCGGTAGGCCTCTGATCCTTAAATTATTTCTTCTATTTCGATTCTCATGATCTTTTACCATAAATTATATCTTTCTCTGTTCTTTCCACATCTTCTCCACCTGTGATTCCAATGTATTAATTTGTTGGGTATATCCCTCCATTTTTTCCTCTGCTTCTTCAGTTCGTGTTAATATCTGACCCAGATCATTGCAAGTGTACCAATCTCATTTTTCATTGACATCTCTAGTTTCTAAAGCATTTCCACAAACTCCTTTTTATTAAGAGAGATTGTGACATTAATCCCTGCACTTACACTTTCTCTATTTACCGCTTCTTTACACTGGCTCTCTTCCAATGTCCCAATTGAAAGTCTGGATCAGTCTCCGTCATATTTTTTGGATCTATTATGATTCTCCCTAGTTTGAGTGTCAGGGCTTTTTTCCTGTGGGGGCATATACTTTCTTATGGTGCTCGTATTTATACTTGATTGGGGAGTTTTAGGTTCCCCCCCCCTTTAGTCGATCTACTCCTCATTTCAAATACATTATGATTTGGTGCCCTCTATTCCTTTATGTCAGACTACAGACCCCAGGACCCTCTTTTTCTTCAACAGAAAAGTCCCAAAAAGTCACTTTATAATAATAGAGACCCCTCCGACCCCCAAGACCACCGGAGCCCACCACACTTAGTCTTCTCTTTCAATAGTAATCAATATATGAATATATATAGAGGGGGGAGAAGCCGAAACATGGCGCAGTGAAGTAGCTTGGCTGTAGAGCTCCGGACACCTGCCTGAGCTCCCCATGCCCGTTGACTCCTTACCTGGTACCCTGGGTGCAGAGCAGTCCGGTTTCCGGTTGTAATATCAGTGGCCGGTGCAGCGTAAGTCCGGCAGAGGTGGTGAGCTTCTCCCCTTAGGAGGATCCTTTGTGGGCTTTGCATAGCCCTGACCCTGGAGAAGTCCGGTCCCTATTTATGATTTCCTGAGACCCCCCATAAGGATCAGCATTAACTCTATTATACAAGCAGCAGTCTGGTGCACATCCATACAAGGTGGTGGATTCCTATGTTGGATCATGAGCATTCTCGAGCATCCCAGCTGGTATTGCTGCACCTTGTATTTCCACAAACACCGGTCATTGCTGTGACAGCAAACAGATCGATTCTGTGACTTCTGGTATAATTATTGAATATGTTTGTAGGGACTTTCTATCTACTGCTCTGAAAAAGTAAAACAACTAAATATAGCCCAGATAGCTGCTAGAATGTTAGTTCCGAGGGAAAAAAATTTAACATTTTGTAATCTGTCTGTAAAAACATTGAAGTGATTGGTATAGTTCACGTAGCTCCAGCTCAGGGTTTCTCCAGAGGTTGCTACCAGTAGGAGAAATTTCTACCTCTAAGATACATTTCCACTCACACCATTAATCCTTTTAGCTATCTGTAAGCCCAGTACTCACTAGAAGTTTTTTTTCAGTCAACCCAGTGGGCTGAAAAAACCTGACCAATCTCCATATTAACACAAGTGATGATAGGGCAGCAATCTCCCCTGCTGTGCTTTTGTTTTCTGACAGCCTTGGCAGCCATGATCGGATGTGGGTCAGGTACTGGTTTTCCAGCATGCCTGTTTGACAGAAGCTGCTTTTGAGCCTGGTTTCTGTAGAGCAGACAGCTGTACACACTGGCCAGAAGTGTCCTACGTCATTGATGTTACATTGTTTTGGTGGTGCATATTTAAGCAGTTCAGAAATAGGAAATGTAGTCAGGTGCACAAAAATTATATTTGTGTATTTATTTAGACTGTCATTTTAAAAGATAAGTTCACCTTTTAACCAAAAATAATAAATGCACATTTTTTTCAGGTTAAAATGTGCATTTATTATTTTTGGTTGCAGGAGCCTGTAAAGCATTGCACCAGCGATCAGTAGATCACTGGTGCCATCCAGGTCTCCTGCAAACCTGTCGGACTATCTACTTGGCTGTATGGGATATACGAGCAAGTAGATATGACAGGAAGAGACAATGAACTAGCACAGTGCTCTACAGTGCTGAAAAAGCTCATTAAGAAATACAAGCCGACAGCTGCTAAGGATGTTGGGCCTTGTAGTTTAATGATTCACAGAACAATGAATAAGAGGGGGAGGGGAAGTCATAGCCTGCCAGGAGTCAGTTTTTGGTCTTTTTTTGGGGGGTTGTCTCATTTGGCTTTGATGAAGGAATGAGTCTCTATTGTTTTGGGGGGCGAACAGAGGCTGACTCCTCCATTACAGCAAATAAGACAACCCTCACCTGCTGCTCCCCAACCAAAAGATGGGTGTTGATGCCAGCACCCTCAGACCCTAGGTGGGTCCCGATGTCAGCACCCTCAGACCCCAAGTTGGTCCCCATGCAAGCACCTTCAGACCTCAAGAGGGCTCCGATGTCAGCACCCTCAAACCCTAGGTGGGTCCCAAATCCAGCCAGCTCGGCTTCACAGCCTTGTACTGACACTGAAACGGCCTCTGCCTCGCTGTCTGACCCTATCAGCTTAGGCCGAGCCTTATGGGCTCAGCCTAATGGCGTGGGCCATCACTAAGGGATGTGGTCTAAAGGTATGGGCCAACACTAAGGGGTTTGGTTGACATTAAAGGACTCAGCCTGGGAGGTACGGGCAGAGAGCTGTACCATCTGTACGCAGTAGCTTGACATTGCAAACATGATTTGCTGACCGCAGATGTAATGATTTACAGGCTCCTAAGAAAAAAAATAATGCACATTTTTTACCTGCCAGAAAATTTGCATTTATTTTTAGAAGATTAAGATATATTATTTAAGCCTGTGTGGTGACGACACCTATAGGCTTCTATGACCTATTCGTTGTCTGTGCTGCCTCCACACCCTACAGCCTGCACTGGATGATACAGGGGAGATGACCACATGTCCAGACTAGAGCAGCCTGAAAATAGGCAATTATGTGCAACTTTCTTTGACAGCCTAGTTATTATAGGCATGGGACAGCTGCAGCTTTACACCAAGGCTGCAGCATAGAGATGAGTGTGTGTGTATACATATATATATATATATATATATATATATATATATATATACACATACACAGCTGTGTTCAAAATAATAGCAGTGTGTTGAAAAATGAAGAAAGTGAATAAAGCTCAAAATCCTTCTAATAGCTTTTATTTCCATACACACAAATGCATTGGGAACACTACACATTCTATTCCAAATCAAAACATGAAGAAAAATATATCAAATTTGTGTTGTTCCTCTAATAAATGGAAGAAAAGTGAATATTAGACTGTTCAAAAAATAGCATTTGTATTCTTCTTTACAAACTCAAACATTCACTATATAAAACAGAAAAATGTTTGAAGATTTTGCTTTCCTTTCAATCACTTAATATTTAGTTGTATAAGCACTGTTTCTGAGAACTGCTGTACATGTGTTGCATGGAGTCAACCAACTTCTGGCACCTGTGAACAGGTATTCCAGCCCAGGATGATTGGACTACATTCCACAGTTCTTCTCTATTTCTTGGTTTTGCCTCAGAAACTGCATTTTTGATGTCACCCCACAAGTTTTCTATTGGATTAAGATCCGGAGATTGGGCTGGCCACTCCATAATGTCAATCTTGTTGGTCTGGAACCAAGATGTTGCACGTTTACTGGTGTGCTGGGGTCGTTGTCTTGTTGGAACACCCATTTCAAGGGCATTTCCTCTTCAGCATAAGGCAGCATTACCTCTTCAAGTATTCTGATGTATTCAAACTGATCCATGATCCCTGGTATGCGATAAATAGGCCCAACACCGTAGTATGAGAAACATCCCCCATATCATGATGCTTGCGCAACCATGCTTCACTGTCTTCACAGTGTACTGTGGCTTGAATTCAGTGTTTGGGGGTCGTCTGACAAACTGTCTCCGGCCACTAGACCCAAAAAGAACAATCTTACTTTCATCAGTCCACAAAATGTTGAGCCATTTCTCTTTAGGCCAGTCAATGTGTTCTTTGGCAAATTGTAACCTCTTCAGCATGTCTTTTTTTCAACAGTGGGACTTTGCGGGGGCTTCTTGCAGATAGCTTGGCTTCACATAGGCATCTTCTAATTGTAACAGTACTCACAGGTAACTTTAGACCTTCTTTCATCTTCCTGGAGCTGATTGTTGGCTCACTCCTTGCCATTTTGGCTATTCTTCTATCCATTCGAATGGTAGTTTTTCGCTTTCTTCCACGTCTTTCAGGTTTTGGTTGCCATGTTATAGCATTTGCGATCATTTTAGCTGAGCAGCCTATCATTTTCTGTACTACTTTATATGTTTTCCCCTCTCCAATCAACTTTTTAATCAAAGTATGCTGTCCTTCTGAACAATGTCTGGAACGACCCATTTTCCTCAGAATTTCAGAGAGAAATGCACTGTAACCAGCATGTACAACATTTGCTGCCTTCCTTCCTTAAATAAGGGCAATAATTGCCACCTGTTTTTTAAAGAATGAATGACCGCACTAATAGAACTCCACACTGCTATTATTTTGAACATGCCCCTTTCAATTAGTGATTCAATTACACAGAATCAGCAGCATGCATGTCATGACTGTTGGGTCTGTTGGATTTCTATTACTCTACTACACCTGCTAGTAAATTATTTGCCATGTAGAAATATAATTTCTACCAAAAATAGTGATTGATCAGGTTAGTGATGTCTGACTGCTATTATTTTTAATACAACTGTACATAACAGTAAGTGCCAGTTCACATATATGCAGATTGGATGCGGTTTTAACCGCATCCAATCTGCATGACTTGTGAAATAAAATTGTTGCCTGTTCACATATGTCTGGAGCACTGGCAGTGCAGATTGAAAAACAATGCTATCTGAATTCTGAACAGTACGGTCCGGATTACAGGCTTTTGACTTCTGCGGGAACCATTTCTAAATTGCACGTGTGAACAGGATAAAATCCTGACCTAAACCTGTCCTGAACCGAACAACTACTGTCAATTAGCTGTGAAAATTGAGCTCCAATCCACACTGCACATGTATGAATCAACTCTAAATACAAATTACAACAAGCCCTCTGAAGCTGGAGCCATGATGGATGAAATGAATCCTCAAGTTGGCAGCATGTCCATAGCCTGTCCAGAGTTTCTACTTTAAATTATCACTGTGAAATGACAGTTAAAAAACAAAGGGTGAATATGTTTGATAACTGGGCAATACAGGCAGTCATTCAGGCCAATATTAGAATGTAATCCATTATGCCACTGTACTATTATTTTAACATTTACTTTTTATTTAGTAGTGTGGAATTATTTAAAATAAATTCCTGAATAACAATAGGTAAACATATCATTAATTCAGACTTGGTCAACCTTGTGTATCCAGTACAGAATGTATTATCTTAACGGCTAGATAGCTGGAGGTTAAGGTCTGTCATGTTTTGTTCATTATGACACTATGTTTCTTGTGATGCTAGAGCTCAGCTTGCTCTGTGTCAAGGGTTGAAGACAGATTCCTCCTTTGTACGTGCGTATTGTACAGAATTACCTTGAAAGATTTTCTGCACAAGCTCTCCTCAAAACTAAAGCTGTTGATATAGCAACAGCTGCTCGTCTTGCGTTTCATTACCATGCTGATTGCATTGCCGGAGTTTAATGTACATATAAAACCTAATCAAAATCATCCAGAGCGGGAGTCTGCTGCTTCCCTTTCCCCTGGAGTGCTGTTAATAATGCAGTGATCTTGGTAAACAACTGCACAAAAAAGGCCTAGAACAATAAGACATGCAGGTGCTGCAGATTAGACTTTTTAGACATCTGGAAATATATTAGCATGGCACAGTTACTTTTTACATGTCCGGGCCAAAAGTGTATCAAATACTACACTTATCTGATACAGATGTTGCTCTTTTCCCTAACCCTAATTAGTGCCATATTTATTTGCCTTAAAAGAGAAGTGTAGGATTAAAAAAAAAAATACTCACCTGGGTGGATGCTGCATTTGTCCCCCGCTGCTGGTAAGACTGAGAACCCTGCAATCAAAGACCACTGATGGCTCAGTTCTAAGCCTTCAGAGAGCACAGACGCAGTCACCGGCTCTTTGCTCTGCCCCTACATCACTGGCAACAAAAGTAATTACACCCCTAAGTGAAGATGTCCAAATTGGGCCCAATTAGCCATTTTCCCTCCCCGGTGTCATGTGACTCCTTAGTGTTACAAGGTCTCAGGTGTGAATAAAGAGAAGGTGTGTTAAATTTGGTGTAATCACTCTCTCATGCTGGTCACTGGAACCATGGCACCTCATTGCAAAGAACTGTCTGAGGATCTGAAAAAAAGAATTGTTGCTCTACATAAAGATGGCCTAGTCTATAAGAGGATCACCAAGACCCTGAAACTGAGCTGCAGCACGGTGGTCTAGACCATACAGCGGTTTAACAGGAGAGGTTCCACTCAGAACAGGCCTCGCCATGGTCGACCAAAGAAGTTGAGTGCACGTCCTCAGTGTCATATCCAGAGGTTGTCTTTGGGAAATAGATGTATGCATGCTGCCAGCATTGCTGCAGAGGTTTAAGGGGTGGGGGGTCAACCTGTCAGTGCTCAGACCATACGCCGCACCTTGCATCAAATTGGTCTGCATAGCTGTCGTCCAAGAAGGAAGCCTCTTCTAAAGATGATGCACAAGAAAGCCCGCAAACAGTTTGCTGAAGACAAGCAGACTAAGGACATGGATTACTGGAACCATGTCCTGTGGTCTGATGAGACCATGATAAACATATTTGGTTCAGATGGTGTCGTGTGTGGCGGCAACCAGGTGAGGAGTACAAAGACAAGTGTAAAATAATATAAATAGTGAATACTTGTGAGCTATTATCAATGAGGCATTCAGTGGGTAGTATGAAATTATCTGCTGATTTAATGTGCTTGGTGCGCTGGCTCTTGCACAGACTCACTTGCTAGTGTATATACAATGATATAAATATATAGTGCCGTGCTCCTATTTACTTATATATATATATCTTGATCCTTGGGGTATATGAATTAATATCTGAAACAATTCATAAATCACTGTGACTAGTGAATAAAAATAATCAATATTAAGTAATAAATAATAATAAATCACTAGTGAATCACTATAACTGGTGAATCAAATGAATAAAAATATGAATCAGCAACCTACATAAATGTGACTGATAATCAATCCTTAATTAAATGTGACTATAAAAGAATTAAATTCAAATCAACACAATTCTAAATCTGTGCCCCTCTGATCTGCTGTGATCACTCCATCTATATAGTATATATCTATATAGCTATCATCCGGACGTCCGGCGAGAAGGACGTGCGTCGGCGAGCTCCTGCTCCCCTGGCCCCAATCCGCTGCCATCTGGGCAGCAGCGGACCCTAACGGGGGCCCCACGATCCTTCGGTCCCTGCTCATCAGCCAGGTAAGGCCACTGGACCTTTTTCCCGGACCTCCGGGACTTGCGGCCTACCCGGCACCCGAAGCCGCGGCCTCGATTTCTGGCGCGGCCGACCCGGATCGCCGGGCATCAGCCCAGGCCGCCGCTGCTCTGTTCCCCGGTCCCCGCCGATCAGCCAGCCTCCCCAGGGCCCCCCTCACTGGCCCTGGGTTCATCCCGACCACCGGGTACCAGCTCGCCCGGAGCAGCCACGTGCTCGTCAGCTCCGGCGCCCCCGCGCCCGATCCGCTGCCATCCGGGCCCCTGAGCCTGCTGCCGATGTCCCCACCAACACCCTGAAGGGGACACAGACACTCCGTCCCTCCAGCGGAGCTCCGGCGGTCCGAAGCGGCTTGAGGCCTACCACGGCACCCGAAGCCGCGGTGTTTCCTGCCGGCTGTGGCTGGAATCGCAACAGGACGCCTCCGCTCCTCCGGGGAAGCTACCACCACCACCAACGGTCCTCCTAACATAGGAGGGATCCACCTCCACCCCGACGCTCCAGGACATCAGGTACTCCACCAGGGGCACCCACTACCCATCAGGGAGCCCAACCACCATCCCACCGCCAGCCACCAGGGATCCCACCACCCACCGGAAACCCTAACCACCAGGGACCCTTAACCACTATCCCTCCAGGGATCGCTACTAACCCACCAGGGATAGCATGGCCACCATCCCACCAGGGATCCCCTGCCCTCCACCCCACCTGGGACTACCAGCCACCTCCCACTGCGTTTCGGACACTGCTTCGCCATCCCTGACCAGCACCTCCTCACCCACCCCGACCCTTCCTGCACCCCGCTCACCCCAACATGCCGCCCGCGCTCCTCCTCCTTGTCCTCCTCTCCTCCATCCCTAAAACCGCCTTCCTCTACCCACCCACCCCCGCTAAGCAGCTCTATATCGCCCCCTCACTTCTCCCCTCTCCCCACTATGGCACCCACCACCTCCTCCTGCTACTCCACTTCCCCGCTGACCCACTTGCCACCACTTTCAGACCCAAGCACTCCTACACCTCCCGTTCCCACGCCACCTTCCTCACCCTCCTCCTTCTCATATCAGCTGGGGACATCTCCCCAAACCCTGGCCCCTCACCACCTCACACCCCCCCTAGAGCCCCCCCTGCACACGCCAGCCGACGCGACCCCCTCAACCTCATACATGTACCCCTCCTCCCCATATCTATCCCCCCTCTCTCGGTTGCACTCCTGAATGCCCGTTCGGTTTGCAATAAGCTTACCGCCATCCATGACCTCTTCATCTCCCGCTCCCTCAACCTCCTAGCAGTCACCGAAACCTGGGTACAGGCCACTGACTCCACTTCCCCTGCGGCACTCACCCATGGAGGTCTCATCTGGACCCATTCACCAAGACTGAGCGATCGCAGAGGTGGTGGTGTCGGCTTGCTCCTATCACCGCTTAGCACCTTCCAGGTCCTCCCTAACCCACCCTCTCTTTCCTTCCCCTCCTTTGAGGCGCACTGCATCCGACTCTTCTCACCCACCCCCCTAAGGATCGCAGTGATCTACAGGCCTCCCGGATCCATAGCCCGCTTCCTGGATGACTTCGCCGCCTGGCTCCCCTTCTTCCTCTCCTCTGAGCTACCGACCATCATCCTCGGGGACTTCAACATCCCCATCAACGACAACACCCCGGCTACTTCCCAATTCCTCCACCTAACCTCCTCCTTCGCGCTCACACAGCACACTCAATCCTCCACCCACTTCGGAGGGAACACCCTGGACCTTGTCTTCTCCCACCTCTGTACCCTCAACCAGTTCTCGAACACCCCCTTCCCTCTCTCCGACCACCACCTCCTCACCTTCTCCATCTCCCCTTCCCCCAACTCCCCCCCTCAAAAACGCCAAACTATCACCAGCCGCAACCTCCGCAACCTGAACCCGGCCCCCCTCCACTCTGCCGCCGACTGCCTACACGACAGCATCCTCCCACTGTCATGTCCTGACATAGCCACCACCTTGTACAATGACTCACTGTCAGCTGCCCTAGACTCTCTGGCACCCCTAACCACAAGCATCATCAAACCCAGACCGCTTCAACCCTGGCAGACCGACAGCACTAAACGCCTCAAACGTCGCAGTCGCGCACTGGAGAGACTGTGGCGCAAAACCAGATCCCCTCATACTTTCTCCCTCTACAAATCTGCATTTCTTATCTACACCTCCTCCCTCCACGCCGCCAAGCAGGCCTACTTTGTTAACCTAATAAACACCCTCTCCTCCTGCCCCCGCCGACTCTTCTCCACCTTCAACTCCCTGCTCTCCCCCCCCCCCTCCTCCACTCAGTACCTCTCTCACCGCCCACGAGATTGCCACCCATTTCCACAACAAGATTGACGCTATCCGTAAGGACATCGTCAACTTGCAATCTACCTCCCCACCTAGCCTCCTCGCCCCCGTCACCCCTTCATCTCCCCCCTCCTCTGCCCTCACAACCGCACTGCCCCCCTCCTCTCCCAATGCCCCGCCCACCATAACCCCCCCCCGCACTGCACTCCCTCAGCCCTGTCACTACTGAGGAAGTTGCCAAAGTCCTCTCTAAAGCCCGCCTCACTACCTGCCCCCTGGACCCTATCCCCTCTCAACTCCTCCGGTCACCCCCCTCTTCCCTCATCTGCTCCCTCACCCACATCTTCAATCTCTCCCTCTCTACTGGCGTATTCCCCTCCCCCCTAAAGCACGCGCATATCACCCCCATCCTCAAAAAGCCCTCCCTGGATCCCGCGGACCCCAACAACCTCAGACCCATCTCCCTGCTGCCACTCACCTCCAAGCTCCTTGAACGCATAGTCTACGATCGCCTAAGCGCCCACCTTACAGACAATAACCTCCTTGACCCTCTACAGTCCGGCTTCCGTCCCCTACACTCCACTGAAACTGCCCTCCTCAAAATCACTAACGACCTACTCAACGCCAAAGCCAAGGGCGACTACTCTGTCCTCCTTCTCCTGGACCTCTCTGCGGCCTTCGACACAGTTGACCACCCCCTCCTCCTTAATAAACTACTCTCCCTTGGCATCGGAGATACTGCTCTCTCTTGGTTCTCATCCTACCTATCCCGACGCTCCTTCAGTGTCACCTACAATGGTGCCACCTCCCCCTCCCTCCCCCTCTCTGTTGGGGTCCCCCAAGGCTCTGTCCTTGGACCCCTTCTCTTCTCCATCTACACCTCCTCCCTGGGCAAACTCATACAATCTCACGGCTTCAACTATCACCTCTATGCTGACGACACCCAAATCTACCTCTCCACCCCTCACCTCACCCCCACTATCTCCGCCCGCATCACTCACCTCCTAAATGACATCTCAGACTGGATGTCGCTACATTTCCTCAAGCTCAACCTCTCCAAAACCGAGCTCCTCATCTTTCCCCCTGCCAACACCCCCCCCCCATCCTATCCATCATCACCAACAACTCCACTATCACTCCCGCCCCGCAAGCCAAAGTCCTTGGCGTCATTCTTGACGCGAACCTCTCCCTCCAACCGCATGTCAAATCACTCACAAACACATGCAGGCTCCATCTTCGCAACATTGCCAAGATACGCTCCTTCCTCACCCCAGACACCACCAAACTTCTAGTACACTCCCTCATCATCTCACGCCTTGACTACTGCAACTCCCTCCTCACAGGCCTACCCAAGTGCAGGCTCTCCCCGCTCCAGACCATCCTGAACTCAGCTGCTAGACTCATCCACCTCACCACCCGCTCCACCTCTGCCACCCCCCTCTGCCTCTCCCTCCACTGGCTCCCGATTGCCCAACGCATCAAATTTAAACTCCTAACCCTGACCTACAAAGCCGTTCACAACACTGCCCCTGACTACCTCACCAACCTGATCACCAAGTACCACCCTACCCGTACCCTTCGCTCCTCACAGGACCTCCTTCTATCCTGCTCCCTGGTCTCCTCCTCCCATGCACGACTGCAGGACTTCTCCAGGTCCTCCCCCATCCTCTGGAACTCACTGCCCCAATCCATCAGACTGTCGCCTTCCCTATTCACATTCAGGCGCTCCCTCAAAACCCATCTCTTCAGGGAAGCCTACCCCACCCTCACCTAACGGCCATCCTCCCTCATTCCTCCCACCACTTCATCCCCCTCAGCCACTTCCTACTGTACCACTACCCCCTCCCTCCTAGATTGTAAGCTCGTAAGAGTAGGGCCCTCTTACCCCTCGTACGTTGTTTGTTGTTGTTGTACTGTGCCATGTATTGTCCCCCCCTATTGTACAGCGCTGAGCAAACCCTTTGGCGCTATATAAACTCGTAGTAATAATAATAATAATAATAATATAGTGCAAAAGCATACATATAAGTGCAAGTGCAAATACATAAAATAAAAGACAATAAATTAAAAAGTCTTTCAAATAAGTGCAGTGTGCAGGTGGGTTCCTTATTCCCTCTCGCCGAGTGCTTAGTGGTCTCCCTATGCGCTCACCTTAATATTTGCCTGAATAAATTCAGGCAAATACGCTTTTAATCCTTCCAGGATTGATGGGATGATGCTCTTATATAAGCTGTTCCAGAAGGTAGATATGGATTTATAGGGATTCTCCTGTGCTCTCCTCTTTCCCTTTGTGCAGCTGCTCATAAATGGACTTCCTGACCAGCTCTCTAGGAATCTCCTACTTCCCCTCCTGGGGTCACCACCTTCTCCAATCCTCCTTTCACCAGCATAAGGAATGTGGGTCAATTGAGAGAGAGAAGAAAAAAGACCATGGTGCCTTATCCTTGTGTATAAAGGAAATTTATTGCTGCCAGTTGCGGTATTACACGGCTTTGATGTGATCCAGGACAGCCTTGATGGTAACATACAGTAATACTCTGCCTCTGCTTCTGTAATGCTGTCTGCCTCCGTCTGCACTGGAATCACCGAGCCTCTCCGATGCAACGTCGTGACGTCAGAGCCCCTCCCCTACGCGTTGCGTCACAGGGTCACGTGACTTCATCAGGGGGAAATGATTGGATCCAATCATTTCCCCCTGATGAAGTCACGTGACCCTGTGACGCAACGCGTAGGGGAGGGGCTCTGACGTCACGACGTTGCATCGGAGAGGCTCGGTGATTCCAGTGCAGACGGAGGCAGACAGCATTACAGAAGCAGAGGCAGAGTATTACTGTATGTTACCATCAAGGCTGTCCTGGATCACATCAAAGCCGTGTAATACCGCAACTGGCAGCAATAAATTTCCTTTATACACAAGGATAAGGCACCATGGTCTTTTTTCTTCTCTCTCTCAATTGACCCACATTCCTTATGCTGGTGAAAGGAGGATTGGAGAAGGTGGTGACCCCAGGAGGGGAAGTAGGAGATTCCGAGAGAGCTGGTCAAGAAGTCCATTTATGAGCAGCTGCACAAAGGGAAAGAGGAGAGCACAGGAGAATCCCTATAAATCCATATCTACCTTCTGGAACAGCTTATATAAGAGCATCATCCCATCAATCCTGGAAGGATTAAAAGCGTATTTGCCTGAATTTATTCAGGCAAATATTAAGGTGAGCGCATAGGGAGACCACTAAGCACTCGGCGAGAGGGAATAAGGAACCCACCTGCACACTGCACTTATTTGAAAGACTTTTTAATTTATTGTCTTTTATTTTATGTATTTGCACTTGCACTTATATGTATGCTTTTGCACTATATAGATGGAGTGATCACAGCAGATCAGAGGGGCACAGATTTAGAATTGTGTTGATTTGAATTTAATTCTTTTATAGTCACATTTAATTAAGGATTGATTGTTATCAGTCACATTTATGTAGGTTGCTGATTCATATTTTTATTCATTTGATTCACCAGTTATAGTGATTCACTAGTGATTTATTATTATTTATTACTTAATATTGATTATTTTTATTCACTAGTCACAGTGATTTATGAATTGTTTCAGATATTAATTCATATACCCCAAGGATCAAGATATATATATATAAGTAAATAGGAGCGCGGCACTATATATTTATAACAAAGACAAGTGTGTCTTGCCTACAGTCAAGCATGGTGGTGGGAGTGTTCATTGAGGGAACCATGAATGGCACACATGTACTGTGACATACTGAAGCAGAGCATGATCCCCTCCCTTCGAAGCCTGGGCCGCAGGGCAGTATTCCAACATGATAATGACCCCAAACACACCTCCAGGACGACCACTGCCTTGCTAAAGAAGCTGAGGGTAAAGGTGATGGACTGGCCAAGCATGTCTCCAGATCTAAACCCTATTAGGCATCTGTGGGACATTCTCAAACGGAAGGTGGAGGAACGCAAGGTCTCTAACATCCACCAGCTAGAGCAGTGGAAGAGGACTCCAGTGGCAACCTGTGAAGCTCTGGTGAACTCCATGCCCAAGATGGTTAAGGCAGTGCTGGAAAATAATGGTGGCCACACAAAATATTGACACTTTGGGCCCAATTTGGACATTTCCACTTAGGGGTGTACTCACTTCTGTTGCCAGTGGTTTAGACATTAATGGCTGTGTGTTGAGTTATTTTGAGGGGACAGCAAATTTACACTGTTATACAAGCTGTACACTCACTACTTTACATTGTAGCAAAGTGTCATTTCTTCAGTGTTGTCACATGAAAAGATAGAATCAAATATTTACAAAAATGTGAGGGGTGTACTCACTTCTGTGAGATACTGTATAGCTAAAATAGCTTTGGCTATACTTCTCCATTAAACCAACAAGTTAGGTTCAGTTCAGCACAATGATAGAATTATTGTTGGGTTGCAGCAATATATTAAATTGTTTTGCTTACCTTACACCTGACCTAGGAACATTACAGTTGGAATATGATTGCTTGCTATTGCCATTTTAGACTACTGTCTTACAAAAAAACAAAAACAACCTAATGCCTACTAACAGAACTGTAATAGCTTAATGGGAAAAAGTAATCTAAAACTATCCATACACAGGCAAGTACGGATCCCTGGCATTTCTCCATCTTGGATGTAGAATCTGTAACAGATATGGCCACCTTGTGGGATCTCAAATGTCTGTAATGTCAAATCTCCACATCTTGCATTTCGGCCATTCAATACCTAAGTTCCTATTTGTTGGCAGTGGCCCATAAACAATCAAGCTATCTGTAAAAAGTGTTAGCAGACCTTTCTCTGTAGACTGCCCTATGCTCTAAAACATGTGAATATACCAAAGTAAGCATATGAGTTTTCATAAATTCCTGGGAAAAAGGAGGGAAGGGGCATGGTTTCATGGCACTGCAAATCCTGCTTTTGCATGGTATGTTGCTCACCATCTCATGTATTTAGCTTCATTATGACATGCATGACAAAATACTTTGCTGTAATAAAAATATTTGTTATTACTGTATTAAATTGTATAATGAGGGTATCTAAATTACTGTTACATTACTCCCTGACTTAGCACACAGTAGCAAATCAATACTCTTAGTAAACCAACATCAATGTGTGCAGTCAATTCAAAAATAATTATTTAGCAATACTTAGACAATAAAAGTAACAAAAGCAAACCCGGAAAAATAGGAAATTTAGCTGATCTGTAAATTCCTTTTCTTGGAATATAGGACACAGGACTTGTATTAATTGACCATTGGTTATATTTAGGCTACCTTCAGATTTACTGACATTACCTACTGTATAAAACCCCCACCAACTCTGTCAGACCACAGTTTTTTTAGCATAAGGAGTGATTAAAGTGGAGGTCCACTCAAAAGGGGAAGCTCCGCTTTAACCATTTCAATACCGAGCAATTTTACACCTTCCTGCCCAGGCCAGTTTTCACGTTTCAGCGCTTTCACACTTTGAATGACAATTGCGCGGTCATACAACATTGTACCCAAACTAAAATTTTATCATTTTCTTCACACAACTAGAGCTTTCTTTTGGTGGTATTTAATCACAGCTGGGGTTTTTATTTTTTGGTAAATTAACAAAAAAAGACCAAACATTTTGAAAAAAAAACACGTTTTTCTTTGTTTCTGTTATAAAAGTTTACAAATAAATAATTGTTCTTCATAAATTTTGGCCGAGATGTATTCTGCTACATGTCTTTGGTGAAAATAACCCAAATTAGGATGTATTATTTAGTTTGTAGGAAAGTTATAGAGTTCACAAACTATGGTATAGATCTGCAAATTGATCAGTCCTGAAGTACTGACAGCCAATCTAATTTCTTGAGGTCCAAGAATGTCAGAACAGTACAGATATCCCCAAATGACCCCTTTTTGCAGAGCAGACAGTCCGACGTACTTCATAAGAGGAATGGCGAGTTTTTTGAAGTTGTATTTTTTTGTCATAATTTTTCGGAAAATGAAAAAATTAAAAAAATTATTTTCACTATTTTTTTTCACATACTGTCACCAGTGCAGTACAGCGTCATCATATAACTGGCATAGCGGTGAACAGGGACACTGACTGGTGACAGTATGAAAAAAAAAATATATATATATATTTTTTTTTTTATTAATTTTTTTAAAGATTTTTTTTTCATATTTTACTATGACCAAAGTAGTACAATGTTACCATAGCAACATTGTACTACTTTGGCAAAGTGATCAGTATTTTCTTTTTCTTTTTTTTTTTTTTACACAATTTGCTTATAGCAAAGAATTACTTTGCTATAAGCAAGCATTTACCTGAATGACATCGATTCATTCACGTTTTTTTTTTTGTGCTTAGCTGTGATTTGGCCACAGCTAATCACATGACATGTGCATGTGACCTGCTGTGACCATTCACAGCTAGGCACTAGTATACAATGGATGGCATGAATGAAGCCATCCATTGTATACAACTGTCATGTGACCTGCTGTGATTGGTCACAGCAGGTCACATGGTACCGGCAACGGGGGCCGGTATTCAGATCTGTCATCAGCCGTGTCCGAGGTACTGCGCATGTGCCAAATGGCGTATATCCCGGAAATCTCCCCCAAACTGCGCATGTGCCAAATGGCGTATACCCCGGAAATCTGCAGCACTTTTGCGGCCGCCAAACAGCTATAGGCCAGGTGGCTAATGGTTAAGGATTGGTCCCCTGCTCCCTGTTAAGGATTGGCACGTTTGAGGAGCGGGTACCTGAAATTGACAGGTACCCACTCCCACTTCCACTGCGATCGCGTAGGCAATCAGAACAGGTCTCAGAAGACTATGGGACCATTCACAAAGCGCAGTGCGACTCGCACATGCACAGTGAGCACCCGGCAGTGAAGCAGCAAGCTGTCACAGCCAGATGTCCACACTGAAGATGCCAGCGCCGGCAACACAGGGCAACCGGTAAAACTGGCTGCAGGGGGACACCGAGGGACAGGTACCGTATTTTCAGGCATATAAGACTGGGCGTATAAGACGACCACCTACTTTTCCTGTTGAAATATAGGGTTTGGGCTATACTCGCCATATAAGACTACCCCTCTTCCAACGTACACCAAATAAAAATTAAAAAACATCACATTTGATTTCAATATGGTATGGTATTTCAGTATGGTATTCCAATGATGGGGTGCTATTCCTCCCACTGACACCAATGATGGGGCATGATTCCTTGCTCTGACACCAATGATGGGGCACTATTCCTCCCACTGACACCAATGATGGGAGACTATTCCTCCCACTGACACCAATGATGGTGCCCCATCATTAGTGTCAGTGTGTGAGGAATAGTGCCCCATCTTTGGTGTCAGTGGGGGACACCAATGATGGGGCGCTATTCCTCCCACTGACACCAATAATAATGGGACACGATTCTTCCCACTGACACCAATGATGGAGCACGATTCCTCCCACTGACACCAATGATGGGGCACTATTTCTCCCACTGACACCAATGATGGGGCATGATTCCTCCCACTGACACCAATGATGGAGCACTATTCCTCCCACTGACACCAATGATGTGGCACTATTCTTCCCACTGACACCAATGGTGGGGCACTATTCCTCCCACTGACACCAATGATGGGACACTATTTCGCTCCATAAGACACACTTGGGGGGAAATGTCTGTGCGTCTTATAGAGCGGCCGGCCCAGTATTCCCACCTCCGTTGTATGTCCGCAGTCTCTGAACAAATGCGGACACAGTACAGGAGATGACCATAGTTTTTTTTTTAAAACTATAGTCCGGCCCTCCAACGGTCTGAGGGACAGTGAACTGGCCCCCTGTTTAAAAAGTTTGAGGACCCCTGGTTTAGTCTTCTGCTATTTATTCCTTTTGTCCCTGCTCATTGTGCCTGTGATCCACCATTGCTAACTGAGGGAGCCCCAATATGTTACTTACAGAATGGAGGTCATAATAGATGGGGTTTAGCATGTCCTGATATAGGGGACACTATAACCCAGGTACTAACTGTATTCCTGTTGTTTTGTCTCTGTAGGCAAATGAAGCAGGAGTGCAGCAATATATTGTGTGCATTTTCTGTGGTAAAGATGGGTGGGAAAGTATCATTCAAGAGGCAGGTATCTCATCCTCCTAAAACGAAAAAAAAAAAAATAAATCAAGAAATCAAGATATAAGCAGTACTGCTAGGGCTGGACACTTTAGGCACATGCCACAGAATCTCCTGAAGTATCCGGCTTGTGACTGCTGCCTTCCCATTCTGACCGGTATAAAATGCTAACACCACACTCTGACAAAACATGGGCAGATTTTCTCTCAACTCTTGTAGGAAGTGGAACCCCTCTAGTGCCACAAGTGTACTGTATGACACTGCATACTTCTTGGAGCTAAATAAAATGCATTAACCTGCATCATAGAAGTAAGCTAACTTAAGGTTATTACATTAATTTTTTGGTCTATTTGGCAAGATGGCTTTCGTACCATGTCACTGGTAACGGATAAAGTGCTCAAAAATGATGAATGACACCAATGTTTTAACATGTCTCTGCACTTATGAACAATATTAGACAGTTTTACAAATTAGGATTCCAATCTGAACTTCCACTCGTAATCAGTGTATAATTTGTTAGACATGCATTTCTTTTGAATTTTTGTTTCTATTCTCTCAGTGTTACAATACACCTACCATTCGATTTTTAGACTGATTATTTCTTTGTGAGTGGGCAAACATTTAAAATCAGCAGGGGATCAAATACTTATTTCCTTCACCGTGCACTGGTATCTGTATCTTGTGCATAACAGTGTGCCAGGTTCACGTCTCATTTTCTGAAGACTAGTAAAACTATTGTGATAACTGTAACAGTCAAATTTGCGGGTTTATTTTGCAAATAAGCAATTAATGTATGGTATTGACATTAAAAAACTCAGCCCCAAGATCTTTCAAGTTCACTGAAAAATTCAGCATTCAGGCCCATTCAGCATTGAGCCCCATTCAGGTGCAGACATGCAAAAGAGTAAGCGTATTATGGAGAGTTAGATTAAGTTTCTCTTCTGAGATGCAGTGTAGGCACCAAGTCTCAGACACATTTTACATCTGTGTGTTTAGTCTGGTATATTAAAGCAGAACTTTACCCATGACAACTTGATGAAAAATAATGTTCTTCAACAAAAAACATACATCCCACATTAATAAATATGCTACCAAAATTAGTGTGTGCTGTAAATTGCCTCCAGCATCATTTCTGTTTATTCTTGCTGCATGCTGCCATTCTGCTGAAGCACAGAGCCCGAGAAGCAGTAAATCTTTAGGCTGTCAGCACATTGGCCTCTAGTGGCTCTGATTTTCAGCACCGTGATTAAAAAGAGACAGCAACTGAACATGTGCAGAGCAGGGTGTGACAATGTATTACTGGATTTTAAACAGTATAGGCACTTATTTTAAATGTTTTTCATGGCTATACCTGCAAAAGGGGCCAGCCTGAAGTGATCTAGCAGGGCTTAATTTCTGACTAAAGTGCCACTTGAACAAAAAACCCTGATTGCGGCATTTAATGTAGTTTCCAGCAAATGCATTTTAGGTGGGAAGGAATAGTACCACATGTAAATACATACAAGAATCCACCACAATCAGAAATGCACAGGTATGGATGAGTTCTTATTGCATTTTGTGTAACAAACAGATCCAACATGGTCATTATATAATGCAACACAGGATGGCACTTATGGCATCAACATATTAGGACAAGCTTCAGATGGTCACATATTTATAAGTTTGTTTCATGTCCTTTTTAAAATTGTCTGTGGTCATGAGGGAGCCTGGAAGGCATATAACTCAGATCAGGTCACTGAAGATAATCATTACAAGCAAATCACCAGAACAGGCTGGTTTTATAATCAGGACATAAATAAAATACAATCAACTTGTAGAAGGTCAACTGCTCCTTGGGTGTATATCATTTATTGCAAAATTCATAAAATTTTGTCTTGAATTTGTACATGGTTCTCATTTAGTCAGAGCCCTTGTAATTTATGCCAGAGTTCATATTCATAAGCCCAAACTATACCAATAAACATTATTCAGGGGGACAAATAAATTTCAGTAAATATTGTCATAAATGTTATGTCTCAAAGAAAAAAAAAGTGTGACTTTGTAAAGAACACTTGTACTGTTAAATTAGACAAATTGAAAAACATATATAAAGCTGAGACAGTTTCATGTTTAGAGCTTTTTATTTTGAAAAATAAAATACAAAAAAATCAATAAAATTGTAAATGTACATGTTTCTCAATTCCCAAACCCAACCCAACTTCTTTGGAAGTTTTCTTTAAATAATTAAACAGAAATAAGTTTTATGTATTTCTACACATGGGCTCTAGTGTAGCTTGCCAATATTGTGGGGCAGAAAACCACTCTAGACATTCTTTCTTAGCACGCCTTCCTGACTTTGGAGAAAATTAATTAGGTGACAGAAAATAAAGGGGAGCTCACTGCACAGCAGTGTCAGAAATTTTTAGAGTCCTTTCTCCTTTCTGAATACTAACTGGGAAAGTATACCTATCCCCCCAATGAAGAACCACAGTGTTTTTTTTTTTAAACAGTGTAATGTAAATTATCAGCCAAGGACATGTACAGAATGGCACATGCCACCTACACTGCAGAATACATTGCAGGCTTCCTAATGTCACGTTGCTCCTTAATGTATTCAGCTCAGACCTGAACAAGGGTACCACTGCATTAAAAAGTATTTCAAAAATATGTATTTTTTATCAATTCAGTACTGACACTACTATATACTGCAAGTATACATTATATTTCAAGGTTTCCAAAACCCATACCCACGTTTTAAACTCCAATGAGTGCATGAACATATATCAAATATGTTTAGCGTGAGCATTCAAGACTGGCTTAAAGTAAATTTACCAATAGATCATTAATACAATGCTGGTGAAACACAACTGCATGTGTCTAAACATGAAGGTACATATATTCAATACATACTTTGTGGAATGTAATGTAACCTATTTTCCTAAAAGGAAATAACTGACGTCACAGCATTGAAATGTTCAGAGGCCACATAGTGAGAAAAAAAACCAGGATGTTAAGTATTTTTTACAGACATGGTGTTCTCTTGATACTTAAAAACAGATACAGCTGGTAAATATACAGTATTACACCACTGCTAGATGGTGGGAGCCTCCTGCCATTAAAGTGCTTTTATGCCGACTGGTGGATTCATGCCCATGTGAAAAAAGATGCCAAGCAGCACAGACAGCCAACAGATGCACATCATAGTCTGCTCATAGCATGAAAAGAATCATCATGGATCCACTCCACAGACAAAGCACAACACCTAAAGAATAAAATGGCATGTTAGTAAAACAACTGTGTTAGAGTGGACGTTGAAATAAACATGTTAAAAGCAATCAATATGCAGTATTTAGCAATGGATTTAGAAATCTTTCTACATTCAGGTTAACTTCTAAATAGACCATGCTGGACAGAAGTGTAGTTCAGTATGATTTTGAATAAAAATAGATTTTAGGAAAACAAAACCTAGAAAACTTTTCATTGTGTGTGTTCCTAGTTTTCAGACCCCCACAGTCAAATGAAAGCTGCAAGTCTCCCCCCTAGGGATTGATCTCCTCTACAGATTGGGAAACAATCAGCATGGTCCCCTATCATGTGATCACCTTAACATCTTTGACAAGGTGATCACATAGTTTTGTTTACAAACAGACCTGCATACTCATGCCATAACAATGCCTAACATAGATAGGTAAATATAGTGTTAAAAAGAATATCTGTCAGCTTACAATAAAAACCTGATCAGGGTAGTTATTAAAACAGGTACCAAATAAAAGCCTTCAATGTAAAAAATATTTTAGGTAGGTAAATTAGTCATTGGGTCTCTTTATAAAAAAAAAAAAGAAAATCTGCTGTGTAATGACAATACAGAATTGTATCATAGAAAGCCCATGCCCCAGGGAGAAGGACATCATTCAATTTTGAAATATCAATGTCCTATTCCTATATATAGGAAGAACTCTGATCACTTGCCCACACAACTGCATCCTATAAAAGCCTCCTCATGCACAGGAATAGTGCACAGAGGTACCACAGTTACTACTGTTGGTAGGGCCATTGTGGATGTAAAAATATTCAAAATAGCTGCACCCGTTGCAACTGGTGTAAATTTGCCACTGATTGTCGGCAAATGTCAGGTTTACAGTAAGGAGACTGAGGTGTAGAATTAATTTCATTCAAGGTAGAGTTCAACTTAACAGAGATTCTTACCTCTATAGAAAACATGGATTTGCTATTCAACAGCTTCAGTCTGTAGAAACAAATAATACTGTAAGTCTACACTGATTAGAATAGAATGCAGATATTAAGAAGACCTGAGAGTATAATAGAAACAATGAAGCAAAACTGGCCCACACAGATGAGTAGCTGTAAGCACATAGTAAATACAGCAACGTTTCCAAAAGCAGAAAATAGATTCATTAACTAGAAATAATGAAAAAACTATTGATGATTTCCTCCTGTTTTTGATGTCACACCCACATCTGTATGCATAGATATCCATCAAATATATATATATATATATATATATATATATATATATTTCTAATCCTGGTCATATTTTGAAGGCTGGTAGTAAATCTGTTTTCAACATGCAGATATATGTAGAGTTGTCAGATTAAGTAATCTTACAACAGGGCTGCACATCTGTATTAAATAAAAAATACACAACAGGGTTTCATGTGTAAGGGACATTATATCATTTACATTTCCCTTTTTTCAAGGCCCTTGCATTAATATATTGTTCCCAACTTCCTGAGCAGTACTTCCTATTGCCTAGCTTACTTCTATTGGTTGTATATGTAGCCAACCTGTTTTAATGCAGCAGTAATAATCTAAATGTAGTTTTCTGAGTGGTAGTGAACCCAAGCTAATTTATAGTCTATTTGTTTTTTCCCTTAACTCTGTATAGCTGTGGCTTCTCTCTGCTGCCAGTAGGTGCCATTGGTACCTCTGGCAACAGTGTGAGATGATACAGTATTACTGACATTTAATATTTATGCCCCCCCCCTCCCCCAGCCAACCAGTAGGAGGTTTATTGTCACAGGTGCATGCTGGGGGAGAATATAAATATTTGGAGTGGACCTTGTAAACTCTCTCCTTCTCCTGGACCGATGCCTGGGAAAGGTGCATTTTGAGCAACTGAGGAGCCATTTGCATGTGCTTGGTGCAAAAGTCTCAAGGCAGAAGATGCCTGCCTGTCGAATATAGTATTGCCACTTGGGACCCTGGGCTCAGGTAGCCTCGCAGAGAAAAGGGATCTAAAAAGAGAAGTGATGCCCAGGGATGAAGTATCAGAGGTGACTCTGTTGCTGGAGACCTTATGGAGGGGAAACTCGCAGAGAGCCTCGGAAAGCATCTCTGTGGATGCTGTTGCTACTGGAGATACCGCTGCTTCTTCTGAAAAAGGTGCAGGTTGCTGGTTTCAGGCCTTTTTTCCATCTATGGTTGGAGTCTAAGTCTGCAAGTCAGTAAGGGTGTTCTGAGTTTCCTACCCTTCTCTCCCATGTGTTGTTGTGAAGAATAAAAATCCTTTAAGTAGATCTTTACTCACCTTAACTCCAGCGATGCAAAGTGTGGCTAATTTCATAGGCTGGGTAGAGATGATGTCACTCCCAGTTCTGTTGGCTTCGGCATTGCGGAATTTCTACAGTGAGCTGCATGTATATGTATATAATGTAACAAGATGTCTGACCTTGACAATTGCAATATTATATTGGTTTAGCATAACAAGTGCTTGACTTTCTACCTACTGCTGTAAACAGAATTTTAGGGTCTCTTTAAAGTGCACTTTTATTTCCAAGGGAGTTTGCTCCCTTTCAACCAGGTTTGTTTACTTTTTTCTTCAACACCACTGCAATTCTCGCCTGGGCAAGAATGACGTGTCCCTGGTCCTGCAGGCTCCTGGGATACCCATGTCACATCTCCTGGAGGTTGTAGGACCAGGGACACAGAGCAGCTGGAGGGCACACCCAGCACCCATCACTAGCGACTGGCTGCCTATTCCCAGAAAAGTCAGCCAGCTGCCATCAGAGTGGAGTACTAAGATCTCCTGGGCTATGTCTCCTAAACAGTGCATCTCAGCAGGACCATGCTGGATTTGCTGGGCAGTTGAGTGAATGTTTTGAAGAGAACCCAACAATACAGATAAACATAGGAGGAGTAAAGTTCCTCTTAAAGATATATATTCATACTTGGATTGCTGCCACTGGCTTAGTGCTAAAGTTAGGTCAAAAGATTCCTGTGATATTGCTACATCCTTGGGGAAAACTAAGTGTGTACATAGCACTAGAGGACCCGATAAATATACAGCATTTGCTTTTACCACTATGACAACTCCTATTCAATGGAAAATCAGGGAATTATTTTAAAATGAGGGTTTGTTGAAACCACTAAATACAGTAAACATTTATGATTTCAACAAGAAACCAACTAATCTGCAGTCCAACGTCTGAAAAAACGGTGTCTTTCCTTACACCTTCCACAATACCATGACAACTAACACAGCTTAAAAATAAGGTCTTACATTGTAGGACCAGAACTTATTTTTCCTGAATAAGTCCTGCTTAGCTTTTACAAAGAACCACACACAAATCTTTTTTCTTTAAATGTGTGCCTGCTAGTAGCACAGAAACCCAAAAACACTTAAGGTAGTAGTTCTTTTGGTTCAGTTACATCAGTTCTTTTTCCTGGTCAGCCTTATAGTTGGACGTCTATCACCTGGTATGTGACATAGAAACAAATCTTACCCAAGCTCAACTGCTCTAATCACATGTAGACTGGAGACTGGTGCACTGGCTGGGCCAGTCACTCCTCACAGTATATATCCACAATACAGGTAGCTGGCAACTTGGAAGGATTCTTAATGTAAATCTTTAATGGTTATATGGATACATGATACACAAAGCTGATGCATTTCGGCTTCACAAAGCCTTCCTCATAGCCAGGCTTTGCGAACCTGAAACGCGTTAGTTTTGTGTATCCTGTATCCATGTAACCAATAAAGATTTACATTAACCCTCCCTGGCGGTATTCCCGAGTGTAGCTTGGGGTTAATTATCAGTGCCAAAAGCGGTAACCCCTAGCTACACTCGGGATTACCCTGCAGCGTTGCTCTGTGATCCCTGTTTCACTTACCTTGTCCTTTGCTCCCGCGATGTCCCGCCTGCAGCGTCCCCGGCCATCTCCTCTGGCCTATGCCGGCATCCGTCTTCCGGTCCCTGCGAGCGTCGGGACGCACAGGACATACAGGGGCCAGAACCAGTGAGAAATTTAAAAATTTTAAAAAGTGACATTCACGAAATACACTAAAATCACATAGTAAAACATTACTGTATCAAACCATTTCACATACATTTTGTCCCGAGTGCTTTGTCCTGTGCCCTGCCTGCATTTTTACTGTTCTTTCTGCCTTGAAACTGAGAAATGTCCATGGCCTCCAAAAAGCGTCCCTTTATGCCAAAAGCTGTTTCAGACCAGCTAGAGAACAACGATAGTAAATTAGAACCACTTGCAGAATTGAGTGATAATGATTCGTGGGGAAATTCATCATCAGACACTGAAAACGGTTTTGCGACTTTGCTCAGTGATATGCGAACTTGGTGCTATATTTCAAATTTCAGTGTTTTTGGTTTGATAACATTGAATTAAATTTATTTTATTAATATTTTTTATGATTATTTATTATATTATAATTTATGATTTCGGGTTTCAAAATTTTATCATACCCAGGATGTTTACTAGACTCTTGTTTGGACAGATTTCAGAAAGTTATTCCTAAAAATTACAGGCCTACAATAAAAAAACAACATATTTCCATGCAAAAAAATTTACCGCTTTGAGCACAGAAATATTGACAATCATACCACTAGGGAGATTAAGAATCCTTCCAAGTTGCCGGCTACCTGTATTGTGTTATGTGACAGTCTTCGATTGACATATTTTCCTCAGTATTATATGAAGACATCACAGTCAATGTCTGTATTCCACATACTACAGCCTCACACGTTACTGCCATTCAGCTGTGCAAAATATACAGAAGCTTCACCAAAGAACCAATGTAAAAACAACATGCAGCTTTGTAACAGTGAAGGAAGCAAACAGTTGTTAGTCCAAAGCTAAGCACTGTACACATCTACAAGTAGAACTCCAGCCGCATTTGGATATAGTGGATAAGTGTTAGAGCTTTGGACAGGTTTGTATGTCCCCACTGGGGAGGTTTCTCCTCACTTCTTTTGTCTTACCATAGGAAATACTAAAATTTGGAGCACAGATAGAAAAAAAAACCTTTATTGCTAGAGAGGAGAATGGTAACAACCCCTGTCAATGTTTTTGCTGTCTGTAGCCCCCATTCCTTTACTTCCTGTTCTGTGACAGGATCAGAATGCAGTGAAAAAGGTTTCCAGTAGGGGCACAGACCAAAATAAAATCACAGAGGTTCAAATCCTCCCCCTTTATCCAAAACAAAACCAAACAAAACACATTGACTGGAGTCCTCCTTTAATGAAGGAATAGAGAAGTAATTTTCTTCTAGTAATGAGCGAATCAGCTATAAACCAGGTAAATCTTCAAATGTTTGGATTCTTTAATGTTCTTCCAAATGTTTGATTCTCCAAATGTTTTTCCATTCAGCATAGAAATATACAATTCACAGCTCAGGGATTGCCTATTGTCTGATACTCTGCAGATCAGACAAATCTCAAATCAAATATTTTGGGCAATCAAAGAAAATGACAAATTACCAACTCTGCTGATTCGATCATCCCTAGTTGTGTTCCTCATTAGACCACATTTTCCAGAAGGCATGCATACCCAAAAGACAAGTTTTTAGGTTACCCTACTACCACACACTTTCACTTAACATTAACATTTATTGCAGCTTGAAAATCAACTGCAACAACCAATGCAGATATATCCTTGCCTCAGGAATTTTCTACCCGTTTCTTCTTTGGCTAGAATACAAAAAGCCACACCAGTTCTTAATGTAATTTCTATAGATTTTGACAGTACAACATAAAACAAATAGTTTTACAGAGACTGCTAGAGTGGTTAACAGCAAAATGCAGCTGACATTACAGTTATTGGGAGTAAGATTCTGTTCACACCATGCAGGTGTGACCAAGCATGTGCGTTTTTGCATGTATCATTTTAGGGCAGCCCTAAGAGAAAAAAATATATAAAATGTGCCTGCACCATTTTAAAAATCAAGCCACGCCAAGCGCATGGTACTGTGGTTCCATGTTTTTGGTGTGTGCAAGTCAGCAAGATGCATGGGGGTGCCATTAGGAATTATTGGCATCTCCATGAGTCTGTAAAAAAAAAAAAAAAAAATAGCATGTTTTTGTGCATTGCAAGAAAGCACAGAATTTTGTATGCATTCTCGCAAGTGTGAACGAAGCATAACGCACCCCAGAGTTTTCTCTCTCTATTTAAAACAAAACATATCTAAAAGATATAATCAATACACATGATCAATTCAGATAAACCATAAAACAGTGCCAAGTGCACACAACAAATTAATAATAGCACCATGACAAATGTACAAATGATACCACAGTAACAAATAACATTGAATGTATCCTCTATCTACATATTCTGTGCAATGCTGGAAATAGGATCCTTCTACTGCATGACACTCCCTGTGCTTGCTTTCCCACAAGACAGGAAGGGAAAGAGTTTTGTAAATGTAAAAATATATGTAAATATAAAATATTAAAAAAATTCAAGTAACCATGCAAACTTATATATTCAGCCCCCTCCCTTCATGTGATTGGAACTTCTAACAAAAATTGGGAGCAATTAGCTCAGAGTACATTTTTGGCACTTCTCAGTGCCAGAATGGACTCTGGTGCGCATGCACAGGAGATATGCAAGTCCCCACTGGCCAATTAAGATGGCCAAATACCCAGCAGAAACTGATGTGAAGATATTGGTGGTGAGGGAAAGGTGAGTATTTACAGACTTTATTTCTGCTTAAATTACATGCTTGCATATACTGTGTGTATATATATATATATATATACACACATACATATATATGCGCGGGTTTCCTCCGGGTACTCCGGTTTCCTCCCACACTCCAAAGACATGCTGCCAGGTTAATTGGCTCCTGACTAAATTGTCCCTAGAATGTATATGTATGCATATGAGTTAGGGACCTTGGATTGTACACCCCTTGAGGGTTAGGGACTGATGTGAATGTACAATATATATGTAAAGCACTGCATAAATTGACGGCACTATATAAGTACCTGAATTAAATTTTATATATATATATATATATATATATATATACAGTTGCAAGAAAAAGTATGTGAACCCCTTGGGATTACATGGAGTTTTGCATGAATTGGGCATAAAATGTGCTCTGAACGTCATCCAAGTCACAACAATAGAAGAACACAGTCTGCTGAACATAATACTACACAAACATTAGATGTTGCCATGGTTTAATTGCACATAACATGTAAACATTCACAGTGCAGGGAGGAAAAAGTATGTGAACCTTTGGACTTAATAACTGGTTGACCCTCCTTTGGCAGCAATAACCTCAACCAAACGTTTCCTGTAGTTGCAGATCAGACCTGCACAACGATCTGGAGTCATTTTGGACCACTCCTCTTCACAAAACTGTTTCAGTGTAGCAATATTCTTGGGATGTCTGGTGTGAATCGCTCTCTTAAGGTCATGCCACAGCATTTCAATCGGGTTGAGGTCAGGACTCTGACTGGGCCACTCCAGAAGGCGTATTCTGTGCTGTTGCAGCCATTGTTTTGTTGAATTACTTGTATGCTTTGGGTCATTGTCCTGTTGCCTCACCCATCCTCTGCGGAGCTTCAGTTGGTGGACAGATGGTCGTACGTTTTCCTGCAAAATGTCTTGATAAACTCTGGAATTCATTTTCCCATCAATGACAACAATCCGTCCAGGCCCTGAGGCAGCCCCAAACCATGATGCTCCCTCCGCCATGTTTCACAGTGGGGATGAGGTTTTGATGTTGGTGTGCTGTGCCTTTTTTTCTCCACACATAGTGTTGTGTGTTCTTCCCAAACAACTCAATCTTGGTTTCATCTGTCCACAGTATATTTTGCCAGTAGTGCTGTGGAACACCCAGGTGCTCTTTTGCAAACTTCAAACGTGCTGCAATATTCTTTTTGGACAGCAATGGCTTCCTCCGTGGTGTCCTCCCATGTACTCCATTCTTGTTTAATGTTTTCCTTATTGTAGATGTGTCCACAAAAATGTTAGCATGTGCCAGAGATTTCTGTAGGTCTTTAGCTGACACTCTGGGATTCTTCTTTACCTCATGCAGCATTCTGCGCTGTGCTCTTGCAGTCATTTGTACAGGACGAACGCGCCTAGGGAGAGTAGCAACAGTGCTAAACTCTCTCCATTTGTAGACAGTCTGTCTTACCGTGGACACATGAACATCAAGGCTTTTGGAGATACTTTTGTAACCCTTTCCAGCTTCATGCAAGTCAACAATTCTTGATCGTAGGTCTTCTGAGAGCTCTTTTCTGCGAGGCATGGTTCACATCAGACAGTGCTTCTTGAAACCAGTAAACCCAAAACATGTGTGTGTTTTTTAAGGGCAGGACAGCTGTCAGCAACACATCCAATATCATCACACTGATTGGAGTCAAGGTTGGCTCACTCCTGGCTCCAATTAGCTCTGGGAGAAGTCATTAAGCTAGGGCCTCACATACTTTTTCCTCCCTGCACTGTGAATGTTTACATGTTATGTGCAATTAAACCATGGCAACATCTAATGTTTGTGTAGTATTATGTTCAGCAGACTGTGTTCTTCTATTGTTGTGACTTAGATGACGTTCAGAGCACATTTTATGCCCAATTCATGCAAAACGCCACGTAATCCCAAGGGGTTCACATACTTTTTCTTGCAACTGTATATATATATATATATATATATATATATACACACACATACACACACACACTACACATATATATATACACATACACACAGTTCTGCTCAAAAGTTTACATACCCTGGCAGAAATTGTGAAATTTTGGCATTGATATTGAAAATATGACTGATCATGCCATAAAATGCTCTTTTATTGAAGGATGATGGTCATATGAAGCCATTTATTATCAAATAGTTGTTTGGCTCCTTTTTAAATCATAATGATAACAGAAATCACCCAAATGGCCATGATCAAAAGTTTACATACCCTGGAATGTTTGGCCTTGGTACAGACACACAAGGTGACACGCACAGGTTAAAATGCCAATTAGAGGTTAATGTCCCAGATCTGTGGCTTTTTAAATTGTAATTAGTGTCAGTGTATAAATAGTCAATGAGTTTGTTAGCTCATACGTGGAAGAACTGACTAGGCTAGATACTGAGCCATGGGGATCAGAAAAGAACTGTCAAAAGTCATGCATAACAAGGTAATGGAACTGTATAAAGATGGAAAAGGACATAAAAAGATGTCCAAAGCCTTGAAAATACATATATATATATATATATATATATATATATATTTTTTTTTTTTTATTATTATTATTGTTAAGTCACAGATTGAGACTTTCTTCAAAACCTGTACCAAGTATTGTTAGGTGTCAAATGAGTGTAGCAGTCTTGTTATTGCACATGCACCCCTGAATTTGACATTCTCCTATCGCTCCATTAGCATTAGTGGACGGTCCCACTACAACCCTGCTCCTGGGTTTCTAGTTATGCTACAGGTTTAGTTACAAGGGACAGCACAATCATTCATAGAGAAGGAATCTGTGGATGGGCACAGATTCCTGAAATAGGACAGCAGAACACAAATATATAGTACCAGCTTTTCACAGGAGGGCACATAAGCATCACTTATTCCCAGCTTAGGTCAATAATAGATGGCCTTGGCATTTCAAACAAAGAGAGAATTGGGATAATTGTATAAAAAAAAAAGTAACATGAGTCAGATGTGGCCACTTATTAGCAAATCCCCCCTGCTAAGACAAAGAACATTTTAGGTTTAGTGAACTCCTCCAAATGCATAAGAGCTCATCTAAACCAAAAGTGTATCACATAAATTCTTACATATTTCTGTTAACACAGCTGTATATCCATTAATGCTGATCAAACTGAATTTATACTACACAAATGCAAGCATAACATCTAAAGGGTTTACATGAACTTAGAGCACAAGTTACTGACAGACGAGCTTCCCACTGAAGTGAATGAACGCTGCAGAGCACATGTGCCAAATTAGATCAGAGGATTTTTGAAGATTTTAGCCAGAGGCTGTGCAGTACTGGCAAGCCGCATAGTAAAGGTATTGGGACAGTGATGTTGTATAGAAGTATATCCTTTGGTCAAAATGTTGCGGCCATTAAAGTGCTTTAGTAAACTTATTCTTCAAAGTGACACTGGGTGAAAAAAAAATTATATATATATCAAATGTGTGTTCGCTCCACGGCAGGCAAGGCTGGAGTGGTGAGAGCAAGGTGAGGGCGTGAAGTTTTGGCACAGTGGTAAAATTCAAATATGCAGGCGCATTGGTTAAGGTGGTTACAGAGACAGAAAGCTGTTATGTATGGAGTGTGAAGGTGCTATGGCGGAAGTGGGGGAGTGGAGGAGTGGATTTCAGCATACAGGTGTGCTGGCGAGAACAGGGGAGAGGGGAATTCATAATGCAGTCTGTGGTGGTGGGAGCAGTGGTGGAGTGGGCTTTATGGTGCAGGCTTGGTGGTTAAATCAATGGAGGAATGGGGTTCAGTATGTAGATGAGATGATGGGAACAGGGGAGAGTGGGGTTCAGTGTGCAGGTGTGGTGATGAAAGCAGGGGAGTGGTAAGATTCAAGGCGTAGGTGTGAAGTAGAGGGGTGGGGCTAGTCATGCAGATATGGGTATGAAAGCAGGGGGAACATTATTGTTTATTATTATACAGGATTTATATAGCGCCAACAGTTTGCAGCGCTTTACAAGGTAGACATTACAGTTACAATACAATTTAGTACAAGAGGAAACAGAGGACCCTGCTTGTTAGAGCTTACAATCTAGGAGGAAGGGCTGAGCGATACAAAAGGTAATAGCTGTGGGGGATGAGCTGATGGAGGAAATAAAAAGCAGTTTAAAGAAGCAGGATAGGCTTCTTTAAAGAGAAAGGGTTTCAGGGATCATCTAAAGGTGGATAGATTAGGAGATAGCCGGACAGATTGGGGTAGGGAGTTCCTCAGGATGGGAGAAGCTCGGGAGTAGTCCTGGAGGCAAGCATGGGAGGTGGTGGGAACTAGAGAGCAGAAGGTCTTGGGAGGATCGAAGAGAGAGCGGTTTGGTTGATATTTTGAGACCAGGTTGGTGATGTAGCTGAGGGCAGAGTTGTGGATGGCTTTGTAAGTTGTTGTTAGTATTTTGAATTTTATTCGTTGGGCAAGTGGAAGCCAGTGGAGGGATTGGCAGAGAGGGGTAGCAGATACTGAATGGTTGGTAAGGTGGATGAGTCTGGAAGCAGCATTCATGATGGACTGGAGGGTGGATAGCCTATGTAAAGGTAAACCAATGAGGAGGGAGTTGCAGTAGTCAAGATAACCAGGGAGTGAATTAGGAGCTTTGTGGTATCATTGGTTATGCAGATGGTACAGAAATAAAGGGGGAGTAGTGAATGGGGGACACAGTGTTGAGAGCTGGCTAGGCATGCTTACCTGTGATACCTTCCTAGACCCAGAGAGCTCCATATAGCTAGTGTACCTGATCTGTTTCTCTTTGCTGAGCCCTGTGGAGTACCTTTCCACCTGCTTCTGCAGCAGTCACCTCGGTGCAGGTGTGTGACAGATTGTTACAGGGACATCTTCCAGCTGCCTCTCCACCCTATGCCTGTGCTGTAGTGTTGGCAATCCCCACACAGCACCCTGTAGCCAACATGAAAAGCAATGGTCAACTGAAAGACTGAGGACTAATGCAGGCCATAGATGGGTCGAAAATCGGCTGATTTTTTTTCGGCCGCAAATAAAATCGGCCGATTTTCGGATCGTTAGTGGGATATTTGGTCGGCCGTTTTTCGGTATTTTGGCCGGTTTTTTTTTCTGTAAAGTTGGAAAAAAAATCGGCCGATTTTCGCGACAATTAGTGGGCAAATCGGCCGATTTTTTGCCGATAAAAAATCTGCGCATGAGCAGTGACCTGCAAGAGGAAGACAAAAAGAAGAAAAAGAAGAAGAGGATGAAGAAGAGGATGAAGAAGAAGAAGAAGAAGAGGATGAGGAAGAGGATGAGGATGAAGAAGAAGAAGAGGATGAGGATGAAGAAGAAGAGGATGAGGATGAAGAAAAAGAAGAAGAAGAGGATGAGGATGAAGAAGAAGAAGAAGAAGAAGAGGATGAAGAAGAAGAAGAAGAAGAAGAGCATGAGGATGAAGAAGAAGAAGAGGATGAGGATGAAGGAGAAGAAGAGGATGATGAAGAAGAAGAAGAAGAAGAAGAGGATGAGGATGAAGAAGAAGAAGTAGAAGAAGAAGAGGATGAAGAAGAAGAAGAGGATGAGGATGAAGAAGAAGAGGATGAGGATGAAGAAGAAGAGGAAGAAGAGGATGAGGATGAGGAAGAAGAAGAAGAGGATGTAGAAGAAGAAGAGGATGAGGAAGAAAAAGAAGAGGACGAAGAAGAAGAGGATGAGGATGAGGAAGAAGAAGAAGAGGAGGAGGATGAAGAAGAAGAAGTGGATGAGGATGAGGAAGAAGAAGAGGAGGATAAGGATGAAGAAGAAGAAGCAGAGGATGAGGATGAAGAAGAGGATGATGATGAAGAAGAAGAGGACGAGGATGAGGAAGAAGAAGAAGAAGAGGATGAGGATGTAGAAGAAGAAGAGGATGAGGATGAAGAAGAAGAGGATGAGGATGAAGAAGAAGAAGAAGAAGAGGATGAGGAAGAAGAAGAAGAAGAAGAAGAGGATGAAGAAGAAGAAGAGGATGAGGATGAAGAAGAAGAGGATGAGGATGAAGAAGAGGATGAGGATGAAGATGAAGAAGAAGAGGATGATGATGATGAAGAAGAAGAGGATGAAGAAGAAGAAGAAGAGGATGAGGATGAAGAAGAAGAAGAAGAAGAAGAAGGAGAAGAAGTAGGATGAAAATAAGAAGAATTCCAGTCCAGCAAAAAGTGTCTCTGCAGAGAGCTCCGCTATTTCTGACAGTTCTCTGACAGTTCTTTGACATTTACAGCGGTTGAAACATTGTATCTATTTGTTTCCGAATAAAAACATCTGTATCCTAAATGGAAACAAATAGATACAATGTTTCAACCGCTGTAAATGTGAAGGAACTGTCAGAGAACTGTCAGAATAGCTCTCTGCAGGGACACTTTTTGCCGGCTGTAGAAGGGATGAAAATCGGCCGATTTTTTTTACCATTGATGGTAACGTCGGCCGCTTGAACGACCGAATTTTCGTTTTTTAAAAGAAAAATCTGCCGTTTTTCTCCCCATCTATGGCCTGCATAACTGAGCCATCCTTCATTAGCATACAATGCAGGAGGCCAGCTTCTACACTTTTAACCCTTTGTTAGGTGTTCAAATCTAGTATGCAACTGACAATGTAGCACTGCCAGCACAGTATAGACAGGTTTAATTACTCCACAGCCCCTCCTAAACATTACAAAGCAGGAGGAGCCTGATAGAATTTGTAAGCAAGAAGAAAGCACTTAAAAAAGGCAACCTGCAATTTTTAAAATTTTTTTTTACATTATGCCATGTTAATGGGAACATGCAACAAGCATAACGTAGCGGTTATACCAATTTGTCTGCAAAAGTAGAATACCACGCTACAAATCTTTACTAACAAACTTTCCTATCTGAGTATTTCTAGTGATAACCACCAATAGCCACATGCAACTTGGTATTCTTGACAGTTTTAATGTATTCATCTGCCTCTCATATATTTACAGTAGGAGAGAATTCTGTACTCAACAGAAAAGAGGAGACTGGACTTTGCAGGATCACAAGACAAGTATGTTCATGAACCATGACTGGGTTTTAGGTGTGCTAAAGAGGAGGCCTCCACAACGGAAGCACTAGTTAAACATGATATATAACTAAAACATTCATGTTTGTGCGTGATAGAAGCCCGCTATATTGAAAATTTGGGTCACTGGCACCATTGCACACAAGAAGGGTCCAATCTAGAAGTGAAACAATAACTAACAGGTGCTTATTTCTAATGTCATTGTCACGGAGATTTTCAAGAATGTTTGATTTTTTAATACGATCAGTTCAGCCCCTAGAGATTATAAGCAGACATAAGTTATTTTATTGCTGGAAAATTGAATAGTGTGAGACTGTCCTAAAAATAGTTACAGGAAAAGAATAAGCACGCCATATACAGTTGGATGCATTTTAAAATTCATCTCCACTGCATAGACAGTTAATGTTAGCCAACGGGCAGTTGCAGTGCAGTGAAGAAAACTGAAGAACAAACTGCAAATTAGGGTTGCAACTAATGATTATTTTCAAAATCAATTAGTTGGCTGATTATTTTTTCGCTTAACCGCTTCCCAGCCGCCCTATAGCAGATATACTGCTACAGGGAGGCACGGGTGTGCAAAATCACGTATACAGTCAGGTCCATAAATATTGGGACATCGACTCAATTCTAACATTTTTGGTTCTATACACCACCACAATGGATTTGAAGGGTGGAGGGGGGATATAAATCTTGACAATGGTTTTACACAGAGAAGCACGGAATCTCTTCTGGGTTTCCCCTGCCGTTGCTTCTGTCTCTTCCTACCTTCAGAGTGCACCTACAATGCATCCAGAAAGTATTCACAGCGCTTAACTATTGCCACGTTTTGGTATGTTACAGCCTTATTCCAAAATGGATTAAATTTTTTTCCCTCAACATTCTACAAACAATACCCCATAATGACAAAGTAAAAGAAGTTCGTTTTGAAATCTTTGCAATTTATTAAAAAAAAAAATGGGAAAAACCCCACATGTACATAAGTATTCCCAGCCTTTGCTCAATACTTTGTTGAAGCACCTTTAGAACCAATTACAGCCTCAAGTTGTTTTCAGTATGATGCTACAAGCTTGGCACACCTATTTTTGGGCAATTTCTCCCATTCTTCTTTGCAGTACCTCTCAAGTTCCATCAGGTTGGATGGGGAGCATCGATGCACAGCCATTTTCAGATCTCTCCAGAGATGTTCAATCGGGTTCAAGTCTGGACTCTGGCTGAGCCACTCCAAGACATTCACAGAGTTGGCCTGTAGCCACTCCTTTGTTATGTGGGCTGTGTGCTTAGGGTCTTTGTCCTGTTGAAATATAAACAGTCACCTCAGTCTAAGGTCCAGAGCGCTCTGGAACAGGTTTTCAACAAGGATGTCTCTGTACATTGCTGCATTCATCTTTCCTTCAATCCTGACTAGTCTCTCAGTTCCTGCCGCTAAAAAACATCCCCACAGCATGATGCTCCCACCACCATGCTTCACTGTAGGGATTGTATTGGCCAGGTGGTGAGTGGTGCCTGGTTTCCTCCAGACATGATGCTTGGCATTCAGGCCAAAGAGTTCAATCTTTGTTTCATCAGACCAGAGAGTTTTGTTTCTCATAGTCTGAGAGTCCCTCAGGTGCCTTTTGGCAAACCACCATACCATACAGGCCTGATTGGTGGAGTGCTGCAGAAATGGTTGTTCTTCTGGAAGGTTCTCCTCTCTCCACAGAGAAACGCTGGAGCTCTTTCAAAGTGACCATCGGGTGCTTGGTTACCTCCATGGCTAAGGCCCTTCTCCCTCGATCACTTATTTTGGCCAGGCAGCCCACTCTAGGAAGATTCCTGGTGTTTCCAAACTTCTTCCATTTGCGGATGATGGAGGCCACTGTACTCATTGGGACCTTCAATGCTACCGAAATTTTTCTGTACCCTTCCCCAGATCTGTGCCTTGATACAAACCTGTCTCGGAGGTCTACAGACAATTCCTTGGCTTGGTTTGTGCTCTGACATGCACTGTTAAGTGTGGGACCTTATATAGACAGGTTTATGCCTTTCATAATTATGTCCAATCAACTGAATTTCCCACAGGTGGACTCCAATCAAGTTGTGGAAACATCTCAAGGATGATCAGTGGGAACAGGATACAGCAGAACTCAATTTTGAGTGTCATAGCAAAGGCTGTGAATACTTATGTACATGTGTTTTTTTCATTTTTTATTTTTAATAAATTGCAAAAATCTCAAAACGAACTTCTTTCGGGTTGTTATTATGGAGTATTGTTTGTAGAATGTTGAGGAAAAAAATTAATGTAATACACTTTGGAATACGGCTGTAACATAACAAACTGTGGCAAAAGTTAAGAGCTGAGAATACTTTCTGGATGCACTGTATAGCAAACCACAAAGTATAGTATAGAGTATCCCTATAGCAAGGTAAAAAGACTTCTGCCTTTAGAATCACTTTAACCCTTTCATTATCAGAGCCATTTTTTGCATTTATTTGCACACGTTTTAAAAAATAATTTTAGGTCTGAAGATTACACACAAACCCCCAAACAGTTTATCTTTTCTGAAAGAAAAGTTCTAAGAAACGCAAAATTTCAGTAAAAAACACACTAAAGTAAATTTTGGGGGGAAACAAATGCAATAAATTACATAAATTTGTTGTAAAATAATAAAGACGAGATTGCACTGAGTAAATAGATATCCAGCATGTCAGACCTTAAAGTGATTCTAAAGGTGTAAAAAAAACAAACAAAAAAAACAAAAAAAAAAACAACAAACATGTCATATTTACCTGCCGTGCAGTGGTTTTGCACAGAGCAGCCCAGATTCTCCTCTTCTCGGGTCGCTACCGGCGCTCCTGGCCTCTCCCTTCTGTCGGGTGCCCCTACAGCAAGCAGCTTGCAATAAGGGCACCTGAGCATGCGCACTCCCCGCCGCTGCTCTGTGTGCCCATTCACACACAGAGCCATGGCTCAGCCCTGCCCCCTCTCTCTTCTCATTGGCTGTGATTGACATTCTCAGCCAATGAGGAGAGGGATTCCCGGGATAGCTAAGACTCCAGTGCACATCGCTGGATTGAGTTGTTATGGAGGAGGTCTTGAGCTAGAATTATTGCTCTCACTCCAATGTGCGTGACAATATGTAACATGTGTATCGCAATCGACACTTTCATGGGTAAGCGCCCCCAGCGCGTGTTTACGTTCGTATGTGCATATATTTGGGGTCCTCAGTTTTTTAGGGAGGATTTTTTTTCAGGGAGGGGGGGGATGGGTGTAACTTTATATCTCTTGCAAAAAAACATTTTGCTTAACTTTTTTTTATCTGATGAATTTTAGATGACAGATTCTGTTTAACCACTTGCCTACCGGGCATTTATACCCCCTTCCTGCCCAGGCCAATTTTCAGCTTTCAGCACTGTCGCACTTTGAATGACAATTGCACGGTCATGCAACACTGTACCCATATTAAATTTCTTATCACTTTTTTCACACAAATAGATCTTTCTTTTGGTGGTCTTTAATCACCGCTGGGTGTTTTATTTCTTGCGCTATAAACAAAAAAAAAGGAAAAAAAAAAAAAAAGTTTTTCTTTTATAAAAATTTGCAAACAGGTAATTTTTCTCCTTCACTGATGTGCGTTGATGAGGCGGCACTGATGAGGTGGCACTGACAGGCGGCACTGATGAGGTGGCACTGACTGGCGGCACTGCTGGGCACTGATTGGGGGCACTGCTGGGAACTGATAGGTGGTACTGATGGGCACTGACTGGCGACACTGCTGGGCAATGACTGGCGACACTGCTGGGCAATGAGTGGCACTTATGGATGGCACTGCTGGGCTGCATTGATGGGCACTGGTAGGTGGCACAAGTGGGCACAGGTGGGAGGCACTGGTGGGTGGCACTGCTGGGCACTGATGATCAGTGCCCTGATGATTGGTGCCGATCCCCCCTGTGACAGCGTGAGGAAAGTGCATCCGATAACCAGCAATTGCATTACCCGGTGATCAGTGTGTCATTGGACACGGCTGATCACGTAGTAAAAGGCCGGTGTGATTGGCCTTTTACCATACCACGTGATCAACTGTATCCGTAGGACACAACGATCACGGAGATCACCGGGGGTCATAATGACGCCCACCCAGAACTGGCCGGCCGCAGTGAAGCAATCATTCGGCTATCTGCGGTCGGCAAATGGTTAATGAGACATTCAGAGTCTAAAAGACACTGCGTGTCTCCTCTGGGCTCCACTGAATGTATTGCAATGTAGATCGCATTGCAATACATTCCTCCCTGGCTATTGTAGCCGTGAAAAGCTTCAGCCACTGGATTATGTGTAAACCCCCCCCCCCCCCGCTGTCAAGTCCGTAAGACATACGAACTGGCAGCGAAAGCATTAAATCACTCCCTTCTCATTCCAGAGACTATATGTCCCATGAGGCATTGCTTCTCACAATTTCTCAGGCACTTACTGACATGTATGGATGCTGTACTGAGCTGTATGTGTGCTGCACTGTATCTTCTGATATGTAAACAAATAATGCATTCTGTATGCAGGCCAACTAATCAGCTGACCAACTAACCAATAATGAAAATAGTTGACAACTATTTTCGTAATCAGTTATGTTGATTATTTGTTTCAGCCCTGTTGCTAATGCATATAAACCCATGCAAACACGATGTAATGCGTGTAAATGTGACGCTAAGAACAAAAATAAAGTTTGGTGCTTTTGAAAACTTGTCCTTCCCCATGTTAAAAACACACAGCAAATACATGTAAATGCATGTCAAAACACGTGTATGCACATGTGGAAATGCATGAAAATGCAGTTTCTGCTGAATGGGCCCTGAAATTTCAGTTATGGGAGAATACGAATGCCATAGTTTTGCCACAGAATCAAGCTGCTGCAAAACCTGGTAGGAACTAGTATGTGTTAATGTATTGGTCAAATAGAGGTTGTAACTCTTCCCCACACTATTACACAAGACATTTTGCTGTAGTACTCAAAGTTTAAATGCTTTCTGAATCAAATTCTGGGCCTAATTCTGGCAGAAGCTGCTACTAAATATTTCAGCAACATGAATGTAAGGTCTACTTATTTCCCTGTCCTTGTCTCAGAGGGGCACGTGGATTTAATTGGGCAGAGATCTGGTTCTAGGCTGATGTGTGCAGTTATGCTGAAAACCCTGGCAGCCATAGTTGTATGACAATTTTTAAATGCAATTCTAATAGGAGTAAGCCAATTCTATAACTAGTGAAATTTTTGAATGACAGAGAACTGAAATTTTCACATTGCTTGTCCCTTTTTTAACGCTTTGACTGCCAAGGATGTATATTTTATGACATATGGCAACCAAAGGGGCAAAATAAAAATTGTTTTGAAACCGCTCTCCTGGAAAGGATTCTGTTTTCTTCTGACTTTGCAGGGCCATATAATGGCTGTGCATCACTGCTCCTGCGACCAGTTAGTCTAGTTGACACGCTGCATATGTGTATGAGCATGGCTCCGTGACATTACTTGTGCCTGTGTTTGCACCGACACTGTATATGGATATGTCTGCACTGACTCTGTGTGTGCGCGCATGTCATGCCTGACATACTGCACATGTGTGTCTGCCCTGACACAATGCATATGCATGTGTCAGCCCTAAACCAGAAGATGACTGTACTTCTTTCTGTGTTCGACCATGATAATAGATAGGGGCTCATATTGACTGTAGCAGATGGCATTATACAAACCACAGTAAAGTAATGAGATATTACCAGCACATAGTGACCTATGTCACTTTGAGGAAAGGACCCTTTGTGGCCCTGAAACATTGGCTTACTTGACTGATGTGACATTGCACTAATAAAAAAGTGCATGTTTACAGTGGAGTGCTGATGACATCTTATTGCTTGACCGTGTGTCTACCCTGGCACTGTGTGTATGTGTGTCTGCCAGGTGACACCGTGTGTGTGTCTACCCTGACTGCATGTACGCGTGTGTGTGCGTCTACCCTGACAGCATGTGCACGTGTGTGTATGCCTTGACAGTGTGTGTGTCTGTCTTTCTCTGCCCTGATACTCTAGAGAAGCATTTCTCAACCGGGGTACAGCAGCACCCTGGGGTGCCGCAAAGACACCCCATGGATGTCGCAGCAAAAGGACAGAAAACTCACACTGTGCTAAACCCAGTATACAGAGAGGAGAGAGAGCACTGAACCGCCTCCTCCTGGGTCTCTCCTCCTCTATGCCACTACATTTCTGACTAAAATACAGAATGAAGTCTGGGTCACCCACCTGCATAGAGGAGAGAGCCAGGAGGAGGAGGAGGTGTGTACTGTGCTCTCTCTCCTCTCTGTATACTAAAGTGAGAAATGCTGCCAACTCCTGGGGCCATCTAAAATATGCTGCCTGATTCATAAATCCAAATGAGTGGAGGCATCTCAAAGTAGAGAAACTCATCCACTCCAGATCAGATTTGCAAAGCAGCTAAAAAAACAAACAAACTGGCAAATATACAGAGCCTCGACATATCAGACTGTATGGGTTTGGTTACCACTCCCATCTCCTTCCCATGCTGCTGGAGGTGTGTGTGTGGGGGAGGAGGAGGGGGTTGGAGGGAGAACACATCTCCCACCATCTCCCTGCTCTCTCTCCTTCTTTGCTACTGTCACTACTCCTTTAGTGATGAAAGGGATGTGGTGAGATAAGAGCTTTTGTATTAGGAGGGGGCATTTGGAGAGGGAAGGAAGAACAGATTTTGTGTTAAGATGGAGGATTTGTGCTAGGAGAGGGATGTTGGGGGGCAGGGATTTGTGCTGGGGGGGGGGGGTTGGGGGGGGTAAGAGAATTTACAGACACTGCCTCACAAACCACATTTTAAGGGCTTGTTCAAACCAAGCCTGTGAAATCACGTTTTCCCGCACTGCACAAAAATGTACTGCCTTTTGTGGTCTTAATGGCACCCTCATGCATCCAGCAAATGTGCATGTGTCCACGCCTGTTAAAACACATTGTACTGCAGTACCATGCAGTTTGGTGCAGCGTGATTTTAAAAATTCATGCTGGCACCTTTTTATTTGACTGATTCACGCAAATAGGGCAACCCATTAAAAAACACAATGCACGGGGGAACGTACAAAAAAGTTCATTCAGACACACCTCCTGGTGTGAACAAGTCCCCAGGTTTGTGTGCCCTGAAATTGTGAACAACTATAAAGTGTGCCCTGGCTGAAAAATGTTGAAAAACACCGTTCTAGAGTAAGTGCACTCCAGTGAGAGCCAAGGTTGCCAACAAAAGAGAAGCAGCCTCCAGGAAGATTAAAAAGGCATTGCAAAGGAGAGAGGTACTGTAGGTGGCGCAGCAGAAAGAGTCAGGGGTACTGAAAAGCTATGAGGATGTAAAACTGAATAGTACGCCTCTAGTACTAATGACTGGAGTGTACAATGGTACAGCCTAAAGAAGTCATCAATTGAATCACTCCCCTAATAAAGCATTAGGACTTTCTGTGACTTGTTGCTATAGGAACATGTCATACTGCCCTTTACCTTTCTAAATAAAATCCAAAATCTTTTAGTACATCAAAACAAATGTAACCAGTATCATTCTAGTTTTATTCTACCTGAGGCACATCTTTCAGGAAATCCGGAAGTTGAAATTCACCTTTAAATACCTAAAAGACAAAGTGAAACATAATAATGAGTACTCAACTAATGTACACAAAATACAAAAGTGGTTTCCTAATTACTTTAATTTCATTACCATGTGGAATGAAAAAGTGTACTGATTAATGCAAATGGTAAGCTACAGTAAATAATGGAATATCAAAAACAAACACTAATATGAATATTAGTCATTTCATAACAACAGATGATAAAAAAGCTCCTCTGAGGATTTATCCTACATTTGCTAATCAACAGAGAAAGCAGACACCATACTGGTAAAAAATACATTTTCAAGGGTTCTTCAAAAAGTTTCTGCACTTTTATACATACATACATATATATATATATATATATATATACAGTGGGGATCGAAAGTTTGGGCACCCCAGCTAAAAATTTGTATTAATGTGCATAAAGAAGCCAAGGAAAGATGGAAAAATCTCCAAAAGGCATCAAATTACAGATTAGACATTTAATATGTCAACAAAAGCTAGATTTTATTTCCATCATTTACACTTTCAAAATAACAGAAAACAAAAAAATGGCGTCTGCAAAAGTTTGGGCACCCTGCAGAATTTATAGCATACACTGCCCACTTTGCAAAGCTGAGACCTGCCAGTGTCATGGATTGTTCTTAATCATCGTCTGGGAAGACCAGGTTATGTCAATCTCAAAGGTTTTAAATGCCCAGACTCATCTGACCTTGCCCCAACAATCAGCACCATGGGTTCTTCTAAGCAGTTGTCTAGAAAACTGAAACTGAAAATAGTTGATGCTCACAAAGCTGGAGAAGGCTATAAGAAGATAACAAAGCGTTTTCAGATGTCAATATCCTCTGTTCGGAATGTAATTAAGAAATGGCAGTCAACAGGAACAGTGGAAGTTAAAGCAAGATCTGAAAGACCAAGAAAAATATCAGACAGAACAGCTCGCAGGATTGTGAGAAAAACAATTCAAAACCCACGTTTGACTGCACGATCCCTCCAGAAAGATCTGGCAGACACTGGATTTGTGGTACACTATTCCACTATAAAGAGATACTTGTACAAATATGGTCTTCATGGAAGAGTCATCAGAAGAAAACCTCTTCTACGTCCTCACCACAAAAATCATCGTTTGAACTTTGCAAATGAACATATAGACAAGCCTGATGCATTTTGGAAACAAGTTCTGTGGACCGATGAGGTTAAAATTGAACTTTTTGGCCGGAATGAGCAAAGGTACGTTTGGAGAAGAAGGGGCATAGAATTTAATGAAAAGAACCTCTGTCCAACTGTTAAGCATGGGGTTGGATTAATCATGCTTTGGGGTTGTGTTGCAGCAAGTGGCACAGGGAACATCTCACGAGTAGAAGGAAAAATGGATTCAATAAAATTTCAGCAAATTTTGGATGGTAACTTGAAGCCATCTGTGAAAAAGCTGAAGTTAAAGAGAGGATGGCTTCTACAAATGGATAATGATCCTAAACACACCTCGAAATCCACGGGGGATTACATCAAGAGGCGTAAACTGAAGGTTTTGCCATGGCCTTCACAATCTCCTGACCTCAACATTGAAAATCTACGGATAGACCTTAAAAGAGCAGTGCGTGACAGACAGCCCAGAAATCTCAAAGAACTGGAAGACTTTTGTAAGGAAGAATGGGCAAAGATACCTCAAACAAGAATTGAAAGACTCTTGGCTGGCTACAAAAAGCATTTACAAGCTGTGATACTTGCCAAAGGGGGCAGTACAGGATATTAACTCTGCAGGGTGCCCAAACTTTTGCAGACTCCATTTTTTTGTTTTCTGTTATTTTGAACGTGTAAATGATGGAAATAAAATCTAACTTTTGTTGACATATTATAAGAATGTCTAATCTGTAATTTAATGCCTTTTGGAGATTTTTCCATCTTTCCTTGGCTTCTTTATGCACATTAATACAAATTTTTAGCTGGGGTGCCCAAACTTTCGATCCCCACTGTATATATACAGTCAGGTCCATAAATATTGGGACATCGACACAATTCTAACAATTTTGGCTCTTTACACCACCACAATGGATTTGAAATGAAACGAACAAGATGTGCTTTAACTGCAGACTGTCAGCTTTAATTTGAGGGTATTTACATCCAAATCAGGTGAACGGTGTAGGAATTACAACAGTTTGCATATGTGCCTCCCACTTGTTAAGGGACCAAAAGTAATGGGACAATTGGCTTCTCAGCTGTTCCACGGCCAGGTGTGTGTTATTCCCTCATTATCCCAATTACAATGAGCAGATAAAAGGTCCAGAGTTCATTTCAAGTGTGCTATTTGCATTTGTGCCTCCCACTTATTAAGGGACCAAAAGTAATGGGACAGAATATTAATCATAAATCAAACTTTCACTTTTTAATACTTGGTTGCAAATCCTTTGCAGTCAATTACAGCCTGAAGTCTGGAACACATAGACATCACCAGACGTTGGGTTTCATCCCTGGAGATGCTCTGCCAGGCCTCTACTGCAACTGTCTTCAGTTCCTGCTTGTTCTTGGGGCATTTTCCCTTCAGTTTTGTCTTCAGCAAGTGAAATGCATGCTCAATCGGATTCAGGTCAGGTGATTGACTTGGACATTGCATAACATTCCACTTCTTTCCCTTAAAAAACTCTTTGGTTGCTTTTGCAGTATGCTTTGGGTCATTGTAGATCTGCACTGTGAAGTGGCGTCCAATGAGTTCTGAAGCATTTGGCTGAATATGAGCAGATAATATTTCCCGAAACACTTCAGAATTCATCCTGCTGCTTTTGTCAGCAGTCACATCATCAATAAATACAAGAGAACCAGTTACATTGGGAGCCATACATGCCCACGCCATGACACTACCACCACCATGCTTCACCGATGAGGTGGTATGCTTAGGATCATGAGCAGTTCCTTTCCTTCTCCATACTCTTCTCTTCCCATCACTCTGGTACAAGTTGATCTTGGTCTCATCTGTCCATAGGATGTTGTTCCAGAACTGTGAAGGCTTTTTTAGATGTTGTTTGGCAAACTCTAATCTGGCCTTCCTGTTTTTGAGGCTCACCAATGGTTTCCATCTTGTGGTGAACCCTCTGTATTCACTCTGGTGAAGTCTTCTCTTGATTGGTGACTTTGACACACATATACCTACCTCCTGGAGAGTGTTCTTGATCTGGCCAACTGTTGTGAAGGGTGTTTTCTTCACCAGGGAAAGAATTCTTTGGTCATCCACCACAGTTGTTTTCCGTGGTCTTCCGGGTCTTTTGGTGTTGCTGAGCTCACCGGTACGTTCCTTTGTTTTAAGAATGTTCCAAACAGTTGTTTTGGCCACGCCTAATGTTTTTGCTATCTCTCTGATGGGTTTGTTTTGTTTTTTCAGCCTAATGATGGCTTGCTTCACTGATAGTGACAGCTCTTTGGATCTCATCTTGAGAGTTGACAGCAACAGATTCCAAATGCAAATAGCACACTTGAAATTAACTCTGGACCTTTTATCTGCTCATTGTAATTGGGATAATGAGGGAATAACACACACCTGGCCGTGGAACAGCTGAGAAGCCAATTGTCCCATTACTTTTGGTCCCTTAACAAGTGGGAGGCACATATGCAAACTGTTGTAATTCCTACACCGTTCACCTGATTTGGATGTAAATACCCTCAAATTAAAGCTGACAGTCTGCAGTTAAAGCACATCTTGTTCGTTTCATTTCGAATCCATTGTGGTGGTGTAAAGAGCCAAAATTGTTAGAATTGTGTCGATGTCCCAATATTTATGGACCTGACTGTATATATATATATAGATAGATAGATATATAGATAGATATATATATACTATATTGCCAAACGTATTGGGATGCCTGCCTTTACATGCACATGAACTGTAATGGCATCCCAGTCTTAGTCCATAGGGCTTAATATGGAGTTGGCCCACCCTTTGCAGCTATAACAGCTTCAAACTCTTCTGGGAAGGCTGTCCACAAGGTTTAGGAATGTATCTATGGGAATGTTTCACCATTCTTCCAGAAGCGCATTTGTGAGGTCAGGCACTGATGTCAGACGAGAAGGCCTGGCTTGCAGTCTCTGCTCTAATTCATCCCAAAGGTGTTCTATCGGGTCGAGGTCAGGACTCTGTGCAGGCCAGTCAAGTTCCTTCACCCCAAACTAGCTCATCCATGTCTTTATGGACCTTGCTTTGTGCACTGGTGCGCAGACATGTTGGAACAGGAAGGGGCCATCCCCAAACTGTTCCCACAAAGCTGGGAGAATGAAATTGTCCAAAATGTCTTGATATGCTGACTCCTTAAGAGTTTCCTTCACTGGAACTAAGAGGCCAAGCCCAACCCCTAAAAAACAACCCCCCACCATAATCCCCCCTCCACCAAACCTTACACTTGGCACAATGATGTCAGGCAAGTACCGTTCTCCTGGCAACCGCCAAATCGAGACACGTCCATTGGACTGCCAGAGAGAGAAGCTTGATTCATCAATCCTTAGAACAAGTCTCCACTGCTCTAGAGTCCAGTGCCGGCATGTTTTACACCACTGCATCCGACACTTTGCATTGCACTTGGCGATGTAAGGCTTGGATGCAGCTGCTCGGCCATGGAATCCCATTCCATGAAGCTCTCTACGCACTGTTATTGTGCTAATCTGAAGGCCACATGAAGTTTGGAGGTCTTTAGCTACTGACTCTGCAAACAGTTGCCGACTTCTGCGCACTGTGTGCTCCAGCATGCGCTGCCACCGCCGTCATTTTACGTGGCCTATTGCTTCATGGCTCAGTTGTTGTTCGCAGTTGCTTCCACTTTGTTATAATACCACTAACAGTTAACTGTGGAATATTTAGTAGCAAGGAGATTTCACAGATGGCCTTATTGCACAGGTGGCAATCTTGAATTGGTACCACACTTGAATTCAATGAGCTTCTGAGAGCGACCCATTCTCTCACAAATGTTTGCAGAAACAGTCTGCATGCTTAGGTGCTTGAATTTATACATCTGTGGCCATGGTGGTTAAGGGAACACCTGAATCCAATGATTTGGAGGGGTGTCCATATACTTTTGGAATTTAGTGTAGGTTAAAAAAAAAGAAAATAAACCTTCTGAAGAACACACACATACATATATATATATATATATATATATATATATATATACAGTGTATGTATGTATATATATATATATATATATATATATATATATGAATTGACATGCAGTATGAATACTTTGCTGATTTGGTATGCTATCATATTTAGGAATGAGTTAATAATCATGATTCAGCAACATCGACTGCAATATTCACTAGAGCTCTGCAATCATCAGGGAATATAAGTTTTGCTCATTGTAGAGCTATATGTCTGACTTAGCAGGGGGTGTGTTAGAACTCCACTAAGAGACCATTGCTTCAACACAGAGCAAGGGTCTTTCTCTACAGCATACTGGCAGACTACAGTCTTTTTTTACTCAGAATGTGGCTGCTTTCCACAGCATCGATCCTTTTGTTCTGGGATCCTTGGCAGGCACTCTTGGCTCCTCCCATCTGCCGAGTAGCCCCTTGCAGCAAACCGCTTGGTAAGAGGAGTACTCGTGCGGGCTCACTCCAAAGACAAAAAGTAACAGTGCTTTGCCCCACCCCCTTGTCACAGAATTTGATTGACAGCAGCAGGAGCCAATGGCTACTTCTGCTATCATTCTGCCCTGTTAGGATGGAGAGAGTGGAGAGCTGCTGCTGGATCGAGATCAGGCTCAGGTATGTATAAAGGGGGATCCTGCAACACAGAAGGTGTTTTACCGTAATGCAGAGAATGCATTAATGTAAAAAACCTTCAGCCATTAGAACCACTTTATTCCTCTGCCCCTAGACTAAATGAGTATTTAACCAGTTCAAACCTGGCCTATTGTAATATGATGGCTAGGCATGACTTTTGCTGTTCCAGGGTGGACGTCATATGTCGTCCTCCTGGAACGCACCTTGCGCGTGGTGCTGTCACCGGCTGTGTCCACAGGACACAGCCAATGACTAATCACTGTACCGGCCCACTACCAGTACCATGTGATCACTGTGACCAATCACAGCAGATTACATGACAACTGTAAACAATGAATGGCTTCCTTTCAAGCCATTCAGTGCTCACAATGTTGTTGCTAGCTGTGATTGGTCACAGTGATCACATGGTGCAGACAGAGCCAACCACAGCCCATCTGTACCATGGGATTAACTGAGGTCAATCACAGCTAATTACAACAATACATACTGAATGAATCAGTTTCATTCTGTAAAAATGGTTGTTTTAAACCAGTGAAATTCACTGGTGTAAGCAATCATGTGTAAAAAAAATATACATTCATGATCACTTGCCCAGAGTAGTACAGTGTTACTATGGTAACACTGCATTGCTCTGGTCACAGGGGTAAAAAAAAATTAAAAAATTTAATAATTTTTTTTATATATATATATATTTTTCTATATTATATATACTGTTACCAGTCAGTATCCCTGATCACCACAGCACCATCTATATGAGGATGCTGTACTGCATTGGTGTCAGTATGTAAAAAGAAAAAACAAATTGTGAAGAAAAACATTTAATTACTTCATTATCCAAAAAATTATGACAACTACAAATACATTAATTACAACTTCAAAAAACTTGCTATGCCTCTTGCTAAATACCTTGGACTTTCTGCATTCCAAAAAGGGGTCATTTGTACAGTCCTGACATTTTTGGGCCTCACGAAATGAGATAGGCCATCAGTACATCAGGATTGATTGATTTTTCCGATATATACCATAGTTTGTGGACTCTATAACTTTCCTAATAATTAAATAATAAACACTGATTTGGGTTATATTCATCAAAGAAATGTAGCAGAATACATTTTGGCCTAAGTTTTTGAAGAAATTATTTATTTGCAAAATTTTATTACAGAAACAAATAAAATGTTAAAGAATATGTTGAAAAGGGTTGTTGGCAAGCATGCAAAAAACTGGGACTTTCTGCTTCTGTACTTGATATTTGCCATCAGGGAGGTTTCCCCAGTCCTCTACACTCCATTCGAGTTGCTCTATGGGAGACACCTTTAGGGCTCTTAGACATAGCCAAGGAAACATGGGAGGGGAAGTAGTCACCCCACTAAAGTGTCATTGAGCATATCGCTCAGATGAAGAACAGGATTGAAGCAATCATGCCTATGGAAGAACGCTTACTTCAGGCCTAAGCAGCCCAACAAAGAATATACAACAGGGGGACCCGACTTCATTTTTTCTTACCTTGTGACAGGGTCCTGTCTAAGTAGCAGGGTCCTTTCGAAGTAACTGAAAACGTTGGTGAATTACAAGGTACAGTCAGGTCCATAAATATTGGGACATCGACACAATTATAACATTTTTGGCTCTATACACCATCACAATGGATTTTAAATCAAATGAACAAGATGTGCTTTAACTGCAGACTGTCAGCTTTAATTTGAGGGTATTTACATTCAAATCAAGTGAACGGTGTAGGAATTACAACAGTTTTCATATGTGTCTCCCACTTGTTAAGGGACCATAAGTAATGGGACAGAATAATAATCATAAATCAAACTTTCACTTTTTAATACTTGGTTGCAAATCCTTTGCAGTCAATTACAGCCTGAAGTCTAGAATGCATAGACTTCACCAGCACTGGGTTTCATCCCTGGTGATGCTCTGCCAGGCCTCTACTGCAACTGTCTTCAGTTCCTGCTTGTTCTTGGGGCATTTTCCCTTCAGTTTTGTCTTCAGCAAGTGAAATGCATGCTAATCGGATTCAGGTCAGGTGATTGACTTGGCCATTGCATAACATTCCACTTCTTTCCCTTAAAAAACTCTTTGGTTGCTTTTGCAGTATGCTTTGGGTCATTGTCCATCTGCACTGTGAAGCGGCGTCCATTGAGTTCTGAAGTATTTGGCTGAATATGAGCAGATAATATTGCCTGAAACACTTCAGAATTCATCCTGCTGCTTTTGTCAGCAGTCACATCATCAATAAATATGAGAGAACCAGTTCCATTGGCAGCGATACATGCCCACGCCATGACACTACCACCACCATGCTTCACCGATGAGGTGGTATGCTTAGGATCATGAGCAGTTCCTTTCCCTCTCCATACTCTTCTCTTCCCATCACTCTGGTACAAGTTGATTTTGGTCTCATCTGTCCATAGGATGTTGTTCCAGAACTGTGAAGGCTTTTTTAGATGTCGTTTGGCAAACTCTAATCTGGCCTTCCTGTTTTTGAGGCTCACCAATAGTTTACATCTTGTGGTGAACCCTCTGTATTCACTCTGGTGAAGTCTTCTATTGATTGTTGACTTTGACACACATACACCTACCTCCTGGGAGAGTGTTCTTGATCTGGCCAACTGTTGTGAAGGGTGTTTTCTTCACCAGGGAAAGAATTCTTTGGTCATCCACCACAGTTGTTTTCCATGGTCCTTGGGGTCTTTTGGTGTTGCTGAGCTCACCGGTGCGTTCCTTCTTTTTAAGAATGTTCCAAACAGTTGTTTTGGCCACGCCTAATGTTTTTGCTATCTCTCTGATGGGCTTGTTTTGTTTTTTCAGCCTAATGATGGCTTGCTTCACTGATAGTGACAGCTCTTTGGATCTCATCTTGAGAGTTGACAGCAACAGATTCCAAATGCAAATAGCACACTTGAAATTAACTCTGGACCTTTTATCTGCTCATTGTAATTGGGATCATGAGGGAATAACACACACCTGACCATGGAACAGCTGAGAAGCCAATTGTCCCATTACTTTTGGTCCCTTAACAAGTGGGAGGCACATATGCAAACTGTTGTAATTCCTACACCGTTCACCTGATTTGGATGTAAATACCCTCAAATTAAAGCTGACAGTCTGCAGTTAACGCACATCTTGTTAGTTTCATTTCAAATCCATTGTGGTGGTGTATAGAGCCAAAAATGTTAGAATTGTGTCGATGTCCCAATATTTATGGACTTGACTGTATATCAATCAGGTAAAAGAAAGCCCAAGCAAATATACCATATAAACTTGCTAAAGCCCCGGAAGAATAGGGTGGCATTGACTGTGGGGGTCTGTTCCTGTATCCCCTTGGGGTACGGAATGCCCTCTGGTCCCTGAGATCACTATTCCAGACACCCTGTCTCCTTCCCAAAACAGGAAGGAGTTGCCTGGTATGACTGCAGTGGTTCAGCATGATATTGTTACTGAACCTGGAGTCCTTGTCATGCTCAAACTGTACTGAATTCCTGAAGCTAGGAGAAAAAAAATATCAGTGAAAAAGTCCAATAGTGACTGGTCTAGTCCCCTCGTGTTAGTCCCAAAACCGGACGTCACATGGAGGTTTTGTAAAGACTTCAGGAAACTTAATTCAGTGACAAAATTTGAGACGTACCCAATGCCCAGGGTAGACGACCTTATAGACAGACTTGACCAAAGGATATTGGTAAATCCCCAACTGGCAGTGCCAAAAAAAGACTGCGTTCGTGACCCTTGAAGGTTGGTTTCAGTATAAAAAGATGCATTTTGGGTTGTAAAATGCCCACATGACATTTTAGAGGGCCATGGACAGAACCCTAAGACCCCACCAACAGTATGCAGCAGCTTATCTGACTCGGAGTCTCACTTACTCCGTGTCCAGGTGGTCATGGATTCCCTTTTCAAGGAAGGCTTTGCGGCGAATACAAAAAAAAATGTGCCATTGTTTTAGAGGAAGCCAGATATTTGGGCTACATTATTGGTCGAGGAGTCATAAAACCCCAAATGAACAAAGTAGAAGCCATCCAAGAGTGGCCACATCCAGCAAGCAAGAAGCAGGTCAGAGCGTTTCTGAGTATCAAGGGGTACTATAGAGGGTTCACCCTGAACCACGCTAGCAGCTCCACTGACTAACCATACAAAAGGGAAAATTGTCCACAAAAGCAGAGGAGTCTTTCAAAAGACTGTTGTACTCCCCCGATTTCTCCAAGGACTTTTTGGTTCAGACAGTATTGTCACAGGTACACAGTGGGGAGGAACACCCTGTGGTGTTCCTGAGCAGAAAGCTTAATGAGCATGAAAGAAAATATGCTTTCATAACAGGAATATTTAGCCATAAAATGGGCCTTAGACGCACTGTGGTATTATCTAGTGGGCCGCCACTTTAATTTAGTAACTGACCATGCTCCCCTCAAGTGGATATCCCAAAAAAGGAGACAAATAGAAGGGTAAACTGGTGGTTTCTGGCCCTTCAGGACTATGTCTTCACTGTAAAGCACAGGCCAGGGTTTAAAATGGGAAATATTTAAACCATAAAAATTAATAATTCATAATTTTTTAAATGATGTTTCACCTACTTGGAGTGGGACTTTTAATTTCATATATATATTTCATTTTATTATAATATTTTGGAGTGATAAAAAAATATAAAAAAAAATTGTGTATTTTTTTGCTCTGTTTTTATGGTTTAAATATTTTTTTGTGTGGGTTTGCACTGATGAGCAGCAGCATTTATTTGTTTAATTTGCTTATTTTGTCTAATTTTGGCACTGGCGATTTATGTTTAAAATGAAAATGGGAAATGTTGATGCCATATCTCAGGTTTATTCCTACTGGGCCACATATGTTCCAACCCTGGGGTTGAAACAAGGGGGGAGGATACGTAGCAAAGCATCCCAGAGGGAGCCTGGAAAAGTCCTGTTTGGGGTTTATAGGTCTCCCAGGTTATTCTCTTATACATTTAGGAATTTCTGATCAGTGGTCCAGTGCAGGGTTTACTCCTCTCTCCACTGGCAATTTAATCTCACCTGGAACCTGTAGCCAGAGCTCTCTGCTTGGGGATCAGACAAGTCCTGTATGAGAGTTGAAAGGTTGGCAAAAGCTAACAAGCTGTATATGTGGAGGCTAAGTGGTAAGCTTGCTCAGCCAGTTAGTTAGGACTTGTATTTTTGTGTAGTTAATGCCACGATGCGGCTAGGCATTTGCTTTGGTTTTTTTTTGTGTGTTTTTGTTGGCCTTGTTCATTTCTGAACCACTGTACAGCACCTGTGCATAGTCTTGTAAACATCACCAATAAACACCGCACTGTTTGTCACCACCTCATTGGATCTGGTTTCTGTGCCTGATAGACTGCTTACCCCAGGGGGGCTTATAGTACTGTGAGCTGGGGATCGGTAGCCGGTACATATGTCCAAGATAAGCATACCTGTGACGGAAGCGTAGGCAGGACAGAACACACACGGATGATGATAAACACACAAAGCTTTATTGACATATGGGAGACACTCAATCAAGGTAGGGAGTTAGCGTCCGGATACCCAAAAAGGGGAGACAGGCAGAGTCTGAAACAATTGTAATCCGGCCCACGATAGGGCAAATCGAGGGATTCACGGATAGTCTAGGCAGGGAAAAGTAGGGGGATTCACAGATAGTCCAGGCAGGGCAAACAGGGGGATTCACGGATAGGCCAGGCAGGGCAAACAGGGGGATTCACGGATAGTCCAGCCAGGGCAAACGGGGGGGGGGGATTCACGGATAGTCCAGGCAGGGCAAACAGGGGGATTCACAGATAGTCTAGGCAGGGCAAACGGGGAGGATTCACGGACAGTCCAGGCAGGGCAAACAGGGGGATTCACGGATAGTCTAGGCAGGGCAAACAGGGGGGGGGTATGCACACTCACAGTTTTGGCAGGGGTCACCTCTGGCAACGATACTCCTTGTCACACAGCAGGTAATCCAACAGAGTATTTCTGGACATACAGCGGGTACTTCCAGCCAGAGTATTTCTGGACACACAGCGACAGCAGAGTATTTCTGGGCACACAGCGACAGCAGAGTATTTTTGGGCCCACAGCGACAGCAGAGTATTTCTGGGCACACAGCAACAGGAGAGTATTTCTGGCCACACAGCGACAGGAGAGTATTTCTGGCCACACAGCGGCATCAGAGTATTTCTGGGCACCAGTGACAGCAGAGTAATTCTGGGCACAGGGATCGGCAGAGTACTCAGCGGGGATGGCTGTGGGGATCTGGCCGCAGCCCAGATCTCCCAGCAGCAGCTTCAGGGACCAGCGAGAAGAAAAAGCACGGGCTGGGTCCCGCTCCGGCCTTTTTAAAGCAGGAGCAGGACGCTTCCCAGTTGCCCTGGCAACATCTGGGCCAGCACCGCCTTGCCGGGGCAATGAGGCATGCCCCCCCCTGGCTCGGGCTGCGCTCTCCTGAGCGCGGCCTTTGTCTCCGGCGGGCGCAGAGTGCAGGAAGCCTCGTGCCCGCGTTGCGCCCGCCGTGGGGGGGGGGACGCGCTGAGACATCCCGGCGCAGGGGGGTCGCAACTCTCTGGCGACATTGCCGGGAGAGGTGCGACCCACACCACAGGGGCCGCTTCCTCCCATCCTGCACAGCCTTTTGAAGTAGGCTGTGACAGGATGTGAGGAATCTACAAGGGGGGAGGGAGGGGTGAAGGGACAGGCAGAGGGAAAGCAGGCACAGGGGGGGTGGGGGCACGGGGCACAACGTGACAATACCAGAATGTGAGTTCCTATAGTGGTAGCAACTAAGAAGGCATACCACCCAACAGTCTTTGATTCTGCTATTTTAACAAAATTCCCTTGTCCTTCAAATCAGGGCTGTGTCCCCATCAAGGTTGCCACAGCTTGTAGAAAAAAAAAACACTGCCTATTTTCTGGCGAACGCCAGCAAATGTGAGAAACTGTCCATAAAATATTTGGGCAGGCACTGGCAATAGATGCCCCAGTCTCCATTTCCCCCTCAGTAGTCTCTTGTGCTCACCCCCTGATGTGTCTAGCTTTAGACAATGTCAGTGCCATCAGCGAACCAATCCGCAAGCACCCTCAACCGCTCTGTACATTCAACTGGTCTGTCCTGGTAAATTTCTGATGTGCTGCCACTCCAGTGATAAAGGTGGGAAGCAAGCGGAGTTCTCACTTTCTGTGGACTGTGGCCAAACCTGTGGAAAGTGCATATAAGCCCGTCAGGGTCAGAGACTAGGGGGGCCTTCACATTTCCTGATCGTAAAAGGCAAGAGATTGTTCCCTTAGTGTTATGCTGTATCAGATCAGCAGCCTTTTAGATACATTTAAGCGTCAACACCACGTGTATAGATGTGTGCTTGGAAATATAGAACATACAGATGTTACATACACAGAAGTGTCTTATGAAAAAAAAGGTAATTAAATATATGCTGTACTTGATGGAGCTGATTGACCCCCCACTGCAGAAGCTAATGTCCCCAAAAGGTCCTGCAGCAGCTAAAAGATGTCAATTTAGAATGACATCTCCTCCCCCTGGACAGGCAACTTTGGACAGCAGCATTGTTAATCTGGGGGGAGGACAGCATTAGATACTAGCAGATAGAAAAAATTGAAGCCAAATTACAGTTCACACTGCAGTTTCTAAAGCAGTTACAGCAACATTTTTGTTGGGGGGGAGGGAGGGGGTAAAGGTTTTACATGAATAAATAAAAGTTGATTTTACTGGCTGGATCACCAGATGAAAAAAAAGCCTAAAAAAGAAAACGAATGCAACCATCACATCTTAGAATTGGTAAGTTGCAATGCAATAAATGTCTGCTTTTCGGTTTAATACCACATTAAGGAGTATTTTGTGGCATTGATTATACATTGCTCAAAAAAATTAAAAGAACACTTTGAAAACACATCAGATCTCAATGGGGAAAAATAACATGCTGGATATCTATACTGATATGGACTGGGTAGTGCATTAGGAACGTAAGGATGCCCCATCATTTGATGGAAATGAAACTTAACCTACAGAGGACTGAATCAAAGGCACCCTGAAAATCAAAATTAAAAAATGATGCAGCAGGCTAGCTCATCTTGCTGAAATTTCATTGCAGCAACTCAAACTGGTACTCAGTAGTTTGTATGGCCCACACGTGATTGTATGCATGCCTGACAACATCAGGGCATGCTCCTAATGAGATGGTGTCCTGAGGTATTTCCTCCCAAATCTGGACCAGGGCATCACTGAGCTCCTGGACAGTCTGAGGTACAACCTGGCGGCGTTGGATGGACCGCAACATGATATCCCCAAGGTGTTCTACTGGATTAGGTCAGGCGAGCATGGGGGCCATTCAATGGTACCAGTTACTTCATCCTCCAGGAACTGCCTGCATACTTTTGCCACATGAGGCCAGGCATTGTCAGGAGCAACCCAGGACCCACTGCCCAGCAAAGGGTCTGACAATGAGTCCAAGGATTTTATCCCGACACCTAATGGCAGTCAGGGTGCCATTGTCTAGCCTGTAGAGGTCTGTGCGTCCCTCCATGGATATGCCTCCCCAGACCATCACTGACCCACCACTAAAATGGTCATGCTGAACGATGCTACAGGTAGCGTAATGTTCTCCACGGCTTCTCCAGACCCTGTTCACGTCTGTCACATGTGCTCATGGTGAACCATCTGTGAAAAGCACAGGGCACCAATGGTGGACCTGCCAATTCTGGTGTTCAATGGCAAATGCCAATCGAGCTCTATGGTGCTGAGCAGTGAGCACAGGGTCCACTAGAGGTCATCAGGACCTCAGGCCACCCTCATGAAGTCTGTTTCTGATTGTTTGGTCAAAGATATTCACACCAGTGGCCTGCTGGAGGTCATTTTGTAGGGCTCTGCTTATCCTTTTCATACTTGCACAAAGGAGCAGATACCGGTCCTGCTGATGGGTTAAGGACCTTCCACAGGCCTATCCAGCTCTCTTAGAGTAACTTCCTGTCTCCTGGAATCTCCTCCATGTTCGACACTGTGCTGGGACACAGCAAACCTTCTGGCAGTGACACGTTTTGATGTGCCATCCTGGAGGCGTTGGACTGCCTGTGCAACCTCTGTAGGGTCCAGGTATCTCCTCATGCTACCAGTAGTGACACTGACCCTAGCCAAATGCAAAACTAGTGAAAAACAGTCAGAAAAGATGAGTAGGGAAAATAATGTCAGTGGCCTCCCCCTGTAAAACCATTCCTGTTTTGGGGGTTGTCTCATTGTTGCCCATCTAGTGCACCTGGTAATTTCATTAACACCAAAGAAGCTTAAACTGATTAACAACCCCCTCTGCTACTTAACTGACCAGATCAATATCCCAGAAGTTTAACTGACTTGACGCTATACTCTGAATTAAAAGTGTTTCTTTAATTTTTTTGAGCAGTGTATTTACCTGTTTCAATAGGCCACAACCAATATACAGCACAATTTAGCCATATTGAATTTTTGCCACGGCATACTCCACAAGCCATGCGTTTTCTCCAGGTTATCCCTTTTTCTCCACTTCTGATGTTGGGAGGAATGTGAACATTGCTATATTCTATATATTCTTTATAAATTAATAAACTAAATAAAAACCAGTGTCACTCTAAGCTTCATAATCTAGGCAGCACCTGTCCTGCTGACAACAAAAGATAAATCCGATTACCTTGAGTGTAATGCATACATACATTATGTGGAAAACCTTGTCGCTGTGGCCTATTTCAGGCAATAAATCCTGGACAGCTTGGCAGCAGGCCAGCAACCCAAGAACATTTGAAGCAGCAGAGAAGGAGGAAATTAATGAGAAGATGCAGAAATAGGGAGGGAGCGTGGTCTGTAACAAGTGTGTTTTACAACAGTTGAACAGTAAAGCTAAACAGCATACCAATACCAACTGGTACATCTTTCTATTAAGTAGGTTTTCAAAGGCAAGAGCTGCACATAAATATAAAAATATAAAAGAGTGACAGCAGAAAAAAGACCAAGCGGTCCATTGAGTCTGTCTCTTTTTTTTATTTATACATTTTTTTTGTTAACTTTTTTGTCTGAGTATAGATCTGTTTGTCCCAAGCATGTTTGAATCTAATTACTGTTGACTGACTCAATATCTCTACTGGAAGTCTATTCCAAGCATCAACTACCCTCAGTAAAATAGTTTGAGGTCATGTCCCCGTGTTCCTGACCTTGGCTTCATACTGAAAATACTGCCTTCCTGAACCCTATTCACCCCCTTGATGTATTTATAGGTTTCAATCAGATCTCCCCTTTTAGTTTTTTTTCTCCAGCCTGTACGTTCCTGAAGTCTCTCTTGATTTGTTTTATCCCCCAGGCCTTTCCATTTTGTTGCCTGTCTGGACTTCTTCTAGCTTATCAATATCATTTTGTAAGTGAGGTCTCTACAACTGGATACAGTGGGGGTTATTTATTAACCTCCCTGGCGGTATTCCCGAGTGTAGCTCCGGGTTAATTATCAGTGCCAAAAGCGGTAACCCCGAGCTACACACGGGAATACCCTGCAGCGTTGCTCTGTGATCCCCGCTTCACTTACCTTGTCCTTCGCTCCCGCGATGTCCCCCCGCAGTGTCCCGGCCATCTTCTCCAGCCGATACCAGCATCCGTCGTCTGAGTTCCGGTCCCTACAAGTGTCGGGACATATGGGGGCAGGAACCAGTGGAAAATTTTAAAATTTTAAAAAGTGACATTCCCGAAATACACTAAAACCACATAGTAAAACATTACTGTATCAAAGCATTTCACATACATTTTGTCCCTAGTGCTTTGTCCTGTGCCCTGCCTGCATTTTTACCGTTCTTTCTGCCTTGAAACAGAAATGTCCATGGCGTTCAAAAAGCGTCCCTTTATGTCAAAAGCGGTTTTAGACCATCTAGAGAACAGCGATAGTAAATCAGAACCACTTGCAGAATTGAGTGATGATTTGTGGGGAAATTCGGCATCAGACACTGAAAACGATTTTGCGACTTTGCTCAGTGATATGCGAACTTGGCGCTATATTTCAAATTTCAGTGTTTTTGGTTTGATAACATTATTTAATTAAATTTATATTACGATTTTATGATTATTTATTATTTATTATATTATAATTTTTGATTTCGTGTTTCAAATTCTATACCCGGGATGTTTACTAGACTCTTGTTTGGACAGATTTCAGGGAGTTATTCCTAAAAATTACAGGCCTACAATAAAAGAACAACATATTTCCAGGCAAAAACATTTACCACTTTGAGCACAGAAATACTGACATAATCAGACCGCTAGGGAGGTTAAGCTGGAGAGTACAAAATCTGGTGCAGCTCTGCATAGAAACCAATCAGCTTCCAGGTTTTATTTCCAAAGCTTAATTGAAGTTAGAAGTTGATTGACTACCATGCTCAGCTGCGCCAGATTTTATTAAATCTAACCCGGTATAAGAATTGAGGTCTAAGCAAAGATCTATATAGAGAAATCAGGTCCTCCTTCTTCCTACTGGTGACCCCTCTGGTAATGCATCCTAGTATTCTATTTGCTTTCCCCACTGCCTGGTCACAATGTTTGCTCATTTTACAATCATCAGAGATAAGTGCTCCTAAATCTATTTTCTCTGTAGTGCTGACCAACACTGTACCTCCAATGTTGTTCTCTGTCAAGGGATTCTATTTCTATAGGTGAATTATTTTACATTTAGAAACACTGAACTGCAGTTTCCATTGTTTCGACCAATCTTCCAGCAATGCTAAATCATGTTTCATGTTACAGACCCATAGAGGGATTATCAGCCCTATTGCAATCCTTTGTGTCATTAGCAAAAAAAACATACCTTGCCCAACAAATTTTTAGTTAGATCACTTACACATAGATTAAATAGAACAGGACTTAGTACAGGGCTTCACAAGACACCACCAGCGACTGGTCTCTGCTTTGAATGCACCCCAATTACAATCACACATATTCACTGAACCACTGATGGCTTAGGTCTTAGCTTGTACAACTTTTTCATTAGATCATTATCTGGAACTGTATCAAATGCTTTTCTGAAATCAAGATAGGCTGCTATGTCTACAGCACCACCCGGGTTCAAAACATTAGTGATCAATTGAGTACTGTCCGTGATACTTTTTTTTTTATTTGCACGAACATACAATTTTGAGGACAAGCTTTCGGGGTATGTTCCCTTCTTCAAGGTCCAGGCAGTACTACTTCACAAGTTTTAGCAGAATGTTAAAAGAAATGTTAAAAGGGGGAGAAAAAAAACAAAACAGAAAAAAAAAAACAAAAACCCAAACAAAATGTACACAGCAATGGTTATAAAACTAGGAGTAGACTAGAGATAAGACAGAGCAAAAGCAAAGACTGGGGGGGGGACAACACTCACAGAAGGGGTCATAAAACTGTTGGATAATGAGTGAGGAATCCCATGTTCAAATTAAGGCAGTTATCTCTTGTATCAAATAGAATTATCATTCTTAGTTCAAAAGTTTTCCTTTCCTAAATAGGTTTGAAATTTCCTTTAACCGCCTCCCGCCCGCCATATAGTACAATGACAGACGCAAAGCGGTTCTCTCGTTCTGGGAGGACGTCATATGACGTCCTCCCATTCTCACCGCACATGCGCGGCTCCAGGAGTGCGCAGTGCGGCGATCGGCCTTGCGCTGTGTCCCTCGGACACAGCGGATCACCGATCCACGGAAAGAGCCAAAGATGTCGGCTCGGTCATGTGATCAGCTGTGTCCAATCACAGCTGATCGCATGTAAACAGGGAAATGCCGGTTATCGGCATTTCTCTACTCACGAGCTGTCACGCTGACAGCTCATGAGGAGAGGAGAGCTGGTAATCGGCATTCCTCGGAGGGGACATGTGCACTGATCATCAGTGTGCCCTGATGATCAGTGTAGCCCCAGCAGTGCCACCTATCACTGTCCATCAGTGCCAGCTCTCAGTGCTCATCCATGCCACCTGCCGGTGCCACATCAATGCCACATATAAGTGCCTACCAGTGCACATCAATGCCACATATCAGTGCCCATCTGAGCTGCCTTTCAGTGTCACCCATCAGTGCCAGTCAGTGCAACCTATCAGTGCTGCCAATCAGTGCCACATATCAGTGCCAGTCAGTGCTACCTATCAGTGCCATCTATCAGTGTGCATCAGTGCCGCCTATCAGTGCCCATCAGTGCCGCCTAACAGTGCAGTCTGTGCCGCCTAACAGTGCCAGTCAGTGCTACCTATCAGTGCCACCTATCAGTGTGCATCAGTGCCGCCTATCAGTGCCCATCAGTGCCAGTCAGTGCCGCCTATCAGTGCCATATATCAGTGCTGCCTTTCAGTGCCCATCAGTGATGCCTGTCAATGCCTATCAGTGCCACCTACCAGTGCCTCCTCATCAGTGCCACATATCAGTGCAGCCTATCAGTGCCCTTCACTGCAGCCTCATTAGTGCACATCAGTGAAGGAGAAAAATCACTTATTTCCAAAATTTTATAACAAAAACTAAGAAAAACCGTTTTTTCCCCAAAATTTTCAGTGGTTTTTGGTCTAAGAAAAAATAAAAAACCCATAGGTGAAAAAATAACACCAAAATAAAGCTCTGTCACAAAAAAAGATAAAAATTTCATATGGGTACAGTGTTGCATGACCCCGTAATTGTCAAAGTGCGACAGCGCTGAAAGCTGGAAATTGGCCTGGGCAGGAAGGGCGTATAAGTGCCCTGTAGGCTAGTGGTTAAGAACTAAAAGTGTGGTCCGGTTGTGCGAAATGGTGTCCCACGGGTGTGCAGAAGTCATCTTCTTTATGTTCCTTGATGGTATGTCTGTGCAAATTCATCCTTGTTCGCAACTTCTGGCCTGTTTCACCAATGTAAGATACTTTGCTTTTACTGAAGGTGCAGCTGTATGATCTGGAGATATTGAAGATCCCTTTTGAGTGTCTGACACTTTTTGATGGAGTAATTTGGTTGCACAGTTTGCAAGGGATCTTCAATATCTCCAGATCATACAGCTGCACCTCCAGTAATGTGTACCTTATCCAGTGCAGAAAATGCAGCAAAGGATCTTATGTTGGTGAAACAGGACAGAAGTTGCGAACAAGGATGAATTTGCACAGGCACACCATCAAGGAACATAAAGAAGATGACTTTTGCACACCTGTGGGACACAATTGCGCACAACCGGACTGCACTATGGAAGACCTCAATATTTTAGTTCTTAAAGGAAATTTCAAAACTATCCAGGAAAGGAAAACTTTTGAACTAAGAATGACTTTTATTTGATACAAGAGATAACGGCCTTTATTAGGACATGGGATTCCTCACTCATTATCCAACAGTTTTAGTGAGTGTTGTTCCTACTTCCCCCCCCCCCCCCCCCAAGTCTTTGCTTTTGCTCTGTCTTATCTCTAGTCTAATCCTAGTTTTATAACCATTGCTGTGTACTTTTTTGTGTGTGTTTTTCACTGGGTTTTTTTTCTCCCCCTTTTAACATTCTACTAAAACTTTGTTAAGTAGTACTGCCTGGACCTTGAAGAAGGGGACATACCCCGAAAGCTTGTCCTCAAAATTGTATGTTAGTGCAAATAAAAAAAGTATCACGGACAGTACTCAATTGTTTCTGTCGCAAATGCACTAATACGGCTACAATTACCTTAAGTGATCAATGAAACTTCTTTTCAAAAATGATTCCATTAACTTGACTACACTAAATGTTAAACTGGTGTGTATAGATGTATATAGATGCATAACTTGTAATTGCCAGCTTCTACCTTGCTAACCTCCTAATAGATAGGTACAATATTAGCTTTCCGTCAGTCATAGGGAACATCTCCTGTTAGTAAAGAATGATTAAAAAGATCCATTAATGGTCCAACAATTATACAGTCCTCTTAGAACTCTGGAATTAATGCCATTAGTGCCCATTGCTTTAGTAAGCCTTAACTACCTGCCGACCGCAGATAGCCGAATGACGGCCGCACTGCGGCCGGCCAGTTCTGGGTGGACGTCATATGACGTCCTCCCAGAACGCGCTCGCCTGCGCACCCCAGGGGGCGCGCACCCGGCGATCTCCGTGATCGCTGTGTCCTACGGACACAGCTGATCACGTGATGTGGTAAAAGGCCAATCACAGCGGCCTTTTACCACGTGATCAGCGGTGTCCAATGACACGCTGATCAGAGGAAAATGCAAGTGCCGGTTCTCGGCTGCACTTTCCTCACGCTGTCAGATCGTGAGGAAAGTACTGCCGAGAACCGGCAGTTGTCAGAGCGGGGATCGGCACCGATCATCAGGGCACTGATGATCAGTGCCCTGATGATCGGTGCCCAGCAGTGCCACCCGCAAGCTCCGCCCACCTGTGCCCAGCAGTGTGCCCACTAGCTCCGTCCACCTGTGCCCAGCAGTGCACCCACCTGTGCCACTCTGCAGTGTCACACACCTGTGCCCAGAAGTGCCACCCACCTGTGCCCAGCAGTGCCACCCACCTGTGCCCACCCACCAGTGCCACCCACCAGTGCCACCCACCAGTGCCACCAGTCAGTGCCCAGGGGTTGTGCCAATCAGTGCCGCCAGTCAGTGCTCAGCAGTGATGCCAGTCAGTGCCGTCTATCAGTACCCATCATCAGTGTCACCTATCAGTGCTGCATATTAGTGCCGCCTATCCGTGACACCTCATTAGTGCTGTCTATCAGTGCCGCCTATCCGTGCCACCTCATTAGTACTGCCTATCAGTGCCCTTTAGTGCTGCCTATCAGTGCCCATCAGTGCCGCCTATCAGTGCCCATCAGTGCTGCCTCATCAACGCACATCAGTGAAGGAGAAAATTACCTGTTTGAAAAATTTTATAATAGAAACAAAAAAACTTTTTTTTTTTTTTCCAAATTTTTTTGCACTTTTTGTATTTATAGCGCAAAAAGTAAAGCGCCCAGTGGTGATTAAATACCACCAAAAGAAAGCTCTATTTGTGAGAAAAAAATGATCAAAATTTCATATGGGTACAATGTTGCATGACCGCGCAATTGTCAATCAAAGTGCGGCAGCGCTGAAAGCTGAAAATTGGCCTGGTAAATAAGGGGGTATAATTGCCTGGTAGGCAAGTGGTTAACCAAGCTACCTCTGTCCCCAGAAATCCTGAAAAGACCTAGCCCTTCCAGTGGCCTCCAAAAAAGTGATATTTCTGCATATGCTACTTGGAATTCAGTGCAACAAAAATGTAATCCAATCAAAGAAGAAGGTAAAAAAAGTACCCATATTTGGGTGCCCTGCCTCAGATACCCATTGCAGTCTGTGATTGAGTCAAATACACACATTACAGTTGTCCATCCTAATATAAACGAAGCACAATGGCAGCACTGTATCCACTGAACCCCAATCTTGCATGCATTAAATTCGGTGTGTTCAACAATGCAATTCTACTTACCTGTACTGACAGCTGCTGCCAGGTGAGACAATATAAATATATTTGTGACTGCCAGGATATGAAAAGCACACCCCAAAGACCAGAGAAAACACTCTTCCCATATCCATTGTTTTTGTGGCCTTGCAATAAGTTAAAGAGAAAGAATACAGAAATGCTAATTTCTTCCTAATAAGAGCATGTCTTGAAACAACTTGAAAAAGGCTAGAGTGCACTGACTGCCAAAATCAATTTTTTTCTAAGTGTTGGATAGAGTGGTGAGAGGTTAGAACACTTTTAAGGGTTTTTATTTCTGTCCCCACTCAGAAAATTCACTGTCTTAATTTGTCCTGGTGATTACTTTTACTGGGACTGAGGGAAAATCCAAAGTTTTTAGTTGTCATCAGAATGGAAATAGAGAGGAAATCTACCTGTGCATGACCCAGAAAGAGATCCCTGACTAGATTGCTGGGCCATCAAAATCTTGCAGTTACAATTTAAGTTCAGTTTGAGCTTAGATCAAACTTTGCTTTTATTACTTCATACAAGTCAATATGGATTCGCTGCAAACATATATGAAATACCCAGATTTTGGTATGATAGACCCTACTTAATATGACTTTAGCAAGAAACACAGAAATCCCCTTCCAACATGATTCCACCCCCTCCACAGCCCCGCAGAACCAGCTGCAAGTGGAAATCTCATTCTTGACCCTTTAAACTCTCATAAGCCAATAGGAAAGAACAGTAGCGAGCAACACTCCACAAACGTGTAATGCTTTCACATCTATATTAAGCAAAAGTAGACACACAGTCCACAAAGTGGAGTTGTACAAGCATTACAAATTTGCAGTCGCTTGATTTAGGGAGAAACAACTGAAAAATTGATAGGTATTCACAAAAAACAGTAAATTTAATCCTTCAAAAGGAAACCATTCCTAACATATAGGAATCTGCAGATTGTGTGGATTTATGTCAATGCTGTCCCTTAATGTGCACTGTGTTAATGCACCACAAAAAGGAAAAAAGTTGATCCTGTACCAAGTTTTGCTAACACTGCACAGTATTGCATTACTGCATTATGCAGTGCCCTACAACACAAGTGTGTTGGGTACCAATCACAAATAATGGCACCACTGTTCTCCAACGCAGATATCAACCATTAGGTATCTGAGGGAGCAGAGAACAACAGTTTTTTGGCTTCTTCATGAAAAGAAAAAGGTTCTTTTCAACCCAGAATAATAATGTGATTTAAAAATGCTTCCATGTGCTCTGCTGTTTTACGTGAGAATTTAATTTTAATGATAAATATACTTGAAAACCAAAATAAGGTGTAGAAATTATATCTGATGCAGTGTTGGCAATAAATAGCAGGCACTTCCAAATGTTTGCATGTCAGGTCTGTGTACCAAGAGAACCCTAAATGCCTGGAGTCCCAAGGTGCTCTGGTATACAAATACAAAACCACACTCCCAAGACAAGAATGTGTTGTCCCTAGTGATAGGTCTTTATTGTGGAATGAGAGGTAGAAGGTGCCAAGGTAAGGTTTTTGACACTGGAAATTGGATCAAAAGTAATTTGCCAGAACACCTTGTGATTTCAGGCAACTTAAACAGACTCGATGAGCAAGAACCTGGAGGTTTCTACTATGTGCTGTCAGAGATGTCTTTGTAATTCCCCACTTCAGATTCACCCTAACTCCATGACATAGTATATCCATGGCATAGTTAGTACAACAAAACAAAACAATAGCATTATTTGAAGACATCTTCCAGCAATATGGCAAATGTCTACATCGTCCATCTTGGAAAATATCTTTGTGAAGGTGAATACAATGAGGAGAAAGAACTATAAATCATTAGGAAAAGGAGAGCATTTTAAGATTTTTTAACTGAAGAAAAATATGCAAGCATATGGCAAGCTTAGAATATAAAAGTTGATGCAGCGCTAGAGATTCTAATACCTAAACAAAATACAACATAAAATATATAAATATATATAGATGTATATAGATGACCCAAATCCACAGGGGAATACGCCGGGAACAATGACCCTCAATGGACAAATAACAGTGGTTAAGTGCAGGATAGCGTGTCCATAGTTCATATATCTAAAGAAGTGCAGGTGAATCACAGCACACTCCAAACGTGATCCCAGGCAGTCTAGCTGCAGTGGCCTCTCACCTCCACTCTATGACCCCACAGGGCCACAAAGCATACTGTAAATCACCTCGAGATCCTCCAATTCAGTGACTCTTTAGATAGGATGGCATCACATGAACCAGGACAGTATTCATCCAGACCAGTAGGCAAACGGAAAGCACTCTCCTCCGATGTCACAACCGCTCATAAGCTCATAAATGAGGAGATAAACACAGTCCTCATAGTATATTACCGCTTTAATGGCAAAAAGGCAATATATATCCAGGAAAAGGAGATAATCCACTTAAATGGCAACAGCTTGTATAACGATGTGCTGGGTGTACAGCAAGATCACAAAGGTGCACCAAGATGGCGCCATCTTGGTGCACCTTTGTGATCTTGCTGTACACCCATATATTGCCTTTTTGCCATTAAAGCGGTAATATACTATGAGGACTGTGTTTATCTCCTCATTTATGAGCTTATGAGCGGTTGTGACATCGGAGGAGAGTGCTTTCCGTTTGCCTACTGGTCTGGATGAATACTGTCCTGGTTCATGTGATGCCATCCTATCTAGAGTCACTGAATTGGAGGATCTCGAGGTGATTTACAGTATGCTTTGTGGCCCTGTGGGGTCATAGAGTGGAGGTGAGAGGCCACTGCAGCTAGACTGCCTGGGATCACGTTTGGAGTGTGCTGTGATTCACCTGCACTTCTTTAGATATATGAACTATGGACACGCTATCCTGCACTTAACCACTGTTATTTGTCCATTGAGGGTCATTGTTCCCGGCGCATTCCCCTGTGGATTTGGGTCATCTATATACATCTATATATATTTATATATTTTATGTTGTATTTTGTTTAGGTATTAGAATCTCTAGCGCTGCATCAACTTTTATATTCTATGTATATTGCCTTTGCTTGGTATGGGATAGATGCTGGCTGCTTTTTAGCCTATCCTACTGTTCACCATAAGAGTGCAGGAGGATATATATCTATATGGCAAGCTTAATTATATAAACATGGCAATAGTACCAGACTCCTTTGTAAAGTCAGATGATACCAAGCGTAATGCAGAGCATATAAACTTTGTAAAATGTGTCTTCTTTTAAAAATCTCATACTATACTGGTCATTTATGCATTCATATCCATATGCATTCCATGGTTCCTAATTAATGGTCACATTCCCTGTGATGCTAGGAATATGAAAATGAGCACGTCTGAACAATCTCTTTCACTGGTTAACAGCTCCCTGGCTAGCTGTGCTTCACCATCTGCTCTCACTCTTCATCTATTCAGAAGTATTCATAATATATTCACAGGAAAAACAATATTTCATGGATTCACTGAGACTGATTGCACATTTGGAATTATTCTCCTAATATACATCACTTACATTGCCAGTATAATGCCGAAAATTGCAGATCAAAAATCTGAAAATGTCAATGCACAGGTTCAATGTATTGATGAGGTGCCCTAGGGAGATACCTTCTACTGCACCCTCTGTATAGCACACCCAGACTGTTCTCTGCAGGATTTTAAGAAAGCAGTTCTAAGGCAGCACAGGACTAAGTGTGAACAGTATTATTCCCAAAGGCAGGCAGGCATTTAGATGAACGTTTCTGAGAGATGAAGTGTTTTTAAAAGGTAATTATTTTTATTTACAAAAATAACAAACATGTTATACTTACCTGCTCTGTTTTGCACAGAGCAGCTCCGATCCTCTTTTTGGTTCCCATGTTGGCAGTCCTGGCTCCTCCCCCAGCCAAGTGCCCCCAACAGGAAGCCGCTTGCTAAGGGGGCACTTGAGCAGGCTCACTCCCGAGACATTGTCCATTAACACACAGTGTGGCTTGGCCTCTCCCCACATTGGCTCACTGGCTGTGATTAACAGAAGCAGGAGCCAATGTCTCCCACTGCTGTGTGAGCCCATAGGAGGGAGACACTGGGGAGAGCTGCAGCTCTCATGCACATCGCTGGATCAAGAGGATGCTCAGGTAAGTATAAGTGGAGGCTGAGGGGGAAGCTGCATCCAGGTTTTTTTACCTTCATGCATAGAATGCATAAAGGTGAAAAACCTACTGCCTGTACAACCACTTGAAACCAGAAACGTTTGAAAGGGCTCACAGAGTCTTGCTGGGCAGACTAGGCAAAACTTAATTTACAATGTTTTTGTGAGTTAGACCTTAAGGTCTATGTGCATGCTTAACGTGGAAATTCACAAAAATGCTGAAAGTCATATTTTTTTGCATTAAGCCACACATAGGGGGTCTATTGATACATGTTTTATTGCAAGATTTACACAACTTTCACCCAGTATTCACAAGCTGAATACAATTAGAAAATGTGTGAATCTTATAGTAACAAATGGTAACACAATTTGACATGCAAGCAGTGCTATTTCACAAAAGTGTTACCTGCCTCTATTGGATTATACAACAACATAAAATGAGCTAATACAGCCCAACAAGGGATTGTGAGCAGAAACCTACCTAGATCAAAACTTCAATCAGAACGAAAGGTACTAGATGGTGTTCACTTTAAAACAATACATGAATAAACGGAGCATCCCCACACTAACACGTTTTCTCTAAAAGTAGTAATAGTTTCTACGCCAAGCAAGCTATTTCTCCAGTTATACCACACAATTTACCCTACTGCAGCTTACATGCAATATGGTGGCATAACAATAAGCTATGTGCGGATATTTCAGCATCCAGATGGTAGGTAAATATTTACCTGCATCAGCATGACATTTATTTGATGAAGTGTAAATGTAATGTTTAACCACTTGCCCTCTGAAAGGTTTAATCCCCTTCACGACCAGGGCATATTTGTGATATTTAGTACTGCTTTACTTTAACTGGTAATTTCTTGGTCATGCAACACTGCACCCAAATGAAAATTGTATCATTTTTTCAAACAGAGTTTTCTTTTGCTGGTATTTAATACCACCAAAATTTATATAAACATAAAAATATCCAAAATTTTCTTAATTACTGTTATAAAATTTTGCAAATAAATAATCTTTCTTCATAAATTTAGGCCAAAATATATTCTGCTACATTTCATGGGTAAAAATAACCCAAATCAATCTATAATACTTTCCAAGTTATAAAGTATACAAACTATGAAATACTGTATATATTGGAAAATTGATGAATCTTGATGTACTGATGGCAAATACCCCCCAAATGACTCATTTTTGTAAAGTTGATAGTCTGAGGTATTTAGTAAGAGGCATTTTTTTTGAAGTTGTAATTTTTTATCACAATTTTTTGGAAAATGAAGAACTTTCAATTTTTTTTTACATACTGTCACCAGCGCAGTACAGTGTCATCAACTGGGGTGGCGGTTATCAGGGATACTGACTGGTAACAGTAAGCAAAAAAAAAAATACATTTTTTCTTTTTTCATTTTTTTTTTCTTTTTTTAACATCTTCTTTTACTGTTTTTTAACATACGTTAATCACACTGTGTGTAAATCCATTCATGAAAGTTTGTTGCTATCATGTGATTGCTATGACCAATCATAGCGGTCAAATGATACCCGGTAACTGCAATCCACTGTGTCCTTCACGCAGGGTATCCCTAACCGAACAGGTTGGATCAGGGGCGGACTGAGAACTCATGGGGTCCCTGGCCAATAGGGGATCATGGAGCCCCTGTGTCCTCACCCACACTCAAACCACACCCCAAAAAGCCTATGAAAGGTACTAGGGGCATCTCATGGGGCCCCCTACTGACTCTGGGCCCCTGGGGCAGTGCCCGAATGGTCACTCCGCCCCTGGGTTGGATCATGTACGTAATCTACCCTGCTTGTGCCACCTGCAGTAAATGTACTTTGAGCAGGCGGGAAGTTGTTAAAGTGACTCTAAAGACAAAAAATTTCTTTTTTAAAAAATAACATACACGTCATACTTTCCTGCAGCCCCAATCTTCTCCTCAGGTCCCCCATGCTTGCTTCTGGCCCCTCCCTCTGCTGAATGCCCCCATAGAAAGCCACTTGCTTCCCACTGCCACTGCAGTCTCTCTGTCTAATGAGAAGGGAGAGATCCAAGAGAGATCCTGCTCTCAAGCACACTGCTGGATCAAGTTCGGGCTCAGGTATGTATAAGGGAGAGGGGGGAAGCTGCATGCAGAAGGTTTTTTTACCTTCATGCATACAATGCATGAAGGTAAAAAAACCTTCTGCCTTTAGAACCACTTTAATATTCTCAAGAGGAATAGTAGTTTCCCAGGGAATCAAATAGTTCTGTTCAGGAAAGACATCACCCAACTGGTAAGCAATACAAAAATTCCTCACATTCATAAACACAGGAAAGCAATGCTGGGATTACAACACAGATACAGTTTTTGCTCTGCAAAAATCCAACAGGCTAGTTGTACAGAAGTCGATCAAAAGATTGACTTCTGTACAACCAGCCTGCCCATAGATGGTGATCAAAATTCGGACAGTCCCTGCTGAATCGGCTGAATTTTGATCTATGGCTGACTTTAGTTCAGAGGTAAGGAAAGCAAAGTCCCTTGTAAGAAAAAAAAATTAAATCCATAAGATGTACAGAGGTTGTTTTTCTAATTATAAAGGTAATAGTAAGTTCTTAGTGGTGCCTGCTCTTAGCAGGGCTTTTATTTTCTGAGTCAATGGTATTTGCTAAATTTAGGCTGCATTCACACCTTCGCAAGGTGTCATGCTTTTTTTCTGCTTTTTTTTGGTATGTTTTTTGTGAAACAGTGTAGGGCAGCCCATTCACTTGAATGGGCTGCCCTACGCATGACAGATGCTCCAAAGTAGCTACTGCACCTTTTGGGATTCCGGGAATGCAGGCAGAAATGCACATTTCTACATGTTTTCCTGCAATATGAATATGTCAATGCAGACTTAAGAGTATAGAAAGATGCATAGGAAAACAAACATTCGCCACATTAATGTGTCAAAATTCTATAGTCTTCTCCCAAACAAATCTAATGCAATGAAAAAAGAAGAGGATTTATCATGGGCAGCACAGTGGCTTAGTGGTTAGCACGTCTGCTTTGCAGTAAGATGGGTCATGGGCTCGATTCCCGACCATGGCGCCTCCTGCATGGAGTTTGCATGTTCTCCCTGTGTTTGCGTGGGCTTTCTCCGGGTGCTCTGGATTCCTCCCACACTCCAAAGACGTGCTGGTAGGTTAATTGGATCCTGTCTAAATTGGCCCTAATATGCATATGTATGAATGTGAGTTAGGGACCTTAGATTGTACACCCCTTGAGGGTTAGGGACTGATGTGAATGTACAATATATATATATATGTATGTGTGTGTGTAAAGCGCTGCGTAAATTGACAGCGCTATATAAGTACCTGAAATAAATAAGTTACAATTCAAATATGAAATGCTTGAGAGGATGTATAAAGCCAAGGATCTCAGACCTCCCAGAAAGCAACTATTTTATCATTTAAAATAGCTGAAAGATTATGATTAATCATCATCCAGTTCAAAAGTTTAAAATGGTTGTCAGATTTGACTGAAGACTTTTTTCCCAACTACATTCAGTCAGTTCCAACAGCGTAGTCTACTACCAACAGTCTAGCATAGAAAGCTAGCTGATGGAGATAAGCAAATATATTTCACATCCAAAGTTATACTCATTTATCAATAAGCCTGCTAAAAAATATCAATCTGAGGTCTACTATGCAAGAACAGCCTGAAAAAAATGTGGCATATAAATTAAAAGCAGACACAAAATTATATAAAAAAAAAATCTGTGGGTCTGTGACTAATCACTTACAAACTTGTCATTTACTGTTAATAGAGATATGTAGCACTCAACAGTAAAGGCAACAGAGATAAAAAAAATTTTCTTGTAACAAATAGTTATAACAGTTGAACTCCAGTGAAACAGCTACAGTATATACACAGATAGAACAATAAATGTTAGTAAAATAAAATAATAATGAGATGTTTTAACTGCCAAAAGATTTGCATTTCTATCCACCCAGTCCTGAAATTTACACATCCCTGCCACATAGCACGAGAAGGGGACCTGATCTTTCACTGCTGCAGCTTAAACTTTCACACACAGGTCTCCCCACTCACTCTACCCTGAAACTGTTGTTCAGCATCAAAATAAAAGAATCAAAGTACATTATGGTTTTGATTCTAGGAGCAACATGCATGATGGTATAGGCTGAATAGTAGCTTCCTATTTTACAATTCCTCATCTTATCCATGCCAGCCGCATGCACTCTAATTTTACAGTTATAGTTTATGTCATCTCCTGAAACACAAGTAACACAACAATGAATACACACTAATGCAGACTGAATACAGAAGGGTTGACTTCAGACATATAACAATGAAGGGCCTGGTCTTCAGGGCTCTGTCTGTATTATCCTAATGGATGCTCTGACATTTCCCTTGCCCCTACAGGGCTTTATGCAAAAGCACAGGATGCGTGTGTTTTATGTTTACGCCAGTGTAATTTCTTTAACAGCTAATTGAAAATTCATTTTGAAAATTAGTTTATTTCCAGTAATTACAGTTTTTACCTTAACATAATTTTTAATGTTTAACAAATGTTTCAGGTTTGCTCTTTGTTTTAGTAAATAAAGAGATTTGCAGATTAGGCACTAGAAGGTGTAGCAATCGTGCACAAAGACATGGACGCGGTCATCCCTCTTGCTAAGGATCCTCCATCTTGTATCTCTCTCCCTCCAATCCCCCCTCCCTCTCTGTTGAGTGACACGTGGTCTCTGTGTGTGTATGTGGAGTTCAAAAGGGATCAGGCCCCAGCTGGAGAGCTTCATGGTTATAAACCCCAATTAGCCTGGCCCCAGTATGTCTGTGAGACTCTTGCTTGGAAAGGATCGTGAAGCCATAAACCAGTCCTTCACTGGGCTTCAAAGACATTCCAGCTAGCCGAAAAACAGACTCCCATTTAAAAACCCACTTTTCCATATAATTTTATATCTTAAGGTGGGAAATAATTACATAAACATAAAGCATATATTCGGATAGCTCAGTTTAATACAAGTCGCCTGATATCTTACACCCCCTAGTTGAAGTCTAAAGGAGAGCAGAAAGCATATAGCTCCAGCTGAAATAGTGAACTATGCCATGTTTGATATCTAGACGTTCAGAATATTGTTCTGTATATTAATCTACCCATGCATAGAATGTTACATGTACCTAGAGAAGGTTATTGCTCTGGTATAACTTGTGAGGGATTTTGGTTCTAGCCTGAGTCCCCCACCTACAACACCCTCCCCAAATGAGGCGATTGGTTTTCTGCTTCAAGGAGACACCCTGCTGAGTTCCTAGAAAAAGGCTGTTATGCTTGGAGCAGAGAGTTAGAGTTGAGTTGAAGTTGAAGTTGAAGAAATCTCCCTTTTAAGATCGGAACCAACTCCCCTTTTGCTCTGAAACTTGATCTGCTTAACCCAGGACTTTTGGCAAGTACTCTACCTCCCCAAAACTTCTGTTCTCTTTGCTGTGTTATTGCTCTCCGTATATATATATATATATATATATATAGGCTACATCTTTTTCTGTAAATATTTTTATTGCACATTTTGACCTTTTTAGTAATAAATCGTATTACCTGAAAAGTGTTGAACTGTTTCTAAAGCTCTTTAATGCAAATTAAGAATTCCTGTCTCTGAAGAGCGCTACTGTGTGTTTTAAAACCTCTATATATCTCTGCCTGCGGTGACAGTGGTATACAGACGATTATTCAAACATCATAGTGTTATTGCTAATATTGGCGAGTTTCCTCCTACTCTGTACAAAAAGGTGGTGGGTGGCAGTGTAACTGGTTAATCGCATAATTAACCTGACCCAGTAACAATCGCTTTCAGGCTGCTGCACATAGGTTGTGGTCCATTAGCTGGAAAATCTTTGTGCAGGGTGCAGCTGAGCGTGGTATAGTTACGCACGTGACATCGCAGTTTTAGATTGGCTAGTACGTCGGTCACAAGTTGGTGAGAAGAGCTGGGTGTCTGATGCCGCGTCCCTCACAGATGGTGCTCTGTGATGTATATCAATCACTCGGAAAATGCACTTCCTCTTTCTCTGCCTAGGAGAAAATGACATCAGGCCCCTGCTGCCTCCTGGGATGTCCATGTCAAAAGGCAGTGTTTTGGTAAGGGGTATATCATGGTACAATCTACCCATCTGTGGCTTTATTCCCACACAGACACTGTCGGTTTGTACAAGTTCCACCATCAGAAAAAAGTGTGGTGCATTCAGAACTCCAATGGAATTGAATAACTTTTCTTGTTTAACACCCCCCCCTTTTTTTTTTTTACTCTTACCCTCTTCTCTCTTTCCCCCTTCCTCCCACCTTTTTTTTAATCTCATCCTTCTCAAATTGAACACTTCCTGCGGTCGGACCTGCTATGCGAGGAATACATACTTTTCACAATACTGTTTATGCCTGGAGAATGTATTGTACTATACTACACTGCTCAAAAAAATTAAAGGAACACTTTGAAAACACATCAGATCTCAATGGGGAAAAATCTCATGCTGGATATCAATACTGATATGGATTGGATAATGTGTTAGGAACATAAGGATGCCCCATTGTTTGATAGAAATGAAAGTGAAAAAATGATGCAGCAGGCTAGTCCACTTGCTGAAATTTTATTGCAACAACTCAAAATGGTATTCAGTAGTTTGTATGGCCCCCATGTGCTTGTATGCATGCCTGACAATGTTGGGGCATGCTCCTAACGAGACGACAGATGGTGTCCTGGGGTCTTTCCTCCCAGATCTTGGCCAGGGCATAACTGAGTTCCAGGACAATCTGAGTTGCAACCTGGTGGAGCGTCAGATGGACTGAAACATGATATCCCAGAGGTGTTCTATTGGATTTAGGTCAGGCAAGCATGTGGGCCATTCAATGGTATCAATTCGTTCATCCTCCAGGAACTGCCTGCATACTCTCGCCACATGAGGCCGGGCATTGTCGTGTACCAGGAGGAACCCAGGACCCACTGTACCAGTGTAGGGTCTGACAAGGGGTCCAAAAATGTCATTGTAATACCTAGTGGCAGCCAAGGTGCCATTGTCTAGCCTATAGAGGATTGTGCGTTCTTCCATGGATATGCCTCCCCAGACCATCACTGGCCCACCACCAAAACGGTCACGCTGAATGATGTTACAGGCAGCATAACATTCTCCACGGCTTCTCCAGACCCTTTCACGTCTCTCACGTGTTCAGGGTGAACCTGCTCTCATCTGTGAAAAGCACAGGGCGCCAGTGGTGGACCTGTCAATTCTGGTGTTTAATGGCAAATGCCAATCGAGCTCTATGGTGCCAGGCAGTGAGCACATTGGGCCTTCAGGCCACCCTCATGAAGTCTGCTTCTGATTGTTTGCTCAGAGACGTTCACACCAGTGGCCTGCTGGAGGTCATTTTGTAGGGCTCTGGCAGTACTCATCCTGTACCTCCTTGCACAAAGGAGCAGATACTGGTCCTGCTGATGGGTTAAGGACCTTCTATGGCCCTATTCAGCTCTCCTAAAGAAACTGCCTGTCTTCTGGGTTCTCCTCCATGCTCTTGAGACTGTGCTGGTCCTTGAGTCCAGGTATTTCCTCATGCTACCAGTAGTGACACTGACCCTAGCCAAATGCAAAAACAGTGAAAAACAGTCAAAAAAGATGAGCAGGGGAAAAAATGTCAGCGGCCTCCACCTGAAAATCAATTCCTGTTTTGGGGGTTGTCCTGTTGTTGCCCATCTAGTGCACCTGATGTTAATTTCATTAACACGAAAGCAGCTGACACTGATTAACAACAACCTCTGCTACTTAACTGACCAGATCAATATCCCAGGAGTTTCACTGATTTGATGCTATACGCTGAATAAAAAGTGTTTCTTTAATTTTTTTGAGCAGCGTATATTTGTACTCATGTAATGACCATGCCAATTTGTGTGTTGCTGGAGAAGCATACTGCTTTTAATAAAGCAATCTGGCTTTGTTAAAAAAAAGATGGAGGCATGGAAGAGAGAATAGGTGTGGGCATAAATATTTCCAGACTTCTTGTGTTCTGGGCATTCATTCCTAGGTACATACTGTCCTAAGGCCTCATGCACACTGGGCGTTACTGGAAGTTATTGCTAGGGACAGCAGACGTTTTTTAACTGCCTCTAAACCCCCTAGCATGTTATCCTATGTATCTCCATGCACACAAAAGCTTTTAGCAGCATTTTGTGGCAAAAGAGTTTCGTGGCAGAACAAAAACCCACTGCCAGGGCATCCTGGAGTGGCAGCGTTTTGGCTGGAAAAAACGCCTAACGCACTCAAACAAGCGTAAACGCACCAAAACTCTAGGTGCATTTTGAGCGTTCATTTTTTTCATTATCCAGAATAAATAATTTATTTAATGCCCAAACTTTTCACGCATGTAAACGCAGTACACACTTTTACAAGTGTCCGGTGTTTTTTTGCTCAAAACGCTGCTGGCTTCTAGGGTAGTTAAAATAAACATCAGTGTCCATGAGGCCTAAATGTTAGTACAACTTGGTGCAGCATCCAACCACAGCATATGTCTTTTAGTGAATTGCAATGTGAGCGTTAACACACAAAATTTTAAATGAGCCCTTGAGAGTTTAAAATTGCTGTGAGCATCTTAACCCTACAGGACATGCAAGGTAATCAATATAATCTTATGCATTCTGCCATCTAAAATTTACTGAAAATGTATAGTAGTCTCTAAAAATATGGTTGGAATGATGCATCAAAAATGCCCTTATTTATATATATATCTAAACCAAAAACAAAATGTGAATTATAGCAACTTACCAGTCCTTAGATGTGATGGCTGGAATATTTGCTCTCTTTCAGATTTTTTTCATTATTCTATACCTGGTGATCTAGTCAGTGACATACTTGTTACCCTATGGGTGACAATACCACTCACTGTAGTATATCTATGGAAGAGCAGTGTTGTCATCTTAAGCTTTGGTATACACACTGAGTTTTTTTTTTCCATTCAACCAGCGTATTAAATGAAAAAAAAAAAACTCACAGATCCCCACATCAACACAAGTGATGTTGATGCAGGGTTCTCCTGTTGTGTCATTGTGTTCTGACAGCGGGGGCTTTCCCCCACCGCCAGAATACACAAATCAGCATTTGCAGCCATTTGCTGCAAGTGTAAACCAAATGCAGGTATTTCAGCATTACCGTGACAGAAGCTGCTTGTTAGGCTGGCTTCAGTTGAACATACAGTGGTACACATATACCGAAAGCCAGCTGGTTCCTGTTGAACTGGCTGACTTTCATTGTGTGTATAACCAGCTTTAGACTGCTCTCCCCATTGGCTGAAAGAGCGCATTGAAAACTATTTCCCTAGTGCCTAACTAGCTGCCATTGGACTGTATTCTGATGTCATATGTACCGACCCTTTGCCAGTTTTCTGACCACATTTCTGCCTGTTGCCTGAACCGACCCACAACCTATTTACCAACCTCTTTTTCTTGCGCACCACCTAGACCAAGCTTCTGCCTGTTTTTTGACCATGACTCAGCCTCCCATTTGTATTGACCCATCTGTGACTTCGGCCTCTTGTACTTCCAGGTCAACGTTCAGTGGAGCGTGTGATCTGAGTACTCAGACTCTAGTTAACCACAGTCCTTTAAGCCACACCCAATAATCAGCACAATGCAAACCAAACCCACTTGTTTTCCCTTTTAAAAAATGAGGCACTACATATGATCTTGCAAACAGGCCCACTGCATTTAGGAAATACTTCTGGTCCTTTGTTTTTGAAGCAAAAGTAGCTTGTTCCACTAAATCCTTGCAAGACTGATTCCTGAATTGGAGGATCTGAAACCATTATAACTACCTGATACTGCAGTGTTCCAATGAGGAAAGGTGCAATGTATGCATCCCTTTACAAGTAAATGGATGGACCAAAAATGAAATTTCTATTGCAGAGGATGCCTAAAATTTTATTTGTATCTTACTGCTGATGTCTAGGAAAATCATTCAGCCAATCACAAAAATAGGAAATAAAATGTTGAAGGTGTTCTGTACACCAAAAATGGAATTCCCCTTTAAATGAAGGATACAAGATATGAAACAATACAGAATAGACGTCAATAGCTTAGAAAGCATAACGCATGATGACACTGCCAAATACAAGGTATACATACCTTTATTAAAGCAGGAAATTAGCCCTTTCTTTTCTATCAGTGAAAGGCTGTGTGATGTCCTAGACCTTTCTATGGAAGTGAAAGGAAAATACTGTTGCCATGGAAGTCCACATTAGCTACTGATTTAATAGGAATATAAATGACTTTAGTCAATCAGAATACATTTTTAGCATTGAAGCTTCACTATAAAGCAACAGAAGATATCCAAGTTCAGAAAACCAAATATTGCCACAAAAAACAAAGCTGAATGTCACCCCTTCCCTACAACATACATTTACACCTTTTAGGGATCCTAATATTTTTCAGTTCACATTAAGAAGCCCTGTCATAACAAACATCTCTGGAGTGTTGACTTGCTAGATATCAGCTGTTTTACTAATTCTTGGACACGAATACTTGCTTTGTCACTGACCAGAACCAGGCATGCAGCAAAATGAGCCAGAGTGGAGGCAGAACTCCTTTTCTATTGGCATTAAGAAACTCACCCGTCTTGTATTGTCAAGGACCTTCTGATCTGGCTTTCCATAGTTGGGGGGGTTGGCATACGGATCATATCCTAGTTTGGCCAACATTGGTGCAATGACTGGCATGTCTCTTAAAACATCTGGGGGAATTTTGCCCACCCATTTTGACAAAGCCTCCACATTGACTGGTTTGATGACTTGATCAGTGGACCTCTCCACCCTGAAGAAAACAGACAAAAAACGTAAAAACTCTCATTAAGATAGAAGATAAGCTGTAGTTATTTGTAAACTGTTTATGCATATACCCTGCACAGCTTTCAACAGATGGGACACATACATATATTAGGCCATTTCAAAACCAAGTTAGATATTGTCATAAATGACCAAACTATAAAGGCATAGTAGATAAAAAATACATACAGTGGTAGGATGTTGATGAAGGGGTTTACCCAATTTCAATTAGGGGTTAAAAAGGAATTTGTTCGTTATTAAACTAAATTAAAGGCTATGTTTATTTCCACATAAAAATAAAAACCCTCCTCCTGACTTTAAAAAAATTACTCACCTTCTGTCACAGAAGTTACTGCATGCCATTCTGTAAGTCAGCAATCAGGTTTTCATAGAAAAACAAAGTATAAAGGACACTCAATTACATCCTATTGGGCTGCGGGGTGAATGCACAAAGTTGAAGAAGAGACCTTCACCAATCTAATTTCTATACAAACTAGATAGTTGATATGCAGAGCGAAAGGCAGTGGCTTCTGCATTGAAAGGTAGGTATTTTTTTTTCAACATAAAAATAGGGATTGCAGTGGGGAAATAACACAGAAATAGGGATGTTTGGGAAGGAGAGCATTTACAGGTTTTAATTTGAGAATGAACTTAAGCTTTTAAAGTAGATCTTTTAAGTATAGGTGCCTATACTGAAATTAGTAATACACTATCTCACTCTGCTCTTCACATGTTGCTCTCTGTCTAAAGATTTACTGCTGCACAGGGGCTCTGGACTTCAGCAAAATAGCAGCCTCCAGCAAGAAACAGGAACAATGCTAGAGGGAATTTACAGCACACACTCATTTTGGTAGCATAATTATTAATGTGGAATGTATGTTCCTTGCTAAAGAACATTTTTTATCAAGCTTACCAAGTCTTAAAACCTAACCATGTCTCTATGTAAGAGATATGCAAACATAATAATATTAATAGTTAATGTGAACATAACTAGATATCCATTAATTCAAATCTGATACGTTTCTAAAACAATATTGTATAAAAAAAACTTTAAACTCAAATAAAACTGTTCATATATTTTACTGCCCTTATAAAGGGAACTCATCTATCTGCTTCCAGAAGGGTACTTTCCTTACTAGTCAGTAAAACGTGTCACTCTAAGTGTCTGGAAAACAGTGTCCTGCATTTTGTTGCTATAAAAACCAGTGGCGGTGGGGTTAAAGGTTGTAAAAACACCATATGCATGATTCACTGACAGGATGCAATTTTCTGGAATTTTCCTGCTTTCATTATGTGATTCAAATCATCATAATTATCAAGAAAACATCTGCTTGTGGCCTCGTCTCACAGTTTTCCTTTATTGCAATATTTGAATAAAATAATGGTAATTCATCAGACAACACAAGCAGAGCCACATTTATCATGAAATCCCTCAAGGACTTGTAACACTTGAGAGAAAATACATTCTACAGTACAGCTTTTCCAATACAACTAAAGGAATCGTGCTTTTATCTCTGCTGTAAAATGTTTTATCATACAGTACAGAAAGTGCAGATGTAAATAGCAAATGTAAAAAACAGGGCACCAAAAATCACATACACTGTAGTTAAAAAGAATTCATTAGATAGACTATTTTTTTCTTTCACATTTTGGCCTCTAGAAGATTTACCCCCCCCTCCCTTCCTGACCAGGCCAATTTTTATGCAAAGCTGCACCCAAATTAAATGTATGTCCTTTTTTTCCCACGAATTGAGCTTTCTTTCGGTTGTATTTTTTCGCCTGTGCGATTTAAATTTTTTACACTATTAAAAAAAAAAAAAGACAATTTTGAGCAAAAAGCAATATTTTTGACTTTTTTGCTATTAAACATGTCCAGTAAAAAACTTACAATTTCATCATAAATTTAAGCCAAAATATATTCTAAAAATTTTTTTTTTTTTTTTTACTGGACTCTAGAGTAAATGTTCTGTTTGTCCTTATATTGGCAAAATACATACACCAAAAATATCTCACAGGATAAAGATGGACAGTCTTATCTGTTTTCAAAAGAGCAAAGCTAGTCTCAACTTGTAGAAATGTATATTTACCTCTTTGTATCTATGTATTTTTTCAGTTTACTATCAGCTGTTTCATTTCTAAGCTAAATTACTCTGAAAAAAAGTATCTGATCAGCATATAACACTTCAGGTAAGCTGAATTCCAGTCTTATGTTACGTCTTGCACAGTTGTACAGGCTCCTCTACTGTACTGAAATTACTTCATCTGATGTCACTGCACACTGTGAGCTTCTCTCAGTATGTATTAGAAACTGCAGCAAGTTAGAGCCTGCCTCATTTCCCGAATGGAGCAGAAACAAGATCATCCAGCCTATTACTTCCCAGCTAGAATGGCCTTGGCCTGTCCATTTTTATTCATTGGATTTCATGTTCTTTCAATCGTGGAGGCTCAACATCAAGTGTCAGCATTACCTAGGGTGAACTGCATGCAAATGCAGTCTGTCTAGGAGCACCCACTACTCCAGGCTGCCATCCACCCATCAAGACATTTTGATATTAGCTAATCTCTGTGTTGGGGTCCCTCAAGGTTCTGTCCTCGGGCCCCTTCTCTTCTCCATCTACACCTCCTCCCTTGGCCAATTGATACACTCTCACGGCTTCAACTACCATCTCTATGCCGACAACACGCAAATCTCTCTCTCTACCCCTCACCTCACCCCTTCAGTCTCCGCCCGTATCACTAGCCTACTGAGCGACATATCGGATTGGATGTCACTCCACTTCCTCAAACTAAATCTTTCCAAAACTGAGCTCCTAGTTCCCCCCCGACTTCTCCATCAAGACCAACACCACCACCATCAGTCCCTCCCCTCAAGCCAGAGTATTAGGTGTCCTCCTAGACTCCAATCTGTTCTTCCATCCCCAGGTCCATTCACTGACAAACTCATGTAGACTTCACCTCCGCAACATCTCCAAGATACGACCGTTCCTAACCTTGGAAACCACTAAGCAACTTATTCACTCCCTTATTATATCTCGACTTGACTACTGTAACTCCCTCCTCACTGGCTTACCTCACCGCAGGCTATAACCGCTTCAGTGTATTTTGAATGCTGCGGCCAGACTCATCCACCTTACTAACCGCTCCATATCCGCCAACCCTCTCTGCCAATCCCTCCACTGGCTTCCGATTGCCCAACGGATAAAATTAAAAGTATTAACATTGATGTATAAAGCTGTTCATAATACTGCCCCAAACTACATCACCGATCTGGTATCCAAATACCACCCAAAACGTACTCTCCACTCTTCACAAGACCTCCTACTCTCTAGTTCCCTGGTCTCCTCCTCCCATGCCTGTCTCCAGGACTTGCCCAGGGCTTCCCCCATCTTCTGGAACTCCCTACTCCAACCCATCAGACTATCACCTATTCTCCTCACCTTTAGGCGCACTCTGAAAACATCTCTCTTCAGGGAAGCCTACCCCGCCCTCAGCTAATCACTGAACTCCTCCACTCTTCCTACCACTCCATCCCCCACAGCTATTACCACTATCCCCTCCCTCCTAGATTGTAAGCTCCAACGAGCAGGGCCGTCGAACCCCTGGTGTATTGAATCGTATTGTTACTGTACTGTCTCCCATTATAATGTTATAATGTACAGCGCTGAGCAAACTGTTGGTGCTATATAAATCCTGTATTATAATAACAATCTCCTCCCAAGCCCCAGCCCTCTGCTTGCATTAGGACTGAATACTTCTGAGAGGAAGACTGAGGCAGGGTGCTGTGATGTTTCTAGGAAGCTATGTACAGCACTCTGACAGCTCCTCTCACCAGTCATTATCTGCCTGCATTGCATAGAGACTCGGTTCACACTGTTGCCAGCCGTGTGGCCCACGTTTGCTGTGCCTGCAAGTGAACCAGGGCTTAGTGTTGATGTGCATCAATGTAATGGAAACAAAGTTTTTATTTAAAATTTTTATTAGCATGTCCTATGTTGTTAAAAATGATCCATTCTTTCCAAGTTTCTTCTACCACGTACTTTCCCTCTCTGTCCTGCTTAGAGGGCAGGATGTCCAACCACTAGATGTTCAGCACTAACTCCTCACAAAACAAGCACTTGGCTATGAGCATGCAGCTTGCCTAGCTACAGGGAAGTCAGAGCTGTACCGTGTGATCACACCAAAGGAGATAAAAAAAAACATTTACACAGATCACTTTTATAAAGGCTTTTTATCATAAGCAATAGGAGGAGGAGGAGGCAACATTTTTAACACTTAAAGTTAGCCTCTACTTTCACTTCATAGATGTAATGCAGTGCAGCTTACCAATTTTTAGATATGATGGCTACATTAGTTTTTTTTTTAGGCTCTCTTTCCCTTATTTTCACATGGTCATCTGGCCAATAAGTCTGTTGTTTTTCAAAAGAACAAGCTCTCTTGCAGAAGTAGCAGTTAAAAGGGATGGAGACAAACAATTTACTACTGACAAGTGTGCTTACATTTATTCTTTAAACAATGTTACTGTAGCTGCTTATAAAGTGTGAGCTGGAGTTTGGCTTCAATTTGTTAGTGTATCTAAATCTGCTAGTACATCTAACACTCCACTCCACCCAAAACTGACAATGCTGATGTCTAAAGGTTCCCCCTGTGCTTTTTCATCCAGTGTGGGGGCTCTCTCATATAGGAGGTGTGTTACTGGCCAGATTACTAGGTGAAAACAGAGGGTAAAAAGGCTAAAAATTAATGCAGCCACCACATCTAATGACTGGTAAACTGCAATATAGTACATTTTTGGTTTTGATGCTCCAAAGCTAAATGAACTATTAAAGTGGTAGTAAACTAGTTTTTTTTTAATTTTACCTACAGGTAAGCTTATAATAAAGCTTACCTGTAGATACAATTAATATCTCCTAAATGTGCACCATTTATGAGATATTCTCTCTTTTTTTAAGCCAGGGCATGCACCCTGAAGGACAGGCAAACCCATGCCGTGCCTACAGAGCTGTGTGCCACGGCCCAGGAGTGATGTCATAGTGGCCCGGCCTGTCAGACGGGCGGAGCCCACAAACCTGGATGGCCAATGGCTCCTGCTGCTATCAATCTGCCCTGTGAGGAGGGAGAGAGACACTGCTCTAGTGCACAGTACTGGATCAAGATGGGGCTCAGGCAAGTATAACAGGGGTGAGGGGGGATTCTGCATCACAAGAGGTTCTTTGCCTTAATGCAAAGAATACCTAAAGGTAAGCAAAACGTAAAGTGGAACTTCACTCTCTCAATCAATATTGACTATCTTTAATCTTTATGCTGCATTAGTAAATAGATAGGAATGTATATCATATTTACTTGTGCTAAACTTTTTTTTTTACATTTTTAATTACTTCCTGGTTTTCATACCTAAGCAAATGATGTCATACATCCCAGGATCCTTCAGGAGGAAAAGAAGGGTCTCAGCTCAGCCAATGCCTGAGCTAAGGGCAGATGGGTTCCAGGAAGTAAATGCTACAAGAATCATTTGTCCTTACTCAAGATGGCTACTGCTAGAAATACCAGGGGGTGTTTTTCAAAATTATTTCTGGATGGACGAGTTTGCTTTGAATATTAAAGTGGCAATAAAGTCATGTTTGCCATTTTTACCTACAGGTAAGCTTATAATAAAGCTTACCTATCGGTAAAATTATTATCTCCTAAATGTGTACGAGTTAGGAGACATTCCACAGAGCCGTCGCTGGTACCATCAGCGGCGCATGCGCTCTGAAGGAATGGAACGGTATGCCGTTCCTTCAGAGGTCTGTGCCGTAAACAGTGACTCCCGTGCGCATGCGCAGGAGTGACATCACAGATCAGCCAGAGATGACAGCGTGCCGCTTGTTGGGCTTCGTTTAAAGGTAAGTCTTTCATAATTTACTAGTATCTGATGCATATTAGCACATTATGGCATTACCTTGCAGGAGGAAGTTGTGTTTTCTTTTTTTTTTTTTTTTTTACAAAGTTTACTACCGCTTTAACAATTAATTAGCATATTTGGTTTGCGGTGCTCAGATGCAGTGCAGTTCCACTTTATGGCTTTAGAACCACTTTAAATAATTGTACCCAATTAAGAGAAAGAGAGAGGCTCCTTCCCAGAAGTCCATATTAGGTCTAGATTGTAGCAAAACTGAAGCACCAAATAGAACTGGCTAACAGATGCTGACCTTTGATATGGAGACCATGATAACTTAGCCAATTAAACACCAAAGTTCATTTTCCTTTAAGAACAATTCAAGAAAGTAGACCAATGTCTCTTAAGACCTACAGGTAGGGAACAGGTTAAAGGTGGGAACACAAAGAAAGTATGACCAGTGGGAACCAGCTACTTATAAACTTGTGTATAAGGTCAGGTTTAATCTGTGAATGGATTCCTAGGACTGAATGGCTAAATTGTGTCTCTGAAAAGATAGAAGGAATTAGATACAACTTCTTGCATAATACATGAGGCAAAAGAACATCAACTAAACTAGCAAGAAAACCTCAACTCTTTCTCTGCTGAAAAGGGGGAAAAGAGCATGCCACAAAGCAGCAAGAGGAAATACAGGCAGAGAAAAAAAAGTTCATTTAGGCATTCTGGGTTTCTTTTTTGTGCAGAACACCAGACTAACGTAATATTTTCTTTTACACAATGGGGTTGATTTACTAAAACTAGAGAGGGCAAAATCTTGTGCGACTGTGCATGGTATCCAACCAGCGGCTAACTTCAGCTTGTTCAGTTAAGCTTTGACCATAAAACCTGGAAGCTGATTGGTTTATATGCAAAGCTGCAGTACATTTCGCACCCTCCAGTTTTAGTAAATCAACCCCAACATATTTCCATGGAGACTAAACGAATTGTTTCTTATTTATAAAGGTACAACAATGTATTTTAGTACTCTACATGATAAATAATATAGGGCTTGATGTATGAAATTACCTGTGGGAAGAAATGCTCTTCTTGCCCATTTACAACCATATTGTTTCTTACATTATACCATACTACTGTAAGTGAATAAATAGAAACAGTTAATGAGTAAGGGCAACCACAAGACCTCTGGCCCCTAGTTTTTACAGTCACATGAAAATGGAAGTATCCTTGGTCAAATTTTCTGTTTTGTTGATCTTCCAAGTGAAATCATCTTAGCAGGGAAAATACTTACATTTTACATATTTCTAGACATTTTATATATTATTTGCCATATTTAATTATTACTGAATCTTATTTAAAATCTGAAAGTTGACGTCCATTATAGAATGTATGGCAGAAGATCTAAGAATTTGTCTGAAGAAAAAGCATTAAGCAAGGAAAAGTAGGATGCATTTCCAACACCAAAACAAATACTGTTGGATACATGTAATGTTGAGAGGTTGTTCCAGGTAGAGGGTGTTGGAACTGAGAGTGAACCAAAACTTTTTCAAATGCCACAATTTATGATTTAGTTATGTTTTATTATTTTATCCCCCATCTATAGTGATTTTGTACTTTGAGATTTACAAAACATGCTGTTTTTAAACTAGATGTAGATAAAAACCCAGTACTAAGTAAAACTATAGGCAAAGCTTTTTTTTCCCATTTTGGATAGAGCAAGGGAGGGTTATAACTCCTGTCATTTTTTTCCCATCTGTGTCCCATTGGGGAGATATACCTTCACTTTCTGTCCCATAGCCAAACAGGAAGTGACAGGAAATCCCTGCAAATTAAGGGAATCCTATGGTGACCCCCAGATCACCAGAACTAGTGCCCGCATTGGAAGATTTCCCCCCTATTACTTTTCTGGGGACAGCACAAAATGTGGGATTTTCTTCTAATATCACTTTCAATGATAATGGCAAACAAGACAAATACTTCCCACTTCCCGACCGCCCTATAACAGATATACTGCTACAGGGTGGCGCGGGTGCGCAAAATCACGTATATATTTGTGATTTAGCATTTCCAGGTAGGGGGCGCACCGTTTGCGGCTGTCAATCACCGGGTCCCAGCTGGTGATTACTCGCCAGTGCCCAGTGATAGCTGAGCATCTCTGACAGGGGGGGAACTGTAAAGGAGGAGAACAGCCATAACAGGAGGACAACAGGATAACAGTGAAGCACAAACACAGGGCCCCATAGTAAAACACACCCAGCACACAGTTAATACTTTGATCGCCCCTCATGTTAACCCCTTCCTGCCCAGTGCCATTAGTACATTGTCAGTGCTTTTTTTTTAGCACTGATCACTGTATTGGTGTCACTGGGGATGTCAGTGACACCAAGTCAGTTCCCCCCAGTGTCAGAATGCCGCCGCAGTCCCGCTATAAGTCGCTCATTGCTGCCACAAAGAAAGAAAAAAATCCCAGCAAACACATGTAGCAGAATACATTTTGGCCTAAATTTATGATGAAATTAGATTTTTTTTATTTTTTTTACTGGAAATGTTTAATAGCAAGCAGTCACAAATATGTTTTTTTTCTTACAATTGTCATTTTTTTTTTCTTTTTATAGTGCAAAAAAATAAACACATAGGCAATCAAATACCATAGAAAGAAAGGGAATTCTTGGGAATTCATTTGGGTCTAGCGTTGCATGACCGTGCAATTGTAAGTTAAAATAACGCAGCGCCTTAATGCAAAAAATGGTCTGGTCAGGAAGGGGGGTAAATCCTCAGGAGGGCAAGTGGTTAAGGACAGTGTGTGTATATAAACAACTGCCATTTTTTTAAACGTGTCTGTGCTGCTCATGTGCAGCCTCTTTATTAGGTACACCTGTTCAATTGCTTGATAACACAAATTGCTAATCAGCCCATCACATGGCAGCAACTCAATGAATTTAGGCATCCAGATGTGGTAAAGACAACTTGCTGAAGTTCAAGCCGAGCATCAGAATGGGGAAAAAAGGGGATTTAAGAGACTTTGAACATGGCATGGTTGTTGGTGCCAGACGGGCTGGTCTGAGTATTTAAAAAACTGGGATTTTCACGCACAACATCGCTAGGGTTTACAGAGAATGGTCCGAAAAATCTCCAGTGAGTGGCAATTGTGTGGACAAAAATGCCTTGTTGAAATCAGAGGTCAGAGGAGAATGGGCAGACTGGTTGGAGATGATAGAAAGGCAACAATAACCACTAGTTACAACCAAGGTATGCAGAATACCACCTCTGAACACACAGCATGTCGAACCTTGAAGGGTTACAGTAGCAGAATACCAAAGCAGGGGCCACTCCTGTCAGCTAAGAACAGGAAACTGACTACAATTCACAGACTCACCAACATTGGACAATAGAACATTGGAAAAATGTTGCCTGGTCTGATGAGTCTCGATGTCAGCTGAGACATTCAGATGGTAGGGTCATATTTTGGCGTAAACAACATGAAAGCATTGATCCATCCTTGTATCAACAGTTCAGGCTGGTGGTGGTGTAATGGTGTGGAGATATTTTCCTGGCACACTTTGGGCCCCTTAGTACCAACTGAGCATCGTTTAAACACCACGGCCTTCCTGAGTATTGTTGCTGACCATGTCCGTCCCTTTATGACTACAGTGTACCCATCTTCTGATAGCTACTTCCAGAAGGATAATGCACCATGTCACAAAGCTCAAATCATCTCAAACTGGTTTCTTGAACATGACAGTGAGTTCACTGCACTTCGATGGCCTCCACAGTCACCAGATCTCAATCCAATGGAGAACCTTTGTGATGTGGTGGAAGGGGAGATTCGCATCATGGAAGTGCAGCCGACAAATCTGCAGCAACAGCATAATGCTATCATGTCAATATGGGCCAACAACTCTGAGGAATGTTTCCAACACCTTGTTGAATCTATGCCACGAGGAATTATTATTATTATACAGGATTTATATAGCACCAACAGTTTGTGCAACACTTTACAAAATGGAGGTAGACATTGAAGCTTAATTGAACAAGCTGAAATTAGAAGCTGATTGGTTACCATGCACAGCTGCAACAGATTCTGTGTGAATCAGCTTTAGTAAATCTAATGCAGGCCATAGATGGGGAGAAAAACTGCAGATTTTTCTTTTAAAAAACGAAAAATCGGTTGTTCAACTGGCCGACGTTACCATCAATGGTAAAAAAAAATCGGCCGATTTTCTACCCGTCTAGAGCCGGCAAAAAGTGTCCCTGCAGAGAGCTCTGCTATTTCTTTGACAGTTCTCTGACAGTTCCTTGACATTTATAGAAGTTGCAACAATGTATCTATTTGTTTCCATTTAGGATACAGATGTTTTTATTCGGAAACAAATAGATACAATGTTTCAACCGCTGTAAATGTCAAGGAACTGTCAGAGAACTGTCAGAAATAGCGGAGCTCTCTGCAGATACACTTTTTGCTGGACTGGAATTCTTCTTATTTTCATCCTACTTCTTCTTCTTCTTCTTCTTCATCCTCATCCTCTTCTTCTTCTTCTTCATCCTCATCCGCATCCTCTTCTTCTTCATCATCCTCATCCGCATCCTCTTCTTCATCCTCATCCTCTTCTTCTTCTTCTTCATCATCCTCATCCTCTTCTTCATCCTCATCCTCTTCTTCTTCATCCTCATCCTCATCCTCTTCTTCCTCATCCTCTTCTTCTTCTGCATCCTCATCCTATTCTTCGTCTTCATCATCATCCTCATCCTCTTCTTCTTCATCATCATCCTCTTCTTCTTCATCCTCATCCTCTTCTTCTTCATCATCATCTTCTTCTTTTTCTTCTTCTTCATCCTCATCCTCTTCTTCATCTTCTTCTTCTTCATCCTCATCCTCTTCTTCTTCCTCATCCTCTTCTTCTTCCTCATCCTCATCCTCTTCTTCTTCATCATCCTCATCCTCTTCTTCATCATCATCCTCATCCTCTTCTTCTTCATCATCCTCATCCTCTTCTTCTTCATCCTCATCCTCTTCTTCTTCATCCTCTTCTTCTTCTTCATCCTCATCCTCTTCTTCATCCTCATCCTCTTCTTCTTCTTCATCCTCTTCTTCTTCCTTTTCTTCTTCTTCATCGTCTTCCTCTTCTTCTTTTTCTTCTTTTTGTCTTCCTCTTGCAGGTCACTGCTCATGCGCAGATTTTTTATCGGTAAAAAATCGGCCGATTTGCCCACTAATTGCCGCGAAAATCGGCCGATCGGCAAAATCGGCTGATTTTTTTCCAACTTTACCGGAAAAAAAAAACGGCCAAAATACCGAAAAACGGCCGACCAAATCGCCCACTAACGATCCGAAAATCGGCCGATTTTATTTTCGGCCGAAAAATCGGCCGATTTTCGACCCATCTATGGCCTGCATAAGTCTCCCTATAACAAAAACTGCATGAAATTAGATATATTAAAGTCCAACTCCAAACTAGTTAAACAACATAGAGGATGTGCTCGGAAATTTACGACCATTTGGGATGCCTGGTTAGGTACACCGGGATTAGCACCAACCCAATTAGTTAAGGATAGACTGTTAAGTGGCGGAGTCTTTTCAGGTCTGCTTTGATATAAATTAGTATCCCATCAACTCCTGGATAGGTATTAGGGACATATATATTTGTGATAAAAGTTTGCTTCTGGCAGAAGTTGAACTTTTATCTACTGCATTGCACATGGATAGGCTGAGGTAGCTTGATTTTCAAAGTTTAGTTAGGTGGAAGAATGGTTTATTTAGACTACTATAGTTTTGTATTTTTTGCTTATTCTTTGTGTCTTCTTTTTGTTTTGAAGTTTTATATAAAAAAAAGGGAAGAAGCATTGTATGGAAAATGTTGTGGTTTGCGATCTGAACTTATATTTTTTGTATACATGGCTATGTACCTCTTTTTGTATTGCAACACTGTATACTGTTGTTACCACTACTACACCCTGTTGGATATTGAGATTATCTGATTGTATGCAGGGGCAGACTGACCATTTGAATACTCGGGCACTCCCGGAGGGTCCGGGGTCAGTAGGGGGCCCCATGAGATGCCCCTGGTACCTTTTTCATAGGCTTTTTTGAATTTGGGCAAGGACACAGGGGCCCCATGATCCCCTATTGCCCGGGGGCCCCATGAGTTGTCAGTCCGCCCCTGACTGTATGTATACGTGGATCCAAGCTTCAATTTTAAAAAAAAGATCCGATTTAAACAGTCCAACTCCAGGTAATGAAAAAAGTATCCCTTGCAGTGGGGCCGTGCTTGCACTGAAAGGGTTAACTGCTCATTTTGGTCAAGAGGAATAAAATAAGATTTACTTACACACCCTGCAGCTATACAAGTCCCCGCAGCTTCTTCTTCCTGCACGTCAGTGGTCTAGGGTCCTGATGTCCTCAAGACCAAAGCAGGGTCCAAAGCCCTGCATTGGATGTGATGATGTGGGGTGACAGTCTACTGCGGAAGTGCAGGGGACTATCCTCTGCTGGAGGAGTGGGGGATCAGGTACAGTATGTAAAACTGTTTCTCCTGTTCCCTAGACAAAATGAGCTATTAACCCTTGCAATGCGGGCACAGCCCTACTACAAGGACGCAGAGGCGGCACAGCACTCAGCAGTGGGGACAGGCCTGGAGCGCTAGCAGGGTACCCAAGATGAGGATTGGGGTTTCTTTGTGTAAAACCATTACACACAGCAGGTAAGTATGACATGTTTGTTATTGAAAAAAAAACTAAACCTTTACAATCACTTTAACTAATTTGTGTCTTTTGTATCTCTCTAGAATACAGTTATCATTTTCTTCATATCTTTTGTATAGCACAGTACCTATTAGTAGCTCTCCCAATCCTATGTAGCAGGCTTCATGTAAATTGCTGTCGCTCTTCAGTTTAAAACAATCGCTTTTTAACCTTTTTATGCATCAGGAGCTCTTCTATAAGGTATCAATTTGCATAATAGAGTACTTTTAGGTTACTTTCAGTGCTGAAAACAATGATACATTTTAACCGTAATTTAAACAAAACTATCATTCTGCCACAAGTATCCTAGAAGAAATTGTAATACAATGGTGCACTAATGAGAAGAAACATAATAGGCTCAATTAAAATGTCAGCTACATACCAAGCAACATTAGCACTGCTTCTAAAAAGGTCAATATCATTTCTGCTACCAAAGCAGTGTTAAGCTAAACTAAATCAGATGGTTTTAATAGATTAAAGATTAATTAAATAGTGTTTACAAGTCGGTGAGCACTGTGAACTTAACATTCTAAGTAAGGCTACGTTCACACTAGCGTTGTGTGCAGGCGGCAGAGAGGCGTTTGGGAAGCGTTTTTACTGCTTCCCAAACGCCTCGGACAATTCTACACATTGCAGCACATGGTGCTGTTCTAACGGGAGCGTTAATGTCGTGGCAAAACAGATGCCTCTGGTCGAGTCAGGAGGCGTTGAAGCCTCCTATTCTAGTCTATGGTGCCGCTCTGCAAACGGCCAGCGTTTGCGACACGGTTGCGGGGCGTTTGCGGAGCGGTAATTCCATTTAAACTTCATTATAGGCGTTTGTGGGGCGTTTTTAACACTCGGCAAATGCCTAGCAACCGCCGCTAAACTGTGCATGCGCCGTTTGTTAAAAAACGCTCCACAAACGCCGGACCAACGCTTGCCAAACGCTATAGGGGCGTTTGGCAAGCGTTGGTAAAACAGTCAAGTGTGAACGAGCCCTTACACTTGCCCATACTAATGGGCAATACATTAGAATTCTGAGAAGGCCTAACAAATTAGCAGCTTTAAAAAAGAAGCAAGACCCTTTTCCCCCCTATTTATACTTAACTAAGTAGATGTGATCGGGGCAATGCTGCATCTGTCCCTTCCAGCTCTAAAGGTGGGAACTCAGCGATCGCATGACCGCTGAGTTCTCACAGCTGCTCTGAGCAGAGAGCAGAAGTCAGTCACTAATGTCTCCTCAGTACCCCCTCAGCGTTCACTGGAATGCTGTGGAAGGGAGGGAGCAGCTGGCTCAGGCTCTCAGTGCTCCACTGAGAGGCTGAGCCAGGCGCCGCTCCAGACTCTGGGGTGGATCCCGACTTTGAAGTCGGGATCTTTCCCCAGCCCGGACTGGCTGAATGACGTCAGCCGTCAGCAGACTTCAGTCCACTGTCAGCTAAAAATAGGTCACAGGAGTGCAGAACGAACTGCACTTCTGTGATTCACAGGAGAAGTACAGCCTAAAGAGCTTTGGCTGTACTTCTCCCTTAAGTTGAGCATGTAATATATGTTAAACCACCACCCAAATATGTTATTGTAACAGAGAAGAAAAATCATAATGCATAACATTTCCTGATGAGTGGTCCTCAAAAGCAAATCTTGCTCTCTTGGTGACCTTAAAGTTGAAGACAAGTCAAAACCTAACTAAGCTTAAAGCGGAGCTCCACCCAAAAGGGGAAGTTCCGCTTTAAGCCTTTGTCCCCCGCTCCCCATTAAGGATTGCCATCTTTGGGGAGTGCGAGTACCCGAATTTGACAGGTGCCCACTCCCACTTTGGTCGCCCAGGCGATCGGAAGCGGAAGTTGTTCTCCCCCCCTCCCTCCTTGTAGTCTTCCGGGACATGACAGGTCCCGGAAGACTATGGGGCCATTCACAAAGCGCAGCGCTTTTCACACATGCACAGTGGGTACCCGGCTGTGAGGCCGCAAGCTGTCACAGCCGGGTGTACACACTGAAGATGCCGGCACCAGGGAGAGAAGACTGCCAGTGAAATCAGCGGTGGTGAAGACACTGCTGGACCGAGGGACAGGTAACAGGTAAGTGTCTGTATTTTAAAAGTCAGCAGCTACAGTTTTTGTAGCTGCTGACTTTTATTAATTTTTTTTTTTTTTTAGGTGGAATGCCACTTTAAACCTACTTCCACCCCAATTCTAAGTTTATTCTATCTACCTTGTAAAAAGAAAGCCATCTATACCTACCTCTTCTGAAGTAGCTCCAGTCTGGTCACATGATCTGGTCCCAGCACTCGCTTCAGTGTATGGGAGGGATATGTGACAAGTGATGCCCCATAGTAAATCTATGGGTCACGTCATCCCCGAGGCTCTGTTGTTGGCTCTCTCTCCTCTACACTAAAGCCGGCACTGGAGAGATCATGTGACCAGACCAGAGCGACTTCAAAATAGGTAAGTATAGGCAACTTGCCTTTCATAGTAGATAGAGCCTGGGTTCACATATATGCAGTACGGTATATCGCATGTGATTCGCACAGGAACCGCACTCCTGTGCAAATCACATGCGATTTGTGTACGGTGCGATTGGAGCCATACATTTCGTGTGGCTTTAATCGCACAGCACCAAAAATTTGCAGGACCCTTTTTTTGGTCCGCACTACAATCGGATCGCATGGGTATTCACACCTATGTGATCTGATTCTGCACATCGTTTTGCAGACCGCTTTTGGGGTGTTGTTAACTTAACATACACACCCGCAGCAGTTCGCATGAATGGGGTGCGATTCTGATGCAGTGCAGTGTGTACCAAGGCTTAATGGGCTTAGAATGGGGTGGGAGTAGATTTGAGCTTAGTTAGGTTGTCACTTGCCTTCCAATTTAAAGTGCAGATGTAGGCAGATATAAATGATTTTCATTTACCATAATCCAGTTGTGTATTTATTAAAGCTCAACTGAAGTAACAAAACAAAAAATAAAAGTAGGTAGAGACATTAAAAGGAAAAGTTCACATATTTTTACTGGATAAAAATGTGCATTTTATATTTTTTCCCTATGGAGCCTGGAAAGCATTGCACCCATGATCAGTGGTCAGCAGCTGCTGGAACATATTACATATTCCACCGTAAATACGGGTGTAAAATGTAACATGTTCTAAAAGGCGAGCCTTTAATTACCTGTTCTGTGTAGTGGTTATGCACAAAACAGCCCAATCCTTATCTTCTCAGGTCCCCTGCTTGCACTCCTGGCCCCTGCCAATTTCCCCCATAGCAAGCCGCTTGCTCCCGAACTGGCTCTGTGTCCATAGACACACAGAGCACAGCTTGGCCCTGCTCTCTCCTCACTGGCTGTGATTTACAGCAGAAGGAGCTCCTGCTGCTGCCTCTCAGTACAATGAGGAGAGAAAGAGCCAAGAGAGCTTCTGCTTATGACCGCTGTAATTGCGGACAACAGGGGGCGACTTGGCATGCAATTTGCAAATTGCATCGCATGGAAATCACATGCCAATTTGCATCCAATGTGCCCGGAGACTTACTTTACCACTTTAAATAGTAAGCGAAAAGCTTAAATAGGAACGAAGACTGTGCAGGGACCCATGGTGCGTTTGGACTCCTGCCCTGAATGTGCAGAAACACTGAGGGGCTTTGCCAAGAAACCAGGTGAAAACCACCCTAAATCTGGTGCAGCACTGCATAGAAACCAATCAGCTTCCTGTTTTTTTCTCAAAGCTTAATTGAACAAGCTGAAATTAGAATCTGATTGGCTACCATGCACAGCTGAACAAAACTTTGCACTCTCTAGTTTTAGTAAACCAACCCCATTGTGTCTACATACAATACCTCTCTTAGGTGAAGAAGACTTATCTGGTCTCTGCTGCCTCCTGGGATGTCTACATCAGGAGGCAGCAGTGGCTAGGTAAAGTAATCTATGCCTAAGGAAGGAATTAGGAAGTAAAGGTGTAAAAATGGAAAAAAAAACAAACATTTGCAATTAAAATTTGTTTTACTTTTTAATTTATTCCAGGTACTTATATAGCACCATCAGTTTACGCAACGCTTTACATATATATTGTACATTCACATCAGTCCCTAACCCTCAAGGGGCATACAATCTAAGGTCTCTAACAACTATGTAAGAGGGAAGGGGGAGGTGGCAGGTGAGTGAATGCTTTGTAAATAGGGGAATGTCCACTTTAAAACTTTCAAATGTCTTAAGCTGGCCAGATGGAGCAGACTTTCTTTCCTGCCACTACATCCCACTGAGCTATTGTGTTCTCCTGATGGGGGGGGGGGTGTGAACACAGCTGGGAGAACACAGTGAATACAGCTAGTGGCTATAAAAACAGCTAGCAATAATCACATGTAAAATTGTAAAATCGATCAACTTGGGTACATTCAGCCTGTCCATACATGGTTCAAATCGTCTATGGCCGGCTTTACTTTATGTAGTCTTATATAAACATCATTAGAGTTATGCTGCCTGAGATGATCAAGTGATGCTTATTTCTTTATTTAGGTTTTTCATTTACTATCTCCATTTAATGTCTCTACCTACTTTGTTAACTTTAACTGGACCTTCAAATTTTTAAATACATGTTTAACTACTTGTTTGTCAACTTACCAAAATAAACAGTATGGTAGACAAAAGGTTAAAGCAAGCTCAGAGCTGCTGCTGTGAGCTTGATACTGACTTTAACAGCTGGCAAAGGGCTTTCAGATAAAAAGTGATCAGGAAGCTCTATAGCAGGAGTCTTCAAACTATGGCCCTCCAGCTGTTGAAGAACTACAAGTCCCATCATGCCTCTGCCTCTGGGAGTCTTGCCTGTGGCTGTCAGAATTTTGCAAAGCCTCATGGGACTTGCAGTTCCTCAACACCTGGAGGGCCATAGTTTGGAGACCCCTGCTCTATAGAGATCACTCTCATGATGCTCTGAAAGTGTCATAAAGAGAACCTGTCACCTGGCCAATGCTATCACATTGCATTATCATTCTGGACAACGAAATTAACCACTTGCCCTCCAGAGGATTTACCCCCGTTCCTGACCAGGACATTTTTTGCGATATGGCGCTGTGTTACTTTAACTGACAATTGACCGGTCATGCAACACTGCACCCAAATGAAATGTATGTCCTTTTTCCCCACAAATGGAGCTTTCTTTTGGTGGTATTTGATCTCTGCACTTTTTAATTTTTGTGCTATAAACAAAAAAAAATACAAAAAAAAGACAATTTTGAGAAAAAAGAATATTTTTTACTTTTTTAAATATAGCCAGTAAAAAAATTAAAAAATAAATTTTTGTCATAAATTTATGCCAAAATGTATTATGCTACATGTCTTTGCTAAAAACAAAAATCCTAATACTTGTAAATTAATTGGTTTACGTCAAAGTTATATAGTCTATATATGATAGTATATATACACTGGAATTAGTTTTCAAGGTGTTTTTTGTTTTTATACTAGTAATGAAGGTGATCAGTGACTTACAGCGAGACTGCGGTGGGCATTCTGACACTAGGGGGGGAACTGTCACTGACATCCCCAGTGACACGAATACAGCGATCAGTGCTAATAAAAAGCACTGACAATATACTGACACTGGGCAGGAAGGGGTTAACATCTGGGGCGATCAAAGGGTTAACTGTGTGCCGTTTTACTATTGTGTATGTGTGTGTTGTACTGTGTCAGCACATTGCTTTGTACTGCTGGGCTATGCAGAGCAATACAAACAGTGTGCAGGAGTTGACAGGGGAGAAATCTGTATCATTTACATACAGACCTCTCCCCCATCAGTGATACTTGGCAATAGCCGGGTGCCAGCGGGGAAATCACCGTCCAGGACCTGGTGATCGACAGTTGAGGCCGACAATGATGGCACGCACCCCCTAATTGGAAATGCAAAATTACACATATATACGTGATTTTGCGCAGCCATTTCGCCCTGTAGCAGTATTTCTGCTATGCTATAGGGTGGCGGGCAATTAATTAACGCCCAAATGACTGACAAGCCTAAATGCACCTAGACACATTTACACGTATCAAACAATTTTTTTGCCAAAATGCTGCCGCCAGGTAAGGTGTCTAGGGGAGCTAGGCTAACTCCCTGTGTGCATGAGCCCTTAGACTAGGTGAGGAAGGCAGCATTGTAAGCCAGTAAGGATTTACTGCATTGCAAAGTGCTGTGAATCTACAAATAAAGCTTGTTGATTGGAGGAACTGAGGTGAGTGACATCAGTGAGCTTCTATTAGATCATACACCATTTACAATGTTTACCAAACAGTAATATTTTGAATGCACTGGAGAAAAGTAAATTGTCAAAACATTGTGCAGTGCATAGCAAGGATCTTCAGATAAGAAATCTAACTCAAACAGAATAAATAGGGAGACTAAATTTAAAAATTGGTGGATAAGATGGTCCACAAACACATATTTCAATTGTGTATTCAGCGGTTTGCCTACATTTATAATTTAACCATTTCGTGACTGCCTTATAGCAGAAATACTGTTATAGGGCGGCACGTGTGTGCAAAATCACATATATATATATATATATATATATATATATACACATACACATGATTTTGCATTTCCGGGTAGGGGGCACGCTGCAGTTGTCAATCACCGGGTCCCGGCCAGTGATTGCTCACCAGTGCTCGGTGATTACCTAGGATCTCCAACAGGGATGAGAACTGTTTTAACTAACAGGTCGCCTCCCTGTCAGCTCGGGCACAGCACAGCCATCCAAAGCAGTGTGCTTACAGTGAAAGAACACAGACACCGCCCCATAGTAAAACACACCCAGCACACAGTTAATCCTTTGACCGACCCTCATGGTAACCCGTTGCTGCCCAGTGCCATTAGTACAGTGTCAGTGCTTTTTTTTTTTTTTTTTTAGCACTGATCCCTGTATTGGTGTCACTGGGGATGTCAGTGACACCAAGTCAGTTCCCCCCAGTGTCAGAATGTCTGCTGCAGTCCCGCTATAAGTCACTGATCACCGCTAATACTAGTAAAAATAAAATTACAAAATCCCAATATACATACCACTATTTGTAATTGGGTTTTTTTTTTTTAGCAAAGACATGTCGCAGAATACAGTTTGGCCTAAATTTATGGCGAAATTCAATTTTATTTTTCTGGACATGTTTAATAGCAAAAAGTCAAAAACGTTTTTTTTTAATAGAGCAAAAAAAAAAATGCACTGGTGATCAAATACCACCGAAAGAAAGATCAATTTGTGGAGAAAAAAGGAAGTAAATTTCATTTGGGTGCAGTGTGGCATGACCGCGCAATTGTCAGTTAAAGTAACACAGCACCATAATGCAAAAAATGGCCTGGTCAGGAAGGGGGGTAAATCCTCAGGGGGGCAAGTGGTTAAAGTATATCTATGGTTACTATGTAACATCATGTATTCATTCCACATTGTATTTCCATTACTTCTAGCCTCCTATTAGGCTACTTTCACACTGCTCCTTTGCAGAAATGCAATAAAAACACATATTTCTGATGTGTTTCACACCTGTGAAAAAAGGACGTGACTCAAAAAAAACCACACACCAAAACGCAACCATAGGTGCATTTTTGATGCAATTTACATTCATTTCAATGGGAAGGTGCATTTTTGGTGCAGTTTTTTAGCGCACCAAAAATGCAACAGATCTAAACTGAGCAGTGTGAAGAATTCCATAGGATTTAATAATCATGTGTTTTTCTTCCTCTTTTTTTAAACGCAAAACTGGAATAAAAACTGATCAGTGTGAAAGCAGTCTTATTCTGAATGATCTTGACATATATTCACTATGCCCTGTGAGTAGGCACTGCTGTGTTACACATTTCACAGAGCCTGCCTTCTGAACTACAGAGGTGCTGAGAGGAGGAGTTTCAGGAGGTGGAGTCAATACAAGAATCACTGCTTGCAGGCAGCAATGTACCATAGGAGATGTAGTTCTTAGAAATTGAAAGTAAACAGCAGAAGAGAAGCTGCATAGCATGCAGGGAATCCAGGAAGTAGTGGAAAGAGATGGCCAGCAGACAGGCAGCACTCACAAAAGGAGATTTTTCAAGTAATCATATATTGGATTGTCAAATATAACTATTGTTTGAAGTTCTATTACAATGCTGATGTAATAAAATTAAACCGTATGCTTTGGCTATTGATCTCCTTTTGAGGCTCCATTCACATCTGAGCGTAGCAGTTTTCAGCGTTTTAGCATGATTTTTCGTGCATATTTTACTGCAATTTACTGTGATTTTTGCACATTTTTATAGCCATTTTTGAGCTTTGGTGGGGTTTTTTTTATTGGCCAATAGAGTAAAATATCATCTGTTGTGTCACTTTTTGCTAAGTTTTTCTGGGGGTTTTTTTCCATCAGCTTTTAGTTTTTTTCTTATTATTATTATTCATTATTATTTGGGTTTTTGTTGGGGTAAGGAGTTAAGGTTAGGTTTAGGATTAGGGTTTGGGTTAGTATTTTATTACTTTCATAATATTTATTTTTTATGGTTAGGGTGATAATAATAATGATATTGAATAAATAAATGTAAAATAAATACACAAATACATAAAAATAATCATAAATACTTAACGTAATAACTAATAATAATGAACCCATAACCTTAACCCCTAACTAAAGTAATAAAATACCAATTTTTTTTATCATCATCATTATTATTATTAATAATAATAATGTATTTTTGTTTAGGTGTTTATTACTATTATTAATAATAATAATTTTCTTTTTTTAAGGTTATGGGTTAATTATTTTTTATTTATGATTTATTTAGCATGATTTTTTGTTTATATGTGTATGTATTTGATTTATTTTACATTTATTTATTCATATATTTTTGCTTTTTTTCATTTGAGCAGAAAATCATGCAAAACGTGCATTAACATGTGTGAAAACGCATTAATTGCGTGTTTCTATTCTTTTCTATAGGAATAAAAAAGCACCAAAAACTTGCAAATCTGCCCAATGCGAGCTACAAAGGTAGCTCCAAAACGTTATTGAACTTCAGGCGTTCTGCTTCAGGCGACTTGAAGTAGAGATGTGGGCCATCTCCATAGATTTTTTTGCCCCTGAGCGTTTTATGAGCTTCGAGCTACAAAACGCTCAGGTGTGAATGGGGCCTAACACCAATCTGGTATAACAAAACCAAAGAAACCGTAAACTTTCACTGTAATATTTTTACTGCTTTCAAGGGTTCCATGGAGAGTTTTTCTAACTTTCTGTTCTGAATACAATACTCATCAGGGAAAAGTGAGGGAAAAATCTCTAACACAAATACAGGCAGCAAAAAAACAAAAAAAAAAAAAGAAGAAGACAAGAGTTCTAGCCTCTCCCGGGTGTACTAGAAACCATTTTTGTTTCTGTGTTGCTCTAGGTCAGCGGTTCTCAACCTGGGGGTCGCGACCCCTTTGGGGGTCGAACGACCATTTCCCAGGGGTCGCCTAAGACCATCGGAATACACATATTTCCGATGGTCTTAGGAACCGAGACACCGCTGCTGTCTCCGGCGATGTGTGGGCGGGATGATATGCTGCCCCTGTCACTGCCTCCTCGCTGCTGATTGGCCACCGGAACTGTAGCTCAGGAGAGGCACACAGGCGGCCAATCACCGGCGAGAAGGTGGAGCTTGGAGAGGAGGAGCCGAGCGGCAGCGCGCGGAGATCGAAGAAGATCGAGGGAGCTGCAGGAACGAGTGAAGAGAGAGGCCAGAGAAGGAAGACAGCTGACAGGTAAGTGCAAATTTTGCTGCTGCAGCCAGGTATGCAGGCTGTAGATGGGAGAGGGAGAGAGCGAGCCCAGGCTGGAGCAGGAGTCAGCAAGGTAAGTATCATTGGTGTCAGTGGAAGGGATAGTGCCCCATCATTTGTGTCACTAATACCAACGATGGGGCACTATTCCTCCCCCCACTGACACCAACGATGGGGCACTATTCCTCCCCCCACTGACACCAACGATGGGGCACTATTCCTCCCCCCACTGACACCAACGATGGGGCACTATTCCTCCCCTCACTGACACCAACGATGGGGCACTATTCCTCCCCTCACTGACACCAACGATGGGGCACTATTCCTCCCCTCACTGACACCAACGATGGGGCACTATTCCTCCCCTCACTGACACCAACGATGGGGCACTATTCCTCCCCTCACTGACACCAACGATGAGACAGTATTCCTCCCCTCACTGACACCAACGATGGGACACTATTCCTCCCCCCACTGACACCAACGATGGGGCACTATTCCTCCCCCCACTGACACCAACGATGGGGCACTATTCCTCCCCCCACTGACACCAACGATGGGGCACTATTCCTCCCCCCACTGACGCCAACGATGGGGCACTATTCCTCCCCCCACTGACGCCAACGATGGGGCACTATTCCTCCCCCCACTGACGCCAACGATGGGGCACTATTCCTCCCCCCACTGACGCCAACGATGGGGCACTATTCCTCCCCCCACTGACGCCAACGATGGGGCACTATTCCTCCCCCCACTGACGCCAACGATGGGGCACTATTCCTCCCCCCACTGACGCCAACGATGGGGCACTATTCCTCCCCCCACTGACGCCAACGATGGGGCACTATTCCTCCCCCCACTGACGCCAACGATGGGGCACTATTCCTCCCCCACTGACGCCAACGATGGGGCACTATTCCTCCCCCCACTGACGCCAACGATGGGGCACTATTCCTCCCCCCACTGACGCCAACGATGGGGCACTATTCCTCCCCCCACTGACGCCAACGATGGGGCACTATTCCTCCCCCCACTGACGCCAACGATGGGGCACTATTCCTCCCCCCACTGACGCCAACGATGGGGCACTATTCCTCCCCCCACTGACGCCAACGATGGGGCACTATTCCTCCCCCCACTGACGCCAACGATGGGGCACTATTCCTCCCCCCACTGACGCCAACGATGGGGCACTATTCCTCCCCCCACTGACGCCAACGATGGGGCACTATTCCTCCCCCCACTGACGCCAACGATGGGGCACTATTCCTCCCCCCACTGACGCCAACGATGGGGCACTATTCCTCCCCCCACTGACGCCAACGATGGGGCACTATTCCTCCCCCCACTGACACCAACGATGGGGCACTATTCCTCCCCCCACTGACGCCAACGATGGGGCACTATTCCTCCCCCCACTGACACCAACGATGGGGCACTATTCCTCCCACTAATGCCAACGATGGGGCACTATTCCTCCCACTGACACCAACGATGGGGCACTATTCCTCCCACTGACACCAACGATGGGGCACTATTCCTCCCACTGACACCAACGATGGGGCACTATTCCTCCCACTCATACCAACAATGGGGCACTATTCCTCCCACTCATACCAACGATGGGGCACTATTCCTCCCACTCATACCAATGATGGGGCACTATTCCTCCCACTCATACCAATGATGGGGCACTATTCCTCCCACTCATACCAATGATGGGGCACTATTCCTTCCACTGACACCAATGATGGGGCACTATTCCTCCCACTCATACCAATGATGGGGCACTATTCCTTCCACTGACACCAATGATGGGGCACTATTCCTCCCACTGATACTAATGATGGGGCACTATTCCTCCCACTGACACCAATGATGGGGCACTATTCCTCCCACTGACACCAATGATGGGGCACTATTCCTCCCACTGACACCAATGATGGGGCACTATTCCTCCCACTCATACCAATGATGGGGCACTATTCCTCCCACTGATACCAATGATGGGACACTATTCCTCCCACTGATACCAATGATGGGGCACTATTCCTCCCACTGATACCAATGATGGGGCACTATTCCTTCCACTGACACCAATGATGGGGCACTATTCCTCCCACTGATACTAATGATGGGGCACTATTCCTTCCAGTGATAACAATGATGGGGCACTATTCCTCCCACTGACACCAATGATGGGGCACTATTCCTCCCACTGATACCAATGATGGGGCACTATTCCTCCCACTGATACCAATGATGGGGTACTATTCCTCCCACTCATAACAATGATGGGGCACTATTCCTCCCACTGATACCAATGATGGGGCACTATTCCCCCCACTGATACCAATGATGGGGCACTATTCCCCCCACTGACACCAATGATGGGACACTATTCCTCCCACTGACACCAATGATGGGACACTATTCCTCCCACTGACACCAATGATGGGACACTATTCCTCCCACTGACGCCAATGATGGGACACTATTCCTCCCACTGACGCCAATGATGGGGCACTATTCCTCCCACTGACACCAATGATGGGGCACTATTCCTCCCACTCATACCAATGATGGGGCACTATTCCTCCCACTCATACCAATGATGGGGCACTATTCCTTCCACTGACACCAATGATGGGGCACTATTCCTCCCACTGACACCAATGATGGGGCACTATTCCTCCCACTGACACCAATGATGGGGCACTATTCCTCCCACTGACACCAATGATGGGGCACTATTCCTCCCACTGATACCAATGATGGGGCACTATTCCTCCCACTGATACCAATGATGGGGCACTATTCCTCCCACTCATACCAATGATGGGGCACTATTCCTTCCACTGACACCAATGATGGGACACTATTCATCCCACTGACATCAGTGATGGGGCGCTAGTCCTCCCAATGCAAAATTACAGTAGCAACGAAAATAATTTTATGGTTGGGGGTCACCACAACATGAGTAACTGTATTAAGGGGTCGCGGCATTAGAAAGGTTGAGAACCACTGCTCTAGGTCTAAGAGATACAGCATGTCCCACTGATACAGAGGCCAATTATCTTTGGTACACATAATATATGTCTCCTCTGTAAAAATGAATGGGACTTTTTTGTGCAATAGTAAAAGAAGCTGAGAACCAGCCAGGAGAGTTTGCAGTAGCAGCTGTGTGGTTCCCGGTTGGGCATACAACCTGAATCTGACAGGAGTCTACGGGTGAGTAGTAAAATTGGGGGCTGCTAGGTGGGGGAAAGTGGAAGGAGAAAAGTCGACCTGAACTCAAAAGTAAAGATTTGCTATTTTACAGGGAATATCTAGAAATGTGTCTAAACATTACTTTGTTATATGACATTTCTCTCAAAGTTGTGCCTACACACACCAGTCATTAGAGCAGGGATGGGGGAATTACTTTTGCCCTAGGGTCCACATGAGAAATTGGGACTGTTTTGGAGGGCAAAACTTAATTCTTCTCATTATTATTTTTGGACCTGGGATAGTCTAAGTAAACATAGAGAAAACAAAGACATGGCACTAGGAATAATAGGTACAACTGCTCATAAAATCAGTCTCTTTTAGACCAGCCGTCCGAAAGAGATCTATTTTATGAGTTGTACCTATTATTCCTGGTCTAAGGCGAAAAAGGCCGGCCTACAGGCAATATTGGTGACTAGTCTTTTGTCCTCTATTCACCTTTTTATTGGGCATAACTTTCACAGTTTAGGTCCTCTTTAAATGAAAACAATATGAAAGTATAGCCATTTTGTAAGGTTTTTGTAACAGTTGTTTTTCTCAAACTGGAACCTAATTACAACAGCTAAAGGGAGATTATTGTGTACATAGCAGTAGCCAACTGTGAAGCAATGAAATCATTTCTGCGTTTCACAGCTTGGCCATGTGACACTAAGAGTTTTTGCAAATGTCAATGAATTACTGAAGATGAACTTTCTGACCTGACACGGCTATCACAAATTGAAACAAAAGATGATACTGAATAAATCAACCTCAATTATTTACAACATGAGGGCAGAATACAGTGTTTTATATAATGCTAGGGAGGCTACAACCATGGTCATAAAACATTATTAGCCATTCACACTTGTACCTGAAGAAACTCTTCTCAAAATATCAACTTTACCTTAAGTGCAGTCTGCACAAAATACACTTATGCAGGCCATATACGGGAAGAAAACCGGACGATTTTTCGGCCGAAAAAAAGAAAAAAAAAAAAAAAACGGCCGATTTTCGGATTGTTAATGGGGTAATCAGTCGGCCGTTTTTTTGTGATTTTGACACTTTTATTTGTCAGTCATGTTGGAAAAAAAATCGGCCAATTTTGTCGTTTGGCCGATTTTCGCAGCAATGATGGACAAATCGGCCGATCATTTTACAGATTTTAAGAAATGCACATGAGCAGTGACCAGCAAGAAGAAGGAAAAGAAGAAATAGAATATGAATAATAAGAAGAAATAGAATATGAATAATAAGAAGAAATAGAATATGAATAAGAAGAAGAAAAAAAAAAATTCAGTCTGATATTATGTTTGACTTTTAAAAGTATAGCAACATTGTATCTATTTGTATCCAAATAGAAACATCTGTATCCGAAATGGATATACAAATAGATACAATGTTGCAACTTTTTCTTCTTATTCATATTCTATTTCTTCTTTTCTTCTTCTTCTTCATATTCTATTTCTTCTGTCAAATATAATAGCAGAGCTCTCTGCAGGGACACCGCTATCATATTTGCCGGCCGTAGACGGGACGAAAATCAGCCGACTTTTTTTTACCAATGGTGGTAACGTCGGGCGACTGAACGACCAATTTTTTGTTTTTCTAAAAAAAAAAAAAGAAGGTTTTCTCCCCGTCTATGGGCTGCATAAACCTTACCCAGTTACATAAAACAAACCTGTGTAAAACAATCACCGCATATAAATATCACCACTGTTGTGTCTGGGTTGTTTTATGGCCCTAAGCACTGTGGTAGTTCATTGGATTTTCCTGTCAGTAAGTTTCAAGGTATGAGGAAGCAGATACACTGACAGTTCTGCAGGAGACCTGCATGGCATCAGCAATCTGCTAATCGCTGGTACAACGCTTTATAGTCTCCCGAAACAAAATATTCTAAATGCAAAACAATGTGCATTTATTATTTTTTGTTGAAAGGTGAACTTATCCTTTAAATTAAAGCCTAAGTTTATCTGAACAGAAAAAAACTAAAATACTGCACAAGGGACATGATTTGACTTTAATACAATGTATCCTCTTGTGCTGCTGTGTCTTCTTTTCACCAGAACTACGGGGCTGTGACAGGCACTCATCAAGAGTACCTAACTATGTTCACCCTTTGGCCTGGCTCCTCCATTCATAAAAGTCACTAACACAACTCCCATGAATGAAACACAAGCTTTAAATGAAGGGGGTGGACCTATCAATCATCTGCCTGCCCTCCATTCATAGATCCTGTTTTATTCATAAAGGCTGTAGTAATGGCTTCTAAGAAAGGAGGAGATGGGCAAAATGGGCAGGAATCGTTGTACACTCTTTATGAGAACCTGCCACAGTTCTTTAGGTCTCTCAACGCCCGCTCCACCAGAAGATTACGGCTGGGGGTGGGAGACAACGGAGGAGGAAGTTTTTAGTGAAAGGAAGACACAGCAGCACAAGGGACATATCTCACGAAGGGTAAGTAATGTCCCTCATACTCAATTTTTTTGCTTTAGATAAATTAAGGATTTAAATCATCAAAAATAAAGTCTGTGAATATACCATAGGCGTTTCTTTTTCTTGTGCTTTCACTCCACCTCGTGAATCCACTATGCATAAAAATATGTGCCCATCACCAGTGCTCTCGAAGATCACTCACCAGAAAAAATGTCTAAATGTACTCTATCCCTTATAAAATGTCATTCTTCCTTGAACTCTTTCTCCAGAATATAAGCTTCACTTTGCCCACAGTACCATAAAAACAAATATACTCTAGAAGTTTTATTTAAATAATGACTGTAATAAAAGTTTTAAGGTGATACCTAGTCTAGAGCATCTTTTATTTTTATGATACTGCGGGCAAAGCAATCCTTAGGCTCTGGATGAAGCATTCAAAATAGTGTAATATGGAATCTGTACATGTGGTCACTATACAGCAACCATGGTACTGCTCTACTACAATACTGATGATGTGCAATGGGGCTTTTGCAGCACCCACCATTCATCACTGTCCCAGAACTGTGTCCCTAGCAGTGTCAAAGGTCCCAGCTACCAGATCCTTCACAATCACTGTAGGTACCAGTTAAATGAACCACTATTGCAGAAAATGTACTCTGAAAACCAAGTGGAAACTAACTGTAATAAAGCATTCCGTATTTGTCTTTGTATGCTTTTTAACATGTACTGTACATGAAGATCAAGCCCACAGGTCTCAGAATACAATATTTTTCATGAGAGTGGTCTGATTTGCAGTATTGGGGTCCTCTGTATCCTAACTAGAACATTATCAGCATAGAGTTTCAATGTTCTCCCTATCATTGCATGCGATTCTTCCCACTCTCTAAAGACATGCTGGCAGGTTAACTGGTTTCTGTCTAAACTGGCCCCAGTATGTGTGTGCATGTGAAATGTGGACCTGAAAGTGCCAACTTCTTAAAGTGATTGTAAGGGTTCAAGGCTTTTTACCTTCTATGCATGAAGGTAAAAAACCTTCTGTGTGCAGCAGGACCCCCCTAAGTATTTACCTGAACTTCATCGCAATCCAGTGATGTGCATGAGAGCCTCAGCTGTCCCGGGACTCTTCCTCCTCGGTGGCTGAGACAGCAGTGGGAGCCAATTACAGCCAGTGACCCAATGGGGAGATAGCGGGGGGCGGGGCCAAGCTGCAGCTCTGTGTGTGAAACAGTAAACCTGCTTGGGTGCCCTCCAAGGCACTTGGTAGGAGGGAGGGGTCGGGAGCACTGGCAGGGGACCCGAGAAGAGGAACAGGTTATTATAACATGTTTGTTGTTTTAAAAAAAAAAAAAAAAAACTTTTAATATAACTTTAAGGGCAGGAATGGATGTGAATGAATAGTTTGTAAAGCATTGCGCTACTTGATGGGGATATATAAATACCTATAATAAATAATCAATAAATCTGTGGCAGCCACCATTTACTAGAAAACTGAGGAGTTTCCCCTTTATTAACCAAATCTGTGTAACTTATGTAGGCCTTCGTTTCATGCTGACTATTTGAAATATCTGCACAAAATGGTGTTGGAAAAACATGTGGAGCAGGGAAAAAAATTATATTATGCACCTCCATAAAACATTTTGTTAACCAATAAAAGCTAAAAACAGCCAGCTGTCCACTCTCCATCATGACAAAGAAAATTGATAGGTTACATGCTACTACCTAATGCAGAATGACAGCTCTTTACTCTTTAGATAGTCTCATTATTTACAGATGATATAACAACAGCTTTCAAGTAAAAAGTGATAGCGAGAAGGTTAATGAGACCTCAGCAGGGCCTGAGATGCACTGCGTGGATCAGTAAACAAATGTACAACTGATAAGAAGCATCCAAAATTGTAAATAACAGCTCCTGCATTATCTGAGAGCAGATGGCACTGCCCATCATTAAGTAATAAATCACTGTCATTATGCCTACAGTGACATGAGGCACATGCAATTCATCTTTAGGAAGCAATTTGAATATATACGCTTACCGGCCACTTTATTAAGTACACCTTGCTAGTGCCAAGAAAATCCCCCCCACACCATTACACCACCGCCACCAGCCTGAACCATTGATACAAGGCAGGATGGATCCATGCTTTCATGTTGTTTACGCCAAATTCTGACCCTACCATCTAAATATTGCAGCCACCATTCTGCCCATTCTCCTCTGACCTCTTAAGATCAACAAGACATTTTCGTCCACACAACTGCCACTCACTGGATATTTTCACTTTTTCGGACCATTCTATGTAAACCCTAGAAAAGGTTGTGCGTGAAAACCACAGTAGATCAGCAGTTTTCGAAATACTCAGACCAGTCTGTCTGGCACCATAAACCATGCCATGTTCAAAGTTGCTGTCATGTGATTGGCTGATTAGCAATTTGTATTACCAAATAGAACAGGTGTACCTAATAAAGTGTCCGGTGAGTGTGTACACACACACACATATATATATACAAAATATATAAAATGGCCAATTGTATCTGGTAATGAACAAAGCTGTATGACAATCACACCAACATAATACACACAACTTTGCACCCAGTACATTCAGGATCCCATATTTATCAGTATTACACTTATTTTGCTGGACTCTATATTGCCGAATGCAACAAGAGTGTGGTCCAACAAACCCCAAACTGTGTGGAGGGAAGTTGTACTGAACACAGTGCCACCCACGTTTCTCTGGAATTTAAAGTTGGTAACTAAAATGGCCAGGTTTAAATCCCATGTTAGTGGTGGGAAGCCACAGAAGGTGACACATACAGTAATCACAGGACAGCTAATGTATGGACTAGGAATTCCAAATGGTCAGCACTGTCACATGGACAGCGCTAACAAATCAGAAGCCGTCTAATCTGTACTGTCAGTACTGCATGGAGAGGAAAGAAAGTCTGAGTATTTCAAATCCCTGGACCTGTGAAATGGCTTTTCGTTGTCTGACACAGCGAGGGGATCATCAATCTGGTACAGTGGGACTGGGTGAGTGCAGGGGGGGGCGTGGGGGTGTGCTGTGGAGGGTGTTCAGTGGATGGCTGGAACCACTGAAGGCTGGGTGGAGGGAGATGCTGGAAGGAGAAAGCCATGGGAGAGGCAGGAGGCAGAAGGAGACCATGCTGCAGCCGCTGATGTCCACAGTGGGATTGGGAGCCAGAGCTGGTGGAAGCCATCATGCAGGGAGGTTTCCCACACCGTTCCTGTCTGAACTCAGGTTTAAAGTCACTATGACAAGCCTGGGTTCACACAGGAGCTGTGCAGGAAAAATGCATGCGATTCGGTCAGGAGCCACAGTCCTTTTCCAATCACATGCAATTCTTTGCAGTACGATTTGAGCATATTCAGTTTGTATGGGCTCAGATCGCACTACAAATGTATTAGTACTCGGTATCGGGGAGTACTTGACCGAAAGTATCATCCGTAGTTTAAACAATATTTAAAATTAACCTGTATTTCTGAAAGTTACAAATTAAAGCACTTTGTTTCTGTAAGGAGTTACCATACTGTAAACTCTGTTACAATCCTGTCTGGACATGGCAGCAGGTGATACAGGCATGTTCTTTAAGCTCCATTCACACTATGAACACACACTTTTTTCACTTTTCTGTGCTTTTTCGCACATCTTGTTTAGGACAGCACATTCATTTTAATGGGCTGCCATAAGCACGAAAAACACAGAAAAAAGATGTATGCACTATTTTAAAACTTGTGCTACACCAAAACGCATGTAACTGCAATATCATGCATTTTGGCATGTGTGAACGCATTAACAAGAAGCGTGAGGTTACCATTAAAAATGAATGGCACTGCCCCGGGTTTGTAAACAAGGAGAAGGGATTTTTTTTGCGTTGTGGGAAAGCAACAAGTGTGAATGAAGCCAGATGTTACAGCAACAGCCCGACAGGTGACACAGGCTCACCCAAGGCACAGAGTCTAAGCACCAGCTGGTCTCAACCAGAGCTCCCAAAGGTAAAGATGGGCCGAGAACCATAATGGCCTTCTAAGGCTCTTTTCTGTAGGCTGGTACCAGATTGCAGCCCTCAGGATCACCCCATCAAAGGGCACTATGGGACTGGCAAGAGAACAGTCAGGTCCAGGCAGGCAGCAACCAAGAATAGTTAGGTCAATCCAGGTTAGCAACACTCAGATAATCTTACACATAAGTATTATAGTTCTTTGTAACAAGGCAGAGCTGGTCAGAAGACAAATACAACCATTTCCAGAGCTGATGCCTAACCACTTGACCACCAAAAAGTTTTACCCCCTTCATGACCAGGGAATTTTTTGCTAAGTTGCAGGCTATAGCTTGCAGCACTGACTGAGTGGGCAAAAATCTGACAGGGCGGTTGTACAGAAAACAAAGACCCCCACCTGTACATACATGGATCGAAATTCGGCTGGTCCCTGCTGAACTGAGTGAATTTCGATCTTTCTATAGCCAGCTTAAAGTGGGACTGCAGTGCATCTAAGCACCATAAACCAAAACCACTATTTAATTCATTGTTAATATTGAAAGCAAACTTGCCCTTTCATCCATGTCTCAATGCTTTATTTTGCTGAGGAATCATTTTGAAAAACACCCCCTGGCATCTCTGGTCATGGCTATTTTGAGTAAGGGCAGATGATTCATGTAGCTTTTACTTCCTGGAGTCCATCTGCCCTTAGCTCAGGCATTGGCTAAGCTGAGCACCCTCCCCTCCAGAAGACTATTGGAATGTATGACATCACTTACCTAGGCATTGAAACCAGGAAATAACTGAAGAAATGTAAAAAAAAAATTAAAAACAAGTGAATCTGATATACTTTCCTATTCATTTACTAATGCTAACAGACTAAGGATTATTATAGTCCATGTTGATTGAGAGAAAGAGAGAGCTTTATTTTACTTTGTATGAGATTACTCACTGAGCCATGTGATAAAACAATGGGGTGAAAAAGTTAAAATTTGACTCAGTCAAGCCAACATTGAAATGAGTGGAACAATAAAGAAGTCAAAGAACATTTGCTTCCACAGGCAATGGCAAAAGCTCAAAGGAAGTGGTGATTAAATAGCACCAAAAAGAAAGCTCTGTCTAAAAAAAAAATGATAAAAATTTAATTTGGGTACAGTGTTGCATGACCACACAATTGTCATTCAAAGTGTTAGAGTGCTGAAAGCGGAAAATTGACCTGGGCAAGAAGGGGGTGAAATTGCCCTATAAGCAACTGGTTAATCCTTGCCCATGTTCCAATTTAAGCTGCTGCCATTACGGCTGCCACAGGTTTTCCATTTTAGGGTAGTTCTGTTCTCTTGCAACATCCTATGAATCCACCCTTGCATGCAAGGATTAGAGTTGTGTCTCCCTGACCGTGAGGCTGGGACATCTGGCCCTATCTAATGGCTCTATGTACATGGGAACAGCAGCAGCCACTGTCAGCCCACAATCAGTTTAAATGGGCTGAGCGGCCACTGCTGATCGTATAACCTGGTCATTCCAACAGCAAGAATCTGCAGATTCTTGCCACAGGAATCCAGCGGCCGCACCAACCCAGCCGTGTGAAAGGGGGCTTAAAGGAAGTTCAAAAGTAACAGGCTTAGGCCAGATACTCATGTATTAAAATTTGTCTGGTTCAGCAGAAACCAAACAAATTTCATTCCATATATAGCCCTCTCTGTTCAACAGAACATGGTATCGGCTTCTGCCATACAGTCCTGCTGGAAAAATAGCATTTGATCAGCCACTGCAGCCAATGGAGTCCCTGCTGTCAGAATAGAATAGCAAAACAGGGTAGATTTCTGAATTCACATTGCTTGTGTGGATGCAGAAATCTGGGTTTTTTTTGTTGTTCAACCTACTGGTTGTACGGAAAAAAACTCCAGATCAATAGGTGAAAATAAAGGAAAAAGCCTAAAGAAGAAAACCAGTGCAAGCACTACCTTTAAGGATTGGTATAATCTGCAATATATTACATTTTTGGGGGGTTTAGATTTTAACACTAGTATAGGCAAGGAGTGACAACCAACCTATACCACTACAGCTTGATAAAGACCATTACTATAATCACCAGTACCAGTTTTAGTGAGTTGCAGGGTAATATAATATCAGGGGACTGTCCACCCAAGTCTCCAAGGGCCCACCACCTGAGAGCAGATGCCAGGGATGGAGATTTTGGCCAGAGGCTGTAAACATCAGAGCACGCAATAGCTGTTCTATTTAGGCAAGTACTGTAAGTAGCTGTGGAGGGGGCCATGTTCAGTTTATGCGGGCTAGGCAGTGCTAGTGACTGTACTTTGTCTTTTACCAGCAAAAAAAAGTTTTGTCATGGCAAGTCAGGCATGCTTGCCAGACAGCAGGACTAAATCCTTGATTTTCACTGTAGCACCACAGCTTGTCTAAGTCCAGTGAGTGGAAACAACCCCCCGGAGTGTTGACTGGGAAATAAAGCAGCAGCAACAAATCAATGATGTCACCCCTCTGCTCACACTACTATATCATACTGTCAGCACATGTACATAGACCTTAACTGGCTCTCACCCAGTTCACCATTCTCACAGTCTGAGTGATGAAAATTGATAGTAAAACTTAACAATGGGCACAAAAACCTCCATGTAAAAATATTCTTTAAAAGGATATTCTTCTACACAGGATATATATTCACTTTGCGTACACCAATTGAATTTGCAAACCCAGTTAACACCTTGTAAAAGCAGCAGTGATATTACTGTGCAGCACTTAGTCTGTAAAAAGAACATAGCTGTGGGAGAGACTGAAGCAGGCACTGGACGTTTTGAGAACGCTGGTAACGTTAGCTGTGTAAAGTCACTTTTTCAGGGGTTTTTTAGCGTTTATGCATTAGCGTTTAGCCGCGTTTGTGTTTTTTAGAGTTTTTTTTTGCCACAAAAAAAAAAATGTTTTTCTTGGTCAAAAAAAGTCCAAAAATACCAGTTTGCATTGTTTTACCATGTTTTGCCACATTTTTCAGCGTTAGAGCGTTTTTACAGCTAAAAACTCCTCTAGAAATCCACTAGTCCTGGGTTTTTTTTCCAGCCAAAAAACGTTGATTACAGTCTATGTGTGCATGGACACATAGGATAACATGCTGGGGGGTTTACTAGCTGTAGAAAAAAACGTCAAAAGACAAAAACAGCCGCTGTAAAAACGTCAAGTGTGCATGAGGATTTACAGGCAAGCAGATATACTGAGAAGTCTCCAGGAGACCTGTATGACACCAGTGATCTGCTGATTGCTGGAGCAATACTTTAGAGCAGGGGTATTGAATTAAAATTCAAGGAGGTCCGGTCACTAAAATTTTCTTCTGACCGAGGTCCGAATAGGTTGTGCCCATCAGTATGCCCCCTTACATTAGGTGTCACCATCAGAGTGCAACTTGGCATCATGTATTCCCATCACATCAGTTGTCCCCATCAGAGTGCCCCTTTACATCAGGTATCCCAATCACAGTGCCACCTTACATCAGCTATTCCCTTCAGAGTGCCGCCTTAAACTCAAAGTACCCCTTTCTATCATATTTACCCATCAGAGTGTCCCTTTATATCATATTCCCCATTAGAGTTCCCCTTTCCATCACATGTGCCCATCAGAGTGTCCCTTTCCACAGTATGTGCCCATTTGTGCCCCTTTAACATAACATGTGCCCATCAGACTGCCCCCTCAACAAAAAAGATGCCCATCAGAGTGCCCCTTAACATAAAATGTACCCATCAGTGTTCCCCTTAACATAAAATAAGGGGTATGCTGATGGGTACATTCTATGTTACTCTGATGAGCACATTTATATTAAGGGGCACTCTGATGGCAACATTTTATGTTGTTTCCATAAAAGAGTGTGCCTTAACATTAAATGTGCCCATCTGCATGACCCTTTAACATTAAATGTGCCCATCAGAGTGCCCCTATAAGACTACACCCTACCTTGAGGGGAGACAGGAGCTGTGCCGGTATCCTCCTGAAGGATGCTTGTGTATAGACAAGGAGCAGGAGCCGGAGAGACAGTGAGCTGAAAGGGCCAGGGCGCACACATGATGTCATGTTGCCATGATGACCGCCCTGCTCAGCGGGCTGGCGCTGCTGGGACCGTTCTCAGACCGCGGTCCACCATTTAGTGACCGCTGCTTTAGAGGCTTCAGAAACAAAAAATAATAAATGCATATTTTTTTACCTGAAACAAAATATGCGTTTATTTTTTTTGAAAAAGGTGAACTTATCCTTTAAAGTGGAACTTCACTCCCTCAATCAACATTGGCTATTTTTAATCCTTATGCTGCTACCATTAGTAAACAGATAGGCCAGTATATTGTATTAATCTTTTTTAAACTTTTTTTTACATTTCTTCAGTTACTTCCTGGTTTCCATGCCTAGGCAAATGATATCAAACATCCCAGGAGTCTTCAGAAGGGGAGGAGGGGCTTTCTCAGCTAATGCAGATGGATTGCAGATTCCAGGAAGTAAATGAATCTGCCCTTACTTAAGATGGCCACGGACAGAAATGCTAGAGGGCTGTTTTGCAAAGTAATAAGGCATGGAGACATGGATGGATGGGAGAGTTTGTTCTGAATATTAAAAATGAATTTAGTAGTGTTTTTGTATTATGCTGCTCAGATGCAATGTAGTTCCTCTTTAAGTAAATATCGAATATTACCAGATTTTGTTTTGATAATAGCACAGAAAAAGATGCTGTCCATTCAGATCAGCCCTAAAAGTGGGGTGTGTATACAAAAATCATTTAACAAATGATTAAATCAGAAATTCACTTTCTCAATCCATCAATCATCATTGATTATTTTAGCTATTATGCTACTATCATTAGTAAAGAGATAGGAAAGTATATTATATTTACTTGTTTTTAACTTTTTTTTTTTTTTACATTTTTTCAGTTTCATCCTAGTTTCCAAGTCTAGGCAAATGATGTCATACATCCCAGAAGTCTTCAGCAGGAGACTTTTTTCAACTATGTACACCCTCCAGCATGCATGCCGAGCTAAGGGCAGATGGATTACAGGAAGTAAATGCTACATGAATTCTCTGCCTTTATGCAAGATGGCCATGGCCAGAAATGCTAATGATTTCTCAGCAAAATAAAGCATGGAGACATGGATGGATGAGTTTGTTTTGAATATTAAAAATGAATGAAAAAGTGTTTATGATTTGTGGTGCTCATATGTCATGTAGTTCTGCTTTAAGCACACTAACAACTTGTAACAGCAAACTTGCAACACTTGTAAACCACTGAAGAATGTTGTAACGGTACTATCACCTGACTCAAACAATTGTAAAATACCACAAATACATTTGCCAAATAAACACATTAGTGCAGCAGGAAACAAGTTTTCCCCTCGTAGGTAAGCATTGGGAAAATGCTGCTAATAACATAGGATGTAGTTCATAGACACATTCTCTGGAAACACTGGCTGTTTTCCTACTACATTAAAAAGCTAATTTGTGACTCCACTGTGTTTTCTATTCTAAAAGCCACACTGGTTCCAATGACCTTACCTTACCCCTTCCTAAACACACCAATATCCATTCTCCTTGATTTCACATCCATTAGAGCTGATGCACATAGGCGTGCAATTATCTGCATTCATATCCATAATTTATATCACATGGGAAAAAATACAAGTCTGCTTTGTTCTGTAGCAATTATCTGCATAAACCACAACTTGAAAACTCTGCAATTGAGTTCCTGCAGAAGTACTACATTTGACACTTTATGTAAATGTTTGTGCTAATGTTTACACGTGTCCAGGGGCGGACTGACCATTCCAGCACTCGGGCACTGCCTGAGGGCCCAGGGTCAATAGGGGGCCCCATGAAATGCCCCTGGTACCTTTTTTATAGGCTTTTTTGAGTGTGGGCAAGGACACAGGGGCCCCATGATCCCCTATTACCCCGGGGCCTCATGAGTTGTCAGTCCGCTCCTGCACGTGTCTAATGTTCAGTGTACATGAGCCATATTGGCCAACACAGGTTTTCAGGGTTGACATGGAAAGGTCAACTTTGTGTAATCAGTGATTACACACAATTTATATTTACTTGTGAATCCTAAACGAACTGCGCATGCACAAATTCATTGGCCTTCAGACATTCACGAATGTTGTCAAAATTGCATACAACACATCAATGACTCATTCTGGGATGACATGTACAACATCCATAGTGTGTAATCAAGGGCCCCAATGCTGCTGATTACACATCGTTGGCATGCCAACCCTTTAGCAGTGGCAATAGCCAACAGCATAGGCTAATGCTGTACACATGCAAGTGTAGAACAAATTTAACATACGTACACTGTATGAGCAAGTTTTTATGTGGGATCTGCTCCCAGAAAAATCCTTTGTGAAGACATATGCATGCATGTGTGCATGAGGCCTTGATATTGTAACTTGCAAAGTGCACAGTCTATTTGCCTTTAGTAAATCCACCCCAATACATCCGTTTTGTAAGTGCAAAAAAATACCTGTTAATCCTGAAAGAAGACCATGCTGCCCTATGTCCTATTGACTCTGCAATCCCATCTCAAATAATGGTGTTAAAAATTGTGTTAGGACTACAGAACACCTTCTCCTCTTCACTGTAAGATAGGGAAGGTGTTCTGTAGTTCTGACACATTTCCTGTCATAAAGGAGACAAGATTTCTAAACAGATAATGTACAGAGCTTTGTAATTCTAGGACATGAACACTAGGTGAAAGTAAAGCCTGTAAAAAGATAACTAATGCAGATATTACATCTAAAGGTTGGAAAGCTGTAGTATATTATATTTATATTTAGATAGAAGCCCTGTCAGCAGTGACAACGCGCCGCTGGGTGGATCCGCTTTATAGGCAAGTCTGTCATAATGTGCTAGTATGTGGTGCCTACTAGCACTATATGACAATAACCTGCATGGGGACCATTTCTAAAGGCTGGTGGTTCTAAAGGCTCAAGGTTTTTTTTTTTTATACCTGTATGCAGGTAAACATCCTTCTGTATGCAGCAGTCCCCCCCCACAATACTTACCTGAGCCCCATCTCGATCCAGCGAAATGTTTATTGTTTTTTTTTTTAATGGCCCTTAATTAATGGTGCACTGAAATGAAAATTCTGGACCAAAACCAAAAATTCAGGATGCACTTGACCGAAAAACCAAAAACGGACAGTTTTTTTCAAAATTTAAATACATTTTTTGATATACATATAGTTGTATTATATTCGACTTTTAAATTAATATCATGAATTTAAATGAATATGAATTTAAAAAATAAAATCCAGTAACATAAAATAACTTATTAATAAAAAAACTTAAGTAACACAAAAATTGGTCAGAAAATAAATAAAAAAAATTTAAATAGAGGTGTTTTTGCATTGAAGTCAATAGGGGGCATTTTTGCATTTAAGTCAAAGGGACCTGATTTTGCATTAAATTCAATAGGGGCGGTTTTGCATTGAAGTCTTTGGGTTTTGATTTTGCATTGAAGTTAATAGAGGGACATTTTTGCATTGAAGGAAATGAGACACAATTTTGCATTGAAGTCAATAGGGGGCGTATTTCCATTGAAGGCAAAAGGTACACAATTTTGTATTGAAGTCAATGGGATTCGATTTTGATTGAAATCAATGGCATGCGATTTTCAATTGAAGTCAATTATTATTATCGGCACTTTTTTTTTCTATCAGCAAAACGCTGATAACTCTATTTTCGGATATATCGGTGCATCACTACATTTAATATCTCTAAGTTAGTTTACTACCCCTTTAGCATAGCATGTAGTAGGCAAAGTTCAATGCAAAAAGATTCTTATCATATGACATTATGTGATCCACTGCATTCTCCTGTACTGAAACCGTATCTATGACTCTTCATCTGATGTCCAACATCAATCAATAGTTATAGGGATTTTTTTAAGGCTGTATTTCTAACTGTTCCTGGCTCAGCCATCTGCACATTAACAGTAAACTGCTAGTCTTGCACTAAAATTCATATTTCACCTTTGACAGATGAGAAGAAGAAAGTCAGATTTTTAAAGGTTACGTTGACATTCTCAGCAGCATATAACTATACAGAGACTATGATGTAAGATTCCGTGTGTTGCAACATTAATATGTGGTTTGAATGCCAGTGCCCCTGATAAATGCCAGTGTCTCAGAATCATTTGTCTTGGACTACTAATCTATGTGGTTATCTTGTAGTTTCTTAATACACACATTTCATTTTTAAACGTACAAGGCACGTTGTTGCCTTTTCTAGCCATACCTACAAGAAAGCATGTAAAAAATGCAGACCACAGCTCACTCAGCTCCTTTTAATTATGTTGACTTGAAAGTTCAGAGCAATTTGCAAAACAGGAGCCCACAGCAGCCACCCTGACAATATTTCTCACATTCCTCTTATTGGCCGATATGGATTATATTCACTTTGCAGAAAATAACTTCAAAGTATACTCTAGATCAGCGGTTCTCAACCCTTTCACAGGGGTCGCCTAAGACCCATGCTACACCATGCTTCAAGACAAAATTTCATTTATTTGTAATTAGAAATAAATATTTCACAATATAATTACATATTGTTTTTGTGATTAATCACTATGCTTTAATTATGTACAATATGTAACAATGAAAATACATCCTGCATATCAGATATTTACATTACGATTCATAATAGTAGCAAAATTACAGTTATGAAGTAGCAACGAAAATAATTTTATGGTTGGGGGTCATCACAACATGCGTAACTGTATTAATGGGTCGCGGCATTAGGAAGGTTGAGAACCACTGCTCTAGATGGTATAGGGTACCATCCCTGCTTCACAGCTTCGACTCCAACATTTGATTTGTGTTGGAGATGCCATCAAACGACGGGTACACTCCTGCACATTTGGTGGGAATGCCCATTGTTGCAACCCTTCTGGGGGAAAGTACAATCTACAATCACACAAGTTACTACATATGCCCTAGACCTTTCCCCCTCACAATTTTTGCTTCACCATACCGCTCTTCCATTTCAGACATACCGCAAATCACTCGCCATGCACATGGTAAATGCTGCAAAGCAATGTATCTCAGTCCACTGGCGCTCAAGACATGTTCCCACTATACGAGAATGGTTTGCTAAGATCGACAAAACTGAGGAAATGGAGGAACTGATTTCTATAGCTAAGGAACATCTCGAGAGATTTAGGAAAACATGGGCATGCTGGAGTCATTTCAAATCCACTTCTACCTATCACCTAATAGTAAAGGATCAATCTATATCCGCTGACTGAATGTCCTAATACAATGCGGTATTGGGAAATACCCGGATCACCGGGGACACTTTTACCTTACGGGGTTTTTGATCCACGGGTTACCCCACTGACCGATCTTGCACGTACCATATTCTAAGCCTTATTACTACCTTTCTGTCTTGGCTAATACTTAGGGAAGTGATCCAATTTAACTTTTTATTACCTAAACATTCTACTGTCACTTAACCCCTTACTCCCCCCTCCCCAAATTATTATTTTTTTTTTTTCTTTCCCCCATATTCCCCCCACCATCTCATCCTACATTTCTTTTTCTTACTGTTCTTCTTTCAGACCTCCTTTTTTTTCACACCTGTTATACCACCTTATCATTCATTCATCACCAACCAAATAGAGCACTTACTTCCATACAGATATGACTAACCTCAACTATATCATACACTCAAGTTATAAATACGTAAACCATGACTTTCACAGCATCCAATGCTTTCCCTACCCTAATCTTCATATCACCTCATCATTTACATTGTATGCCTGACGTAATGTTCTACCCCATTTTGACTTGTATTACAGTTTACAATATGTCCTGTCTGCGAAACGAGAGGCAACATGTCATGTTTATGTTCTGACTGTGATCTATAGCTGTATATGCTCTATATGCCATTTTGTTTCTTCTTATATTAATTAAGTATTTTTGGAACATATATTCACTTTGCAATTTCCTGTTCTCTCCTTGTCATGTGCTCCAGATAAACTCCCTTTAAAAACACTGAAATAAAGGAAACTACTGTAACAAACAAAAGGATTGCTTCTTTAATATCCAAGTTTGAAATGGAAAAAATAAAGCTGAAAGTAGCTCTTTTCACACTGATCCACTGCAAAAACACAGGAAAACGCAGAGGCGTTTTTCCTGCGCGTTTGCCGAACTTTGAGCATTTTTAAAGGACATGTGACTTAAAACTGCACCAAATACGCTTCCCAGAGGCGTTTTTGAGGCTCTTTTTGGACGCTTTTCAGGCATTTTCCATTGATTTCAATGGGAAGAGGCTTTTTTTAACTCACCAAACATGCCCCAAAGATGCTACAAGCAGGAGTTTTTACACAGCACTGCAAGTGCAACGCCTCAGTGTGAGAACATACATTAGGTACATATTTGCATACATAGGGAAGCATTTTTCTTGAGTTTTTCATGTGATTTTTTTAACGCAAAAACGCTTCAAAAACTCCTCAGTGTGAAAGTAGCCTAGTGTCCTTCAGCTTTGGTGCATGAGATGCGCTTCACTGACTCAGAGTTTTGAACACCATTGATAATAGATTCTGTGTTCGTCTTTAGAGATATAAACAGATTGTAAGCTCCGAGGAGCAAGGCCCTACTATCCCTGTTGTATTGTTGCTGTATTGTCTCCAATTATATTGTAAAGCACTGAGCAAACTGTTGGCGCTATATAAATCCTGTATAATAATAATAATATAAACATACCACAAACCATATAACTCAGTTTACAAAAAGTATTAATCTTAATTCCCTATCTATTAAGTTACAGGCTGTGTCAGTGCCATGCCCTATTCTAAAATGCCTTAGGAAAGGCTGTATTAGGTGTCTATCAGAGTTGTACAATAGCACAAATTTTGTATATGGAAACTTACTTGGACAGGGAAACGCCTCCAGCTTTGCCAATCATATCTTCATGATGCAGTACAGCATCATTCCATGGAATCGTGAGGAATTTCAAAAGTGTTCTCATCCATCGCTCTGGATGTAAAACCAGCTGTTCATAATGTACCAACATGCACCTGTCATAGCCCACCTCCATGCACTGGTTATACATTGTTTCTATAGCACGGTTCCACTTGGTTAGGCAGTCTCTGTAGCTGTTGAGATCAAACCCAGCAATAGTAACTTTTCTAGAAATCATGGAGTGCACTGAAGCACGTCCATCTCTCACCATAAGAAGAAATTTGGCATTGGGAAATATTTTGGCTAGGTACGATAAAGATTTTAAAGCAAATGGATCTTTATTACACAAGTAAGGTGCAGGTTCACCATGTTTAACTATTATTTCCAATAAAAAAGCCTGCATGGCTGAGTCTAGCACTTCGTCTGTTACACCAGCTTCATCTAGGCGAATTTTTTCTTTGCTTGATCGTGCCCACATCTGCTTGACAGCTAAAATCCGAGGAATAACCCTGGTTTCTTCTCCACATCTAATCTCGGGATGGGCGTCAAGCATGGCACGCATGAGTGTAGTTCCACTGCGAGGCACTCCCCCAATAAATATTAATGGCATGTCCTTATTATATGTAAAGCTAGTGTTCACCCTTTGCTCAGTCCTTAATGTTGCTTTGGGGATTTCCATTTTGACTGGCTGACTGCGTTCTTCTATTCGATGGTGGCACTCCATTGCATGTTGTCCTAAGTAGAACACTGTCACTGAGCTTATTACAAGGCATGCCAGTAGCAGGTTTTGCTTTAGTTTTCCAATCATTTTGACAATGATGGAGGAGACAGATGGGAAGTGATATATTTTCTTTACAACCTCATGACAGATTTTACTCAAAATTGGTGACCGCCATCTACAGAACAAAAAAAACAAAAAAAAGATCAACAGTTAACAATTACACACACAGTGATCGACTGAACAAGAGCAGTTGGTTTGCTTGTAAAAATGTTTTACTCATGAAATGTCAGGTAAATTGCTTGAATGCAACATTTTGGAACCTAAAATTCTACTTTAATATTACTTTAAGGAAACAAAGTGAAAATGGGTGAACAGGCAGGATTTTTAATGAAGACATGCTTTGTCTCTTCTGCATTAAAGCTATTTACCAGCCTTTCTGCCGCTGTATAAACTCAGCAGTGCTGAATTTTACAGAACTCCTGCACATGCGCGGTAGTGTCTCAGTCCAGCCAATGACAGTGGCCAGCAATCAAGACCCAGAAGCCAGCCACTCAATTATGTCAGTGGCTGGCAGTGTGTTCCAGGGGCAGCACATCACTGGATTCGAGGTGAATATAGTTCTGCATTAAAGAAGCCCAATTATTAATATTAAACCCTCAGTGTTTTTTTAATTTATCACATTCAGCAGAATAAAATAAACTCCAGTAAACTAAAATTCTTATCCCAGCACTTGCAGTTTACAACTTTCAAGTCTGCTGGCTCCTACTCTCTCAGTGCTGCTTCCCTGAAAGTCTTCCCAGTAAAGAGTTAGGAGCAGGCTATGGGGCATCCTAGGCTATGTGTTTCTATTGATGTACACGGTGTAGGGAGACAAAACTCCAGTCCCTGCAGGCAAGGGTGGCTCCAAAGGATGCTGCAAGAGAAAGGAGCCACCCCGAAACAGGAAACCTGGAGCAGCAATCACGTCACCACCTTAAACTGGAACATGGTCAAGGAGATGGGAAGCATGGGACAAGATGAAGAAGTGAATAAATCATCTGCTGAAAGTGGTGAAAAACGTATGGTTTTGATATCACCTTACCATTAAAACATCCCCACAGATTCCAAACTGCATATAAGAGCTTGCTCTTCTGGTTGCTGGATGAATAGGACTATTCAGCTTTCTTTGGCTGAGAAAATAGCAAGCTCACAAAGAATCATCTCTGAGAACCCACTAAAATCACTTAGTTTTTTTGAAGGTTGGTTTTGTGTCAGTTCTCTGCTTCACTAAAGAAAACACAAATCAGTTCTTAAGGCTCTGGATTCCAGTGTGATAAGGTTGGTAATTAGAAATTAAACATTACTTGTCAAGTGAAGGAATATATTTACTTTTCTATTTATGGTGATGAAAACTTCCTTTGAAAGTTTGGGAACCCAGAAAAATAAAATTCAAATACCCATGCTGTGTGTGGTACTGAATGGAGACCCAAAATGTATAAACATGATTTGTGCACTTTGCAGGATCTGTAAGTCAACATCAATGAGCACAATTGAAGCCTCCATAGGTAGCCTGTTATGACTTCCAATAAATGTGACTCATGGGTGCTTGCATGGATTATAATACAGGATTCCAGATGCTCTTCAGAGAAGAAAGTTGCAGTCCTCTTCCATTTTTGTAGCATAGCTACACTGACGCAACCACACTAGGCCCATCATTTACCACAGTTACCAATGTACTTAGTTGCCTTACAGATATTCATAAAGGAAAGTTCATACTAGTGCTAACTGCCTAAAGCTCAGTACACACTATAGGAAAATGGGATAAATGATTGATTTTCCGCCTCACAGTAGGTTGAAATCAAGAATGGTACTAACTGTACGAAAATTCTCATATGACGAAGGCTTTTTTTTTTTTTTTGTTTATTGTTTCTGATCATCCGCAGTCTTTCGGATCCGATTTTTCTCACACAAAAACCGTACGAAAACTGTACACATAAAAACGAAAATCATTCTGTTCCCGTACAAGAAACATTTTGCAGATTGTCCCTTCAGAAATTTTTGTTTGGAAAGTCTGAATCAGATGTCGAAAGTTGTATGCACACTATACGAACATCAAATGATCATGCCTCGTACGGAATTTGTCTTCCAATCTTCTCATAGTGTGTGCCCCACTTAACACCATGCAGGCAAAACAGAGCTATGGATGAACTGACACAGCTGAATTGTTTAATGACTTTGCTAAAAGCCATATTTATAAAGCACTGAATGTGGCATCCACCAACTATTCCCAAAAGCGTCAGTCAAACACTGTAATTTAAAACACATGTATCAAGAATAAACAATTGCAGTGAATGCCCCATTCAATGCTTTATAAATATGCTCCCTAGACTGCTGTAGCAAGATCCAAAGTCTATGTTTGTCCCCCTCCCTTCTTTCCATGGCAGACCCTAGTGAAATGTCGGCGACACATGAGCAGAATTGATTTCACAAAGAATGGTGGGTGATTGAATCTCCTGACACCTAGCAACAGTTCTGTAAGAGCAAATAATATAAAACTAAGGAGCCAGGGGCACTTTCAGGAAGCCAGGAAAAAGCACATCCACTGACAAGAGCAGAACAGGCTGAAGAACACCAGATGCCATCTATATTTTTTTTTCTAACTGGTTCTTGAGATTTTACAGCTCTGCTGTAGTGTTTCTTGGTAGTAAAGTGGCTTATTTATTATTGTAAAACAAAGTACAAAAACTATATGCAAGAATGGATAAGGTGGAGAGGCAGGGTGGGGACATCAAAACCTCCATCATGTTCAGTCAGAGATTGCTTTGCATTCATTAACTGCTTCCCCGCTGCCCTATAGTAGAACTACTGCTACAGGACAGCAGTGCTGCGCAAAATCATGCATATATACGTGATTTGCATTTCCGGGTAGGGGGCACGCACATGCGCTGCCCTACCCACGCTGCTGTTGGTGGCTACAGATGTCAATCACCAGGTCCCAGCCGGAGATACTCCGCCGGCACCCGGTGATCACCGAGTAAGACTGACAGGGGAGAGATCTGTATGTAAACAACACAGGTCTCTCTCCTGCCAGCAAGCTCATGCTGCTGTGTACTTCTCTGTACAGCAGAGAAATACACAGCAGCATGCTTACCGAGTAAAACACACACAGCACATTTTGTAAAACTGCACACAGTTAACCCTTTGATCACCCCAGATGTTGATCCCTTCCTGCCCAGTGTAATTTGTACAGTGTCAGTGCTTTTTATTAGCACTGATCACTGTAGTAGTGTCACTGGAATGTCAGTGGCAGTTAGTCATTTCCCATCCAGTGTCAGAATGCCCGCCACAGTCCCGCTATAAAATCGCTGATCGCTACCATTATCAGCATAAAAAATTAAATACAAAATCCAGTATATATATATATATATATATATATATATATATACACACATACATACATACATACATACACACACACACACACATATACACACACACACCACCACTTGTAGACAATATAACTTTCAGCTAAACCAATTAATTTACATGTATTGAGATTTTATTTTTTAGCAGACATGTAGCAATTAATATACATGTATTGGGATTTTTTTTAGCAAAGACATGTAGCAGAATACATTTTGCCCTAAATGTATGAAATCTGATTTTTTACTGGATATGTTTTATAGCAAAAAGTAGAAAATATTGGGGGGTTTTTTCCGAATTGTTGGTTTTTTTTTTGTGTATTGTGCAACTAATAAAACACACAGAGGTGATCAAATACCACTGAAAGAAAGCTCTATTTGTGGGGAAAAAGGACATAAATTTAATGTACAGCATTGCATGACCACACAATTGTCAGTTAAAGTAACAGTGCCGTATTTTAAAAAATGGCCTGGTCAGGAAGGGGGGTAAATCCTCTGGAGGGAAAGTGGTTAAAGACATTCAAAATGTTCTCTGAAGGGCACCATTGCTGAGTGAGTGACCTCCTGTGTTTAACATGCAGCAGGGCAACCGTTTAGCACAGGACCCAGAAGATAGCAGTGATCACTGGTGTAGAGGTGCCTACTGCAGTGATTTCCAGTTTCTATTGGGATCTTCCAGGCAAAGCACATGTATACTTACACTAGTACAACTTGGACCAATATAGCTGTGTAAAAAAGGCATACCTGGAATTCAGCTTTATGCTAAAACACTGCAAATGCTAACAGTGAGTTAGATTTACTAAATGCATATACACTATGCACTTTGTAAGGGCTTTTGCTTCAGAGCTTAGTAAATGGGGTAAAGCTTGACTTTGCGAACAATACCCATTCACATGCAAGGAAAAAACAACAGCTTACTGAAAATACAGCTGAACCTGATTGAGTAACATAATATAACAAAAAAAATGATGAAAAATGGGTAGCTCCATATTATAAATAAGATAAGCAAGTAATTTGTCTTTTACACTGTACAACCATAATGGGAATACCTGGGATAGCATAGTCTTACTTATGACCTAATTAGACACAAGAAGAAGAATACAAAACACAAGACAAAGAATCCACAACAAAACAATAAAAATATATATACTGTTTCCTTACCAATATTTTTGTAAACATGCAGAATTCCACAAAAAAAAAAAAAAATTACAAAAATTGTGCTTCTTTGGTGTTCTGTTGCCAGTAAACCAAAGCTGACCAACGACCTTGCTAGATTATGGCAGGACACATAACTATATGTGACAGGCTGAGTGAACAATGACTCAGTGCATTGGCTCAACCAGTGAAGAGTTTGTGTAATAATGTCACAGAGAAAAGGCAGCAAACATTGCTCAGAACACAATTCTATTATCATGTAGTGACGCACATTCTCATTATTTATAGATTCTTCCATGGCCCAGAAAAGGTCAGCATCAAATGACAGAAACCCATGATTGCTTGGACGTAGGCTTTTTAATCGGCAAACAAGAAACACATAATTGATTCCTGAATTGGAGGGATTACCATGTCTTGATTTTCTATTAAAGTGCCAGGTAGTGAAATAAGAGTAAGTAATACATGATATATTGTAATACATGACGTATTGTAACTAATATTACAACACAACTTAGACACTACTAAAATGCTTAATGCTCTGGTCAGAACAAGTGAAATGACATGCAGAGTCAATTAACAACACATCTGAAGGCAATTAAAGTAACGGCGATGTAGTCATTGTTTCCATGTTAGGCCAACTCTAAAACCACCCTCTTATCTCCCACAAATGCTGACCTGTACATTAGAGACAACTGTATGTGACTAACTGCCATTGTGCTATTGCTGGCATCTTTTGGAAAAGTTGCCTGGCTATACTTTTCAGTAAGAGAAACTGCTGAAACAAGAATGCTGTAAATGAGTGTCAGAAAAGTATTAGAGATCTGTATCTCTACCCTTCCCTCTATACCTGTTCCAGATCAGACAGCATTAATAGCCGAGTATCAATCAACATGACAGGAAAGTAGCATTCCTACAAGGAACATGTAAGCTTCCTCTATATTCTCTCATGACAAAGTCCCTTTAAAGGAAATATTTAGTGGTTTTGTACACATTTTGTAATACAGATGTCCAACCCTTGACATATCTGTGTCCAGGGTCGCTCATACATCCCTAACCAAAAGGTATCCTCTGGTTGTGCAGATAAATGCAAACTCTGATGGCTGTTTGTTACTTTGTACAAGACGATTCTTGATGCTGGAATCCTTTGTAGCAGAAGGTTTATTTGATTTAAAGTGTTCAGTTTCAAATGCAGATATATGCATAGGCATGGACACAGTCCACATGGTCACTTGCTGAACTGACACAATCCACAAGCAGCTTAACTTTTAAAACAAGACACAGACACTGAATACAATTTGTTTTACTTGAAATAAGAGCAGTCCAGATAATGTTTTTCCAGTCTTTTAGAGTGTAAGAAGACAATGACTTTCCTAAGCCCTCCCTCTGCATAGAAAGTGAAACTAAACAGAGCAGTTCAGTATGAGGCATGGAGTGTCAAGCTAGGCACTCTATTAACCAGAAGCAAAACGGGGACAAGTACAATAAACAAGACAAAAGACATATTGCTGTTGCAGCAAAGATAAGGCTAATGTCAGATACAAGGGAAATCTTGCCTGTAAAACGCAGTATACTGTATTAACAAAGTATATAATAAAGGGCCTCTGAGCAATGGTGATTGTGGATTGTTTTAGAGGGGTTATAACAACATTTCCAAAGAAATCTGGGGAAAAATTAGATTACCTTGGGGTGTCCACTTTCCAAAACATTTAATTTGGGGGTGCCAAATGTCTTGGCATTTTTGTTAATGTTTTGTACCAGGAAAGAAAAAGTTTATTTAAAATGTTGAATCTTTATATTGTGCATCAAAAAAAAAAGCCCTACCTGTCTCAAACAATGTTATAAAATTCAACTGGGTATTGGGTTGCATTATGGAGTAATTCCTGGTCAAACTTTCACAGTACTGAAAAACCGCCCGGTATTGGAGTGCAGGAAACATGCTGGTACCAATGCGTTTAAAGTGTTACTAAACCCACAACAGTAAAATCAGTCTGTATATGCAGTAAAGCATGCTTGTTATCCTCACTGTGGAACCTAAGGGGTTAATCCTCTGCACTGTGTAAAAAGGCCATTTGATCCTGACTTCTCTGCTCCTCCTCTTGTTCAAATGTCCATGTCTTATCTTCTGATAAGAAAGGCTGAACCGCAGCCATTGTGCACATGCTCAGTTTAGTGTGTATTGCTAGAGAGGTTTTTTTTTCTCAAGAGAGTGCTTGTAATCAGCACAGGGCCAATCAGCACTGTCAATACAGAGACTGGGGGTTTTGCATCCTCCTAGAGCAGAAAGAAAACTCCTCCTACAAGCTTTAACCAGTGTTCGGCTGGACATTGATAGAAGTCACAAGACTGCTGTAACTGCTGATGAGAAAAGGTATTTAGCAGTTTATATTTACTAAAATAATTGCACTTCCATATTCTGTACACTGTGGGAGATCGGATATAGTGAATGCAGGGTCCTGGGTTTAGTAACACTTTAAGCTATATAATGCAGGCAAAACTATTACAAGTTAGTTTTACAAAGAAGTTAATTAAAATTTCCAGAAAACAGAGAAATAACATGAAATGCCTTCTAAGTTCAGAAACAATAGAGTGGTTCACATCAAAAGAGTAAAGCTCCATATAAAAAGGTAAAAAGAGTATGCAAGCATACATTTAGTGGAGATTTATAAAAAGGCATATATTACATGCCCCGATATAGACAATATGGATATAGAGATGTAATATAGGTAAGCCCATGAGGAGTCCTCCATCTGTCAGTCAGGATATGATAATCTAAGACAGAAGGAGGGGGGTTTGGATGAAATTTAACAAGTTTAGTCAAGTGATCTGAATAATGTGAACAACATAAAAAAAAAAGAGGAAAGAAAAGGGAGGAAGAAAAAAAAACTATTACAAGTTTAAAGAAAAGAGTCCTACAACATAAATGTACTATCAGAACAGGTGTAGCTGCATCTTTTCTTAAAAAACGTATTTGAAAAGTACATAATAGTGATACTATACAATTTTGTAGTTGGAATTATTTTACTTTCAGGGAAAGAAACCCTCTGGATCTCATGGATTAGTGTAACAGGAACAAGAAGTTTGAATGAACAGAATGAATTTAATGTGTTTAAGAGAATTAAGTACAGTGCTATCATGGGCTATTCACAAGAGTGGAAGACTAGGGCACATTCTTGGGCTGACATCTCACTTTTTTGAATAAGTGTGCAACAGGCATAAGAACCTGTTTTTGGATTGTGGCTCGTCAATCTTTTGTGGCGAAATCAATATAAAGAGTTAGTATGAAGCAAGACACCTAGTGGGGACCCCATCTTTTCATCGTTAGATGGTAGTTAAAGTGTATGTATAATGCAACATTATTTTAGTTGTGTACATGGTAGGGAAGCGTAAAACCCAAGGTTTTTTTTTTTGTAGTTTCTGGCCTTATTGGGAATTTCTACACTAGAGAGCTGTCATAGAACATTTGTCCCTATCTGAAGACATCCCCTTACCTCTTGCTTTAATTAGAACTCAAAAATTTTGGATTTTCATTTGCTTTCTGTGCCAGTAGCAATGGTCAGCAGGCCAAATAGAGCAAGTGAACCTTTCCAACGGGGACACGGATAGCAGGAAAAACTTGACAGGGGGTCTAAGTCTTTCCCGCTTCATACAAAATTAAATAAAGGTTTTGGCTTTACATATACTTACCATAGCTCCTAATAAAGCCAAGAGTCTTAAAAGCAGAATCAAATATAAAATGTGGAAACCAATTGTTTTCTCATAATACTTTCACATTTCTTACAAAGAATATATAGTGGTTTTGCATATGGTTTCTCTTTTATTCTAGTATTCTATACAGAAAACAGGTAGTACTTTAGGCTCCTGTTCATATTTTCCTCTTCACACCACTATGTAAAACGCCTGTTTACAAAGTTTAAAGTGAACCTTCACTCACAATTTCACTGTAGTCTCCTTCTAACGTTTACCCCTGACCTATTACACATTTGGAAATAGTTTTGCTTTTGAGCAGCAAGTACTTTTTTAGCAGGTACTTTCTCCCACTTCCTTATTACTTGCCTAGGCAAAGATGACATTGCCCTAGGTCCACCCTTCCTGCGCCTCCACCTACGACTATGTCACACATCCCAGGAGGCTACAGAACCAATCTACCACATCTTGCCGATCTTGAATATGGGTAACTGGCTGTGAGCTATCAGGAAGTAATAGCTGACTCCAAGATGGCAGCACCAGAACCTAACAAGCTGTGAAGTCTTTCAGTGCTAGGAAGACAGGGCTGAACTGTATACACTTGTAAGTATGTGTTCCTTAAACAACAGCAGCTACAGTCCTGATTTTGTAAAGACAAGTGAAGTAGCTCTTTAATGGCTCAAACTGGAGATTATACACACATTTCAGTTTGACTCATTCCCAATCGGGTGGCTCTCTAAGATTCTCGTACATGTATGACACACAGTAAAAAAAACAAACTAAGAAATAAACAAAAAATTTAAACGTAACAAGAAATTTAAAAGTATATTGACCCAAATTACAACTTGAAAATGCAAGCTCTGCTTATAATACATCTCCCCGTACCCCATATAAAATAAAAACCACACAGCGAAAGCAATCAAAATGATCAAGCGTTTGATTGTATAAACTTTACAAAATACCTTATGCCCCAGCTTCTGGCCAGTTTTTGGCAGCAGTGCTGATTTTATTGGTCCTCAGATTCAGTGCTTAAAATACAGTACTGTTATTCTACAAAGTAAATTCGGAATTTTCGAAAAGAAAGAAAAGCTGGCCACACACAAGCAACTTTTCCCACATGTATCTAGTAGTTAAGAGACTTGTGGATACAAAAGTAGGTTAATATTGTGACTATCATCATTTTCTAAATTTATATTGGTCTTTTAATTATGTGGCCATTTTAATACAATGTTTTGCAGATGCCTTTCATTTCAGTTTTACATCATACTACAGTGTACTTTAATAATAGATTTAAGGCTTAAGTACATACTCAATAACCAGTAATCAGTGCATTCTGACAGGTGTATAATCCACAGCACCAAAGAGTAATTAGGTCAGCACAGAATAGAAACTACAAAGTCAATGGATTTACATGGGTTTTACTTATAATTTAAGGGTACTTTTCTGGGTATTTAAAAGTTTCTATATATGCCAGAAATTTAAATTTAAAGACCCGTGCTCCTTAACAGACGTGGCTGCAGTAAAGGAAATGCCTATGGTAAAAAATAAAATGCATTTATGTGTAAAGTACAAGTCAGTGGCTAAAAAGTCTGCTCTTAAAATCGTAGACCAATGGATTCTGGCATATTTCTGCTTTGTGGAGAGCATGACTGTCAGAACTAATGATTCAATCTGCAAAATACATTACAGGATTCTTCAAGCACAGGGGTAGACTTAAAAAATGGGATGTTTGGCTATGTTTATTTTTGGGGGAAAAAGGACCTTTTTCTTTCTAGTATTTGTAAAATTAGCATTACAGATTTATGTCTGCAATCTGGACAGTTGGCTTTTATGAACCCTCTTTCCACATACACACACTGTATAAACTGCCTCAGGCACCATGTATTTCAGTTACCACCAACACAAAAAAAAAAAAAAACAGTTCAAAATCAATGATGATATGCAATTCGCATCAATAAACGATTAAAGCACAAAGTGGTGTTCCGCCTAACCATGCACAGTACACAGGCAAATGTCACAATAAGAACTGTTATGAAACAGCTCCCCCTACTGGAGGGTGACACAGTCTGTTTGCAAAAGGGCTTAGGGTGACTGAGACTGAGCCTGTCAAATAATCAGACAGAGCCTGTCAATCAGTAGATCTGCTAAAAAATTTATCATTTCTTTATTCAACAGCCATCTAACCAATGATCTGGCACTGCCTACATGACCCTGCCTCTGGAGTAAGTTCAAAGCACCATTTTCAGCATAAAAACTATTTTAGAGCTACAAGCCAGAGTGAGAAGATTCCAGTTTTCTAGCAGTTGGATTCAGTAATGACCAGTCATTATTAAACCCCAATTTCTTGTGGGAACAAACATTTTATGTGAAGGTATGTGCCATTAGCAAATACGCCATGATTATTGAGTGCCACTATTGAATATAGAACTTTAGCAGTCACAGAAAGTTTTCATAATGGCCTGGGCGTGGACAACACCCCTCGACACCACTACCTGTATACCAACAGTTTAGTAAAGCAGCATTAAATCCAAAATCAATCATTTATTATATTGCAGATTACGAATTCTTAGATGTGATAACTGCATGAGTTTCCTTTTTATGTTCATCTTTCATGCAGCCAACAAGTCTGTTGTTTTTCAGAAGTTCAAGTGCTCCAGCAGAATGTATCAGTTTATATGGATGGGACAATCCATTTACCACTGGCAGGGGTGATTAAAATGATACGTTTTTATTTATTCATGTAAAACGTATCCCAAGAGGTAAAAAACTGCCGTAACTGATTATAAAGTGTGAGCTGGGGTTTGGCTTCAATTTTTATTTGTATTCAAGTCTAATACTGTACCACTCCCCTCCCCCCACAGACTGACAATGCAGCTATCTGCTGTGTCATGTGCTCATTCCTCCACAGTGGTGTTTCACTAATACAGGAGGTGTGTTACTGGCAATATCACAAGGTGAAAACAGAGGGAAAAAAACAAAAAAAGAACATGATTGGTAAGCTGCAATAGAATACATTTTTGGTTTGGGGTTAAATGCCGCTTTAAAATGTTTTGAATTACTACTCAATACAGTTTGAGTAACCCAAAGCAATGGATCAGACACCTCCTTTTATCTGCAAGTGCACTAAAATTGCTCTGAAGAGGGCTTTGCCCTTGAAACGCGCAAGCTGGCCCCACCAGATGTACACGCTTCCTGTGTCTGGACTGGATTTGTTACTTGTCACTTGATTGTGCATTTTTGTGGGTACATTGGTATCTGGTTTTATTTAATAAACAGTTGTTAAGGTATCGCACTAGGCCGATGCGCCTTCTTCCTTTGCTTTCATTTCATGACTGGTTTCCCTTACTGAAGCCAGCAGCAAGGTTATAGTGTGCGGTGTGGAGGTTTCCAGTGGTGGTCACCCTACTCAAAGACCAGATCAAATAGGAGTCCACTCTGAGCCCATCTATGGATCTGCAGCTTTGGGGACCTTTCTCATCTGTAGCCCAGACAAGAGTATTTGTGTTTTATGACTGAATAGTGTAGCTGACTTGGTTTCCTAAATTACAGCATCACCTACATTGACCTGTAAAATGCAGGAGAATGTATTTTATGTCGTTTTTACTGTAAACGTTGTTGTAAACGACTTTTAGTCAGTATTTATGTGATATTGAATAACATGGGTTTTCTATTTGTTCTCTGCCTACAAAAGCAGCCAAATAAGTGTGTTAGGAAGTTAAGCAGTGAGTCATTATCAAAAACACTACGTAATAAATAGATAAGCAAGGAACAGATGCTGTGTTCTTGATCTTCCAGGTAAAAATCGATATGCGGTTGGCTAATGTTGATATGAAAGAAATAAATTCACTAATATTTTAGTCTTATGCATTATTGATCGAAAATCAATGAATTTCACAGTGATGTTCTGCCTAACCAAAATGAGAATGACTTTAAAATACAGAAGCCAGCCAAAAGCAAATTGCCAGAGCCAAAACCCAATAACCCCTTCTGTTCACAATTAATCACGGAGATATGAAAGCTCTAAAGTTGCCAATTTATTATATAATTTCATAGGCAAAGCAGAGTTGCAGTCATAAGCTGAGAAAACTGTTTTATGAAAGCATCAGGGAACAGGGGACAGTATTGTAAACAAAGTCAGAACTGAAATTTGCCTTGAAAATAGATATTATAAGGATAAAGAACGTGATTTTACTTCCCGATACACATATACCTATTTTCTATTTGAATCAGTTCAGGAATTTTGTGCTTTGTATACATTTTCCCCATCCCCTTTGGACTGTTCTCTATTTTTTAGTGTTAAAACCTGGATTTAAAATTGATTTATGTGGGATGTTATATCCCTAATCTACGCAGAATAGTCCATTATGTTGGAAAAATGTACAGTTTTCCAATAAGTTGCAAATTAAAAAAATTAAAACCTTTGCCTAAGTTTTCATCCATTTTTTGGTAAACCTCTAAATATTCTATGATGCAGCCATTAGCCTACAGAAGTCAAATAATTGGTTGAACGGTGTTCCCCAGTGCCACATGCATAATGTATGGGCTACCCTAGGAAATTTCATACAAAAAATTTAATTTGCTTTAACACGTGACTAAAATGAATGGACTTTACCAAAGAAAAGCCACACACATTGTTAGAAATTTGTTTATCCAAGAAACATTTTTCATCCTGATCCTTTAAAATTTCTTGTCGCTGTGGTTGAAAACAAACATCGAATTGACCCACTAATGATTAGAAAAATGAACAAACTGTCTAGAACAATAATTTTTGTTCAAAATTCTACCCATCTATGGCCAGCTTGGCCAGTTTACAATAGTCCTGTCGAGCTTAGACCCTCAACGCAGTTTTCAATCTCTCTGGAAGACTTGAAAACTGCTATTTAGCTAATAAAGGTAAAGCAATTTTGCAATTTTAGAATTCAGACTTTTAAAGCTAGTAGAAAATTAACTCAAATCAAAACATGGGTCTACCCAATTCCCATACAATCAACAAATTACCGATTCTTCATTAATTTAAAATTACACTTTAACATTTTGGGTATTGAAATGGTAAGTATTTGGGGTACTGAAATGGTAAATACCAAGTCATGCAATTTTTGTATTTACAGTAAAATGCCTTTTTTGAATCCCATTGAAAGACAAAGTGTTTCACAATCATGAACCACATTTTTTACTACCAGCTACTGAAGGACAGGACACAAGGCTAAAACCCCTCCTCTAGTCATCCTGCTCAACTGCATCAAAGCAGTACAAAAACACAATGGCAACAACCAGCACAAAAGGGATGGGAGCTGAGTTTCTCAATTGAAAGAGATTTTACAGTAAAATCCCACTTTTTCTATCATCCACTGAGCAACACTACCATTCATATTCATGATCCATGGGACATTCCCATGCAGTTCAGAAACAGAGTAGTGGGCAACCCCAACAACAGACAAACCGGAGCCCAACAACAGCAAACCAAAAGCTCACAAAAATGCCTACACTTGCAACTCAAACTAACACCTGCTGATGTGGAGACCTCCATCTTGTAAAACTTGGTAAACGTATGGGATGAGGACCAAGTTGAGGCATTACAAACTTGAGACACAGAATGCCTGATGGCAAAAGGCCCAAGAAGCACTCACAGGCCTGAATAAGTGAGCCTTGACAGGGAAAACTTTACCCTTCGACTCATACACCCAAACAGCAGTGTGGGGAATCCAGGGAGAAATGGTACAACTGGAAGCTGGAGCATCCTTTCTAGAACCCTCTTGAGTGAAATCAAGAAATATGATTTTCCAGTGGAACAGGATGACTAAGAGGGGTTATGGCCCCTAGGGAATGGTCTTCAGTTTTGACCCAGAGTCCTGACCTCCAGTAGGCAGTAATATAACCTTTAGTTTATGAAAATGAAAGTCCATGGTCTACTACTAGTACTGGAGTAAGCACATTACTGTTTTTGTGGATACATCAGTAAATACTACCTCAATACTATTATTGGTCCTGGAGGATGTATGATTGTGGCAGTTGGCACTGTATTGGGGCCTCGGCTGACAAAAGGCAGAGGGAAACATCATTACATTATGTAGTTCAAGACCCCATATAAATGTGTTTAAATATGAACTATTCATACAGTTAAGCTAAATAAAATACAGCTAAACTACTCAGTCTCCAGGCATTAACAAAAATTATTTGACCCTTGCTTCGATTTCTCCCACAGAACATCCTGGTTTCATGCATAAAAACAGGATTTACTGTACAATTTTTATGTTAATAAAAAAACAAAGCACAGAAAATCTGCAAGTCAAGTTGTAGATTACTTAGAGAGGGGCAATAATAGACTGATTTATATGATAGCCACACAACATTTTCAGAAAATTAGTATTTATATAATATTTAGTCTACATTTGTACTTCACAAGTTCACTTTGGAGAAGAGTTTTCTTTTTCTTTTTACTGGAAGAAAGAGGTCATGTTACACTGTCTGCCTTTACATTCTGATCATTACATCATCTGGTTTTAATGTCATACTAATGCATTTGTTTCACCTAAGAAAGCAGAAAATGCAGAAAGATATACCTCTAGAAACTATATTCAGAAGCAGCTAAAATAGCTCAAGACTAGTCTGTTTTTGCTGCAATACATGAAGGCATAGAGCCCATATCTAGTTTATTTTTAAGTAGCCCAGACATTATAAAAAATTCAGCTCTCAATATTTGCTTACTTTCCTGTAAATACTTATCCATGCTGTCCTCTGCATATTCACTACTCTGTAATAACAAGCCAGTCTGCTTTCTGGTTGAATGACACCCTGCACCATTCAAATCACTTCCTGTGAGTGCAGGGTGTCATGGACACAACTCTTGATGGGTATTGATGAGTAAAACGATGCAGAAAAAGGTGCTGATATGTCAAATGCTCTTTGCCCAGCACTGAAGAAAAGGCAAGAAGGAAGATACAGCTGGTAAAATACGTACTGAATACATCACCATTTTTCTAGGTAAATATATTTCTAAATGTGCTACTGACATGAACTTTTCACCACGTTAGTAATAACCCATGCAATTCATACCTACATAGAAACCAAAACAAATACGTTCAGGAATTAAGTTATGTGCAATAAAAATGGAATGACTCAGGGGAAGAAAGTATTGAACACATGAAGAAAGCGAGGTGCAAAAAGACACCAGCTGAAATCTATTAGTAATTAGAAAGCAATCCTGCCCCTTGTAAGTGCAAATTAATATCAGCTGGTTCAGTCTCAAATGATAGTCTGTAAAGAGATGTCTCATTACCAAGGTGTCACACAAGAAACATCTCATGATGGGTAAAAGCAAAGAGCTCTCTCAAGACCTTCCCAACCTTGTTACAAAATATACTGATAGCATTGATTACAGAAAGATTTCTAAACTTCTGAATGTTCCAGTGTGCACTGTTGGGGCCACAATCTAGAAGTGGAAAGTACATCATTTCACCATAAACTGGTCATGACCAGGTGCTCCTTTCACAAGATTTCTGACAGAGAAGTGAAAAGAATTATCAGAAGAGTTGTCCAAGAGCCAATGACCACTTGTAGATGGCTTCAGAAATACCTGGAATTAGCAAGTACAACTGTTTCAAAGAACAAAATAAGTAATGCACTCAATCGCCATGGCCTAAATGCACGCTCACCACGGAAGACTCCATTGCTGAATAAAAAGCATGTTGAAGCTCATTTGAAGTTCGCTGTACAACATTTAAACAAGCCTGTGAAATACTGGGAGAATATAGTCTGGTCAGATGAGACCAAAATTGAACTCTTTGGATGCCATAATACACACCATGTTTGGAGGTCATATGGCACTGCATATCACCCCCAAACTCCATACCAACAGTGAAGTCTGGAGGTGGGAACATGATGGTGTGGGGCTGTTTTTCAGCATACGGTACTGGCAAACTTCATGTCATTGAAGAAAGGATGAATGGAAAAATGTACAAAGACATAAAAATCTGCTGCCATTTACCAGGATGATGAAGATGAAATGAGGGTGGACATTTCAGCAAGACAATGATCCCAAACATAAAGTCAAGGAAACTCAATTGGTTTCAAAGAAAGAAAACAAAGCTGCTATAGAAGAGGTCCGTGGAACCTTCAAGATTTGAAGACAGTTTTGTGGAAGAATGGGCCAAAATCACACCTGAGCAATGCATGCAACTAATCTGTCAAACAATGCAGCACTATATTAAAAAATTTGAGTAAGCAATAATAAACGTAAATTCATATAAATGCGCTGTGGAACGCTTAGGTAATGGCAAGTGAAAAAACTTCTAAATATAGCGCTGCATTGTTTGACAGAATATATATCAAAGGTTTAGAGGTTGTACCTTTATGCTAGCTGCTTATCATTTACACATTTCCTAGCGCTCGTATACCTCTTTTATATATTTAATGCATGCAACTAGTTTCTCCATACATAAGGTGTCTTGAAGCTCTCATTAAGAACAAAGGATTTTGTACGAAGTATTAAATAAATTTCAGTTAGCGTGTTCAATACTTTTTCCCTGTGTCGTTCCATTTTATTACACATAACTCAACTTCTGATCTTATCTGTTTTGGTTTCTTTGTATGTATGGATTGCATGGGTTGTTACCAACATGTGGTGAAAATTTCATATCAATAGCACCTTTAGAAATATACTTACTGAGAAAAATGGAGGTGTGTTCAACACTTATTTTACCCGCTGTATATACACACACGTACAGTACATAAGGGAAGTGTACACCATCAAATTATTAGTAGACCATTAGTCATTCCTGACTGGGGCGCACCAATGCTTAGATGCCCAGTCCAAATTCAACTACATCCTTAGGCATTGATTTGATTTACTATAACGCTATTATGGCCTAATTCACAAGGGTATGTGATTTTAAAGTTGTGTTCAAAATAATAGTGTGTTGAAAAAAGTGAATAAAGCTCAAAATCCTTCTAATAGCTCTTATTTCCATACACATAAATGCATTGGGAACACTACACATTCTATTCCAAATCAAAACATGAACAAAAATATATCAAATTTGTGTTGTTCCTCTAAAAAAATTGAAGAAAAGTGAGTATTAGACTATTCAAAAAAAATAGCAGTGTTTGTATTCTTCTTTACAAAGTCAAACATTCACTATATAAACTGAACAATGTTTCAAGATTTTGCTTTCCTTTGAATCACTTAATATTTAGTTGTATAAGCACTGTTTCTGAGAACTGCTGTACATCTGTGTTGCATGGAGTCAACCAACTTCTGGCACCTGTGAACAGGTATTCCAGCCCAGAATGATTGGACTACATTCCACAGTTCTTCTCTATTTCTTGGTTTTGCCTCAGAAACTGCATTTTTGATGTCACCCCACAAGTTTTCTATTGGATTAAGATCCAGGGATTGGGCTGGCCACTCCATAATGTCATTCTTGTTGGTCTGGAACCAAGATGTTGCACATTTACTGGTGTGTTTGGGGTCGTTGTCTTGTTGGAACACCCATTTCAAGGGCATTTCCTCTTCAGCATAAGGCAGCATGACCTCTTCAAGTAATCTGATGTATTCAAACTGATCCATGATCCCTGGTATGCGATAAATAGGCCCAACACCGTAGTATGAGAAACATCCCCATATCATGATGCTTGCGCAACCATGCTTCACTGTCTTCACAGTGTACTGTGGCTTGAATTCAGTGTTTGGGGGTCGTCTGACAAACTGTCTCCGGCCACTAGACCCAAAAACAACAATCTTACTTTCGTCAGTCCACAAAATGTTGTGCCATTTCTCTCTAGGCCAGTCAATGTGCTCTTTGGCAAATTGTAACTTCTTCAGCACGTCTTTTTTTCAACAGTGGGACTTTGCGGGGGGGCTTCTTGCAGATAGCTTGGCTTCACATACAGTCATGGCCGAAATTGTTGGCACCCTTGATATTTCTCCAGGAAATCATGTATTTCTCACGAAACGTATTGCATTAACACATGTTTTGCTATACACATGTTTATTCCCTTTGTGTGTATTGGGACAAAACAAAAAAAGGGAGGAAAGAAAGCAAATTCGACATAATGTCACACAAACCTCCAAAAATGGGCTGGACAAAAGTATTGGCACCCTTTCACAACTGCGGATAAATAAGAATGTTACAAGCATGTGATGCTCCTGTAAACTCACCTGGGGCAAGTAACAGGTGTGGGCAATATAGAAATCACACCTGAAAGCAGATAAAAAGGAGAGACGTTCACTTAACCTTTGCATTGTGTGTCTGTCTGTGCCACACTAAGCATGGACAACAGAAAGAGGAGACGAGAACTGTCTGAGGACCTGAGAACCAAAATTGTGGCAAAATATCAACAATCTCAAGGTTACAAGTCCATCTCCAGAGAACTAGATTTGCCTTTGTCCACAGTGCGCAACATTATCAAGAAGTTTGCAACCCATGGCACTGTAGCTAATCTCCCTGGTCGTGGACGGATGAGGAAAATTGATGAAAGATTGCAACGCAGAATAGTCCGGATGGTGGATAAGCAGCCCCAAACATGTTCCAAAGACATTCAAGCTGTCCTGCAGGCTCAGGGAGCATCAGTGTCAGCGCGAACTATCCGTCGACATTTAAATGAAATGAAACGCTATGGCAGGAGACCCAGGAGGACCCCACTGCTGACACAGAGACATAAAAAAGCAAGACTACAGTTTGCCAAAATGTACTTGAGTAAGCCAAAAGCCTTCTGGGAAAACGTCTTGTGGACAGATGAGACCAAGATAGAGCTTTTCGGTAAAGCACATCATTCTACTGTTTACCGAAAACGGAATGAGGCCTACAAAGAACAAAACACAGTACCTACGGTAAAATATGGTGGAGGTTCAATGATGTTTTGGGGTTGTTTTGCTGCCTCTGGCACTGGGTGCCTTGACTGTGTGCAAGGCATCATGAAATCTGAGGATTACCAAAGGATTTTGGGTCGCACTGTAGGGCCCAGTGTCAGAAAGCTGGGTTTGCGTCCAAGATCCTGGGTCTTCCAGCAGGACAATGACCCCAAACATACGTCAAAAAGCACTCAGAAATGGATGGCAAAGAAGCGCTGGAGAGTTCTGAAGTGGCCAGCAATGAGCCCAGATCTAAATCCCATTGAACACCTGTGGAGAGATCTTAAAATTGCTGTTGGGAAAAGGTGTCCTTCCAATAAGAGAGACCTGGAGCTGTTTGCAAAGGAAGAGTGGTCCAAAATTCCGGGTGAGAGGTGTCAGAAGCTTATTGATGGTTATAGGAAGCGACTGATTTCAGTTATGTTTTCCAAAGGGTGTGCAACCAAATATTAAGTTAAGGGTGCCAATACTTTTGTCCAGCCCATTTTTGGGGTTTTGTGTGACATTATGTCATATTTGCTTTTCTGCCTCTGTTTTATATTTGTTCCAATACATACAAAGGGAATAAACATGTGTATAGCAAAACATGTGTTAATGCAATACCTTTTTTGTGTGAAATACTTGATTTTCAGGAAAAATATCAAGGGTGCCAACAATTTCGGCCATGACTGTAGGTGTCTTCTAATTGTAACAGTACTCACAGGTAACTTTAGACCTTCTTTGATCTTCCTGGAGCTGATTGTTGGCTGAGTCCTTGCCATTTTGGCTATTCTATCCATTCGAATGGTAGTTTTTCGCTTTCTTCCACGTCTTTCAGGTTTTGGTTGCCATTTTAAAGCATTTGCGATCATTTTAGCTGAGCAACCTATTATATTCTGCACTTCTTTATATGTTTTCCCCTCTCCAATCAACTTTTTAATCAAGGTACGCTGTTCTTCTGAACAATGTCTCGAACGACCCATTTTCCTCAGAATTTCAGAGAAAAATGCACTGTAAACAGCATGTACAACATTTGCTGCCTTCCTTCCTTAAATAAGGGCAATAATTGCCACCTGTTTTTCAAAGAATGAATGACCTCACTAATAGAACTCCACACTGCTATTATTTTGAACCTGCCCCTTTCAATTAGTGATTCAATGACACAGAATCAGCAGCATGCATGTCATGACTGTTGGGTCTGTTGGATTTCTATTACTCTACTACACCTGCTAGTAAATTATTTGCCATGTAGAAATATCATTTCTACCAAAAACAGTGATTGATCAGGTTACTGATGTCTGACTGCTATTATTTTGAACACAACTGTATGTATTTATATGCATTTTATCTAAACACACATAAATACAAGTAATGATTTGAAATGGTATACTGCACACTGTGCATTTACTAGCATTTAGGTGTATTCAGTTTAGCTACTGTATCTTTATAAAAGACTAAAAATCTGTGCCTCAAGGGGCAGAAAACATATTCTGAAAGTGTCTAAATGCATATAAATGCATGCAAATAAGATGAAAATGTATGTACATTTAATACCACCTTCACATTAGGCATTTGCATGTGTACAGTCCATGCTTGTGTTTTAGTGCACCAAGGGGGCACAGGTGCAGCCTGCAGCCTGTAAAAGTCTACTGCAGGCTGAAGGCTGTGGCGGCTAGAATGGCCTGAATGTTGGAAGTGGTACTTTCATTCAGGGCCCTACGTGTTCGGGGGTTCAGCCATAATTGGCTGCAGGCAGCAGAGCTGCATGTTGTACCTGTAACTCCCAGGTGAACAAAATTCATAGATTGGCTACATACAGGACAGGACTGGCCATAGGGCACACCGGCCATTTGCCCAGTGGGCCAGGGCCACAGGGCTTAAGATGACCGGGCAGCACAGCGGGAGGTATGTGGCAACCGCAGTGTGGATGAGCTAATACAGACCACGGCTACCGATCACCTCTTGCTATGTGGCTATGCCCAAAGCAGGGCCGACAGGAGGAGCGGCAGTGATAGCTCCTGAACACAAGCAGGAAGCGCCGCTGACACAGGGACACCTCCTTGGCCAGCCGCTGCAATGAAGGGAGAATGATGGCCTCTCTTCTCCACCCGCAGCCGCTGGCACACTGTGACAGGTCTGTAGCGTCGGTGGGGCTCTCTCTGCTGGACAGGCCTTCTCTTTGCTGGATGGGCCGTCTCTTTGCTGGACTGGGCGGTCTCTTTGCCCAGTTGGGTCCAGCAAAGAGACATCCCAATCCAGCAAAGAGACAGCCCAGTCCAAGAAGGAACATCCCCATCCAGCAAAGAGATATCCCTGTCCAGCAAAGAGACATCCCGTCTTTGTTATCTGGGGATGTCTCTTTGCTGGACTGGGCTGTCTCTTTGCCCAGTTGGATCCAGCAAAGAGACATCCCTGTTCAGCAAAGAGACATCCCAATCCAGGAAAGAGACAGCCAAGTCCAAGAAGGGATATCCCCATCCAGCAAAGAGACATCTTTGCTAAATGGCGGATGACTCTTTGCTGGATTGGGTCATCTCTTTGAATATATAGGGGGCACGGTGATTAGATCTCTAGAGGCACTATAATGTAAAGGGGCACTGTGATATAAAGGGGACTGTGCTGTAAAGGGGCACTGTAGTCTGGGCCTGGCTGCACACAACCTAAATGTCTAGCATGCATGTGGCCTAAATGCAGGAGATACCAGTGCAATTCTCTGTCAGAGAAGCAAACTTGGTGCCTAAACTAACTTTCATTTTTTTTGCTGTAAAAATGTTAAATATAATAAGCAGAGAACCTGGTGCCAAAAAGCTTTTATGTTTAAAGTGGTAAATTATGACAATAAGTAGATGAGCTAGAGCAAGAAAATTGCCCTAGTTTGCAATTATGCAATCGCACAGTGGTCATCTCACGGTTTAAAACACATAATGCAAAAACACACACTTACTTTCTCACTTAAGGAATTAGAAAACAGAGAAAAAAATAAAGACATCAGAGCAGAAGAAGAAATTTTCATATTAGGCAGAAAATTCACAGGAATGGTTATATTAGAGAGTATAATGAGAACAGAGGAAACTGCTGGAGATATCGTTTCCTGTCTGGTATCTCTTTATTCCTCACAAAGTTTCTTTCAAACATATGCACATAGATGTTTTATCTTACTGATTCATTCCAAACAAAGTGAAAGTGTGCACAATTTTCATTCATAGCAAAACTAAAGTTGAGTATACTTACCTGCTATCCAGCAATGCAACGTCCGCAAGCTCCCTCGTTGGTGACGACATCTGCAACAGATATTCTAGGTTTAACTTTTCTGGCCATCTCCACTGGCCTGTTGGGAATGACATAGCTCCTTTGCATGCATACAAAGGGTAATTTATCTTAGCACCAAGGCATGAACTCAATGCTCAGTGTACAGTAGAAAAATAGCTGTCTCTTCGGCAATAAAAGCCTACCTGTCAGGAATTTCTAACATTTTCAAATTCAGAGAAAAAAATTGAGATAACAGTCTCACACTCCTACAGCATAAATAAAAGGTATACAAAGCTGATCTTAGTGGTTAGCACATCTGCTGTGCAGCACTGGGTTCCTTGGTTTGAATCCCAGCCAGTACACTATCTGTGAATGTGACATCCTTGAGGGCTGGGACTGAGTAAGCCCCTGGTCACATCAAAGCCGATTTTGAAAACGTGCGACTTACAGTAAAGTCGCACAATTTCAAAATCGGGTGACCTGCCGATTTCAGTTGCGATTTGCAAAACATCTGACAAAGAGACAAAGTGCATGTACTATTTTAGAAATCGGTGCAGCTCCGACCAAGTCAGAACCGCACTGATATGACCGCTCTAATAGTGGACAATAAGGTGCGACTTGGCATACGATTTTCAAGTCGAATGGCATGCAAATCGCACTTTATGTGATCGGGGTGTGAAGGTACATTATAACATTATATAAAGTGCTGCATAAACTGATGGTGCTATGTAAATGCCAGTGATAAATCTCTAGGCAGCATGTTTTATCTACCGTGTTTTACTGAATTTGTGACCTGAGATTACAAAAAGAATTGAAAAATCTAGTAGCTGTTGGGGCCCAACATCAGTAAAACTGCTGCTGTAGGTGTATGTGTTGGCAGCAACAAGGGAGCAAAGAACTCACCCATCTCCTGCCAGACCCACACACTCACAGCACTGCTGTGAGAGAAGGAGCTGAGATGTCACTGCATAGCTAATGAGCCGTCTCACTGGTCCCTAAGAGGAAAAAAGTTGGGAACTAGTGAGCATCCGTGAACTGAGAGTAAAAGCTACTACTCAACAAAGGTGGGGAGGAACAAGGCAGGAAAATAAGAGGCTTAGGCCGGCCATACATTGAATTGAAAATCAGCCCATTCAGCAGGGACCAATCAACTTCTGTACAACCAGCCTGTTGGGACATTCTACACAATCAGTGCAGCATGCTACAGCCTGCAGCACTGATCCGTGTATTCTGACGGCGGGGAAATGTCCCCACTGTCAGAACACAATAGCCAAGGGCTCCCAATGCTGTTTCTCAGCCAGTGAGAGGGGACAGTGATGCTGCTCTCATGCACAGCGCTGGGTCAACTTCAGGCTTAGGTAAGTATTGGGGGGGGGGGGGAGAAGGGGTTGAGGAGGGAGCTGCAAATTAAAGGTTTTCTACCTTAATAATGGGAATGCATTAAAAAAAACCTTTATCCTTTGCAACCACATTAACTGAACAAGCTGTAGATTGAAGCTAGATGGTTACGATGCAAAACGGCTCCAGATTTGTGCTACTCCAGTTTTTATAATTCCCCCTCGGTGTATCGAGGGATGTTACAAAAGAAACAATGCTGGATTTGTGCTATGCAAGAGTTGCATTATAGCAAACTTTTTTTTGTGCCTGGACCATTGTAAACATGCATATGTCATACCTGAAGGGCCGTTTGGGAAGCTGACAATCATTATAGTAGTTGGAGCTGCAATCTTCCAGGTCCATCCAAGCAGCTTCCCCCTCTGCTAACTGACCACAGGGGGTTTATTGCTCAGCATTGCCACCATTCACAGAACAGCTTGTATTTTGTTCAATGGATACAAGTTGCTCTCTGATTGAGCAAGGTAGAGAGGATGGGCAATGACATCAAGATCTCTATTTCATCCTATCATTGGACACCTTGTATTCACTGAAAATATACAAGGCTTTTTTTTGTAAATGGTGTCAATGCCAAGCGAGCACACTCCTTTGGTCAGTGTGCAGAGGGGTCACTCCCATGGGACTCGGAAGATTGCCTGCTGACAACTACTTGTCATCATTCTCAGCTGCCCCTTGGGTATCAAATATGCACATTTATATTGGTTCAAGCTGGACCAATGCAAGTATGCCATAGGTTCAAATCTTTTCCTTACTTCTATTATAAAATGTAATCTAAGAAGAGAAAAACAAGTCCAAAAATAGCTTCAGAAATATAATGAAAAGGAAAGAAGCCTGTAAGAAAAACAAAAATTAATAAAAAAATTTACATGTCTTTATAAAACAGGCCCTTGGAATCATACTCCTGATTTAAATAAGGCCACTGATGCGGAACAGCACTGTGGGTGTAGCGCAGTGTAACTGCGGGTTTTTTTGCAGGTTAGCTGCGCTTTCCCATAGATTTCTATGAACTCTATGGGAAAGCATAGCTAAGCCACACCAAACCCACTGGTACACTGCACTACACCCATGGTGTAGTCAAACCGCACTGTATCAATATAAAAAGGGGCCTAACATTTCAGGAATATATCTTTATTTCAAGCTGCTGTAAATGACATCATAATAAATCATTAGATGTGCATTGCTCTCTAAATGTGCCTAGACAACACTGCAGTGTTGTCATTACTGCTACTATACTCTCCTCTCCTCTGCCCTGCAATGCTGGTTCTTAGTTCTTGGACACGTCTGACTCATTTTTTCCACAACTGTAACTGCCATTAATGACTTCACATAGCCAACAAAATTTAACCAGAAGTAAAGCTCATACTAAATAGTGAAGACTGCGTGGCAGAAATTCTAGAAAATACAACAAGGACATTGCTCACTGTACAAATTTAATTTTGTTTAGACATTCTTTCTAACTCAAACCATATTTGATCAAGCACAGCTGTCACACTGCAAGGAAAAATGGTTATACTCCACGGATTTTATTAGCTGGAGAAAATCAGTGCAAGGAGCTTACAGAGAACACAGGAGAGTAGATACCTACAGAACCTGAGAAAAAGAAGAATGGCCTAAAAACACTAAGCAAAACAAACAAGCTGAAACTTACAGTATTAGTCTTATTTATTTGGTGTTATGTTTATTCTAAATGTATACTTTCTTATATAATCTTATATTTATAACAAAAAGAAAGACATTTTAGATGATGGCAAAGAAGAAGGTGTTCTAGCTAATGAACCTTGAAGTGTGAGCTTTGACAGGATTTCAGAGTTCAAAATGGCTGATGGTTTTTTTTCAGGTTGTTAGCACATGCATTGCAACAGGTACAAGCAGTAACAGAAAAAAAAAAACACAAGTCACATTGTGTACCACAAGTATGTGAAGATTGCTTTCAACACTTGGAAATGGTCAAATGAAAGAAAAAAATGAAAAAAAAAATTAAAAATGTATTCATTTTATATCTTTAACGTTAAAAGAACTTTATCAACAAAAAGGTAAAAGAAGGTACAGTTGCACAACAGATTGCACAGAATGTGATACACGCTCTTCAACATGGATAATTCCAGAAAACATTTGAGAGAAAGAAAATCAGAAAATGTATTAATTTTTTATCTTTAACGTTAAAAGAAATTTATCAACAAGAAGGTACAGTTGCACAACAGATTGCACAGAATGTGATACACGCTCTTCAAAAGGGATAAATCCAGAAAACATTTGAGAGAGCAAGAAAATCAGAAAATGTATTCATTTTTAATAATGTGATTGCATCTGATAATTACAGTTTTGAACTTTCAGCCTGGATTGGCATCTGAGGAAGGCTTTTTTTTAGGAATACACTTCCAGACCACATTTGATCCCTGTGTCATAGGTGTCACTGTGATCACATTATTGGATTCATGTATCTTTTTATGTTATTTAATCATTCACTATTTATCACCTTTTTTTATGTGGTTCGGGCATTGTTTTCATACAATGATTTGTTTTAGGCCTTAATAAAGTGGATACATTAATACGAGGAAGCGTATTGCTTATGATTGAAAAAAATCAAAGCTTCTTTGAATTAAGAGATTCGCCCATGCATTTCTATATATGGCTTCATCCCTCTGAAATAGACAAGAGCACTCACCATACAGTATGTAAGGCTCCTGTGGACCATCACTGCAACACATAACAGTCTAGTTTATATCTGTATTTGCTTCCTTTCTCCAGTTAAGCAATAAAATCTTTACAGAAGATCATTTTCTCACACACACACTGGAAAAAGTACCAGTATTTACTGATGGTGTGGGAGGTGATTTCAATGTACCACTGGATCCTAAATTTGACTCCTCTACAGGTGGTGCCTCTGTCCCCTCTGTCTCTCGCAGACTAATTCTTCAGGCTATCCACAAAGCCCAATTGAAGAACGTCTGGTGGATACACCCGAACACAAGGAATTATTCATTTTATTCTTCCACACGTAAAAGGTACTCTCGCACAGACTTTTTTTAATCCCACATCATCTCCCCTCTGTTAGGGCAGGAGATATAGGCAGTATAACATGGTCAGATCATGCCCCCATAACACTGAAATTTGATGTGACAAAAATTCTCTCTCGTAGGGCTTGGCATTGGGAACTGAATGACAGTCTCCCTCAAGATGCTTCTGTCTTGGCTAACGTAATTAAAGAAATTCAATATTACTTTCAAACCAACACTTTCAATAGTAACCCTGGTATAGCCAGTGAAGCCCACAACGCTGCGATCAGAGGTATTCTGATCAATCATGAAACTTGCCCACAAGTGTAACTTGGATGCTAATACTGAAAAATAACTTCTTAATCTATAGCTGCAGGTTACCTGCAGGTCTGCGATACAAAGCTAAAGCCACGATAAAATCTTGTCAGAAACTCTATTACAAGCATGGTGACAAATGTGGCCAACTTCTAGCTGGGGCCCTTCTCTTACATTGCTCACATTATCCTACCAGATGGTATAAAGGTATATTTTCCTAAACAAACTTTAGATGCTTTCAAAAGACTTCTATGCCTCTTTATAAAACCTTCCCACCTTCCAGTCACCGTCCTTTTCGGCCTGACTACTTTCTCAAATTGAGGACTATTTGGCTTTTTCTGGCCTACCTCTACTTGACCCGTCCCTCTGACAGGAATATGAAATGCCCATTTTCATGGAGGAAATTCAGGCTGCTGTTAGTTCATCTTAAACAAGTAAATCCCCTGGAACAGACAGCTTTATAGGCACAATATTAAAAACTTCTCCTCCCCTATCTGACCCCAAGCCTGGTAAAGGTCTTTAATGTCCTAGGCCATACAACTACATTTCCATTCGATGCACTCAAGAGTACATATCTCTATTATTCCAAAAGAAAAAGAAGGCAAGGATCGTACCTCTTGTGGCGGTTACCGCCCTATTTCTCTCCTGACTGTGGAATGAAAGCTTTTTACCAAAGTACTCGCTACTCAATCACAATTACATCTACTAAACTTGGTCCACCTTGATCAAGTTGGTTTTATCCCAACCCAAGAGGCACAGGATAACACCATAAAGGTCCATAATTTCATATAGCCCACTTCAGAAATGTCCCATGCCTTCTGCAGGGGACAGATGTCAAGAAGGCATTTGATAGTGTGAATTGGCAATTTATCTTCACGGTCCCTCTGTATGTTGGTCCGGGGGACAAAATGTTTTAATAGATTACCAATGTCTATTGCTCAACGACTGCTACGGTCAAAGCTAATGGTGTCTATTCAGAACTTTTCACCGTATCAAATGGTTTGCCCCCTCTCCCTATTTCTCTTCACCCTTATTCTAGAACCTTACTTGAATAGATTTAGATGGAATCCCAACATCCCTGGTTTACAGACTGGGAAACGCCAACACAAAGTATCTGCTTAAGCACATGATATGTTGCTCGCTCTCACTAATCCCTTGGTTTCTCGTCCTAATTTACTTCACAAAATTGAGAACTACAAGGCTTTATCCAACTTGAAAATTAACCTCTCAAAGTCAGAAGCAATGGGAGTAGCCATGTCTTTATCTAGTATAAATACCCTTCAACATACTTTTATTTTTAAATGAACCTCTAGGGCATTAAAATGCCTTGGCACCTAATTACCTCTCCACATAAACGAGACCTTCCCCCTTAACTTTTCGCTTCTTCTTGTGACTGTGAAGGACCTGCTCAGGAAATGGCAATATGGCCTATCTTCTTGGTTTCAATGTTGTATAATCATTAAGAGGGCCATATTAAGATGGTCAAATTACCAAAAAATATTTTCAAAGCCCTGCTGATTTATATTCCATCCTCCTTCTTTAAACAACTCAATACCCTGTTTAATATTTTTTTTTGCCAGCCAAAAGACCAGATTATCTTTGTAGCATGTTCAATTAGAAAGACTGGTGGACTGGTGTCAACATACCATATCAGCATTAAATGTATAATTTTTTCCTCTGTTTGTATAGTTGTGCTCTGAGTATTCCAGTTTCTGCCCAAAATCTAGAAATGCTCAAAAAAGGAATTAAATTCCACCACCCACCAGCAAATATACTCAAAACACAAAGCAAAAGTTGTCTGAAACAATAGGCAACATTAAATTCATTAGTGGTGCACCAAAATGAAAATTCTGGTGCCAAAACCAAAAATTCAGGATGCACTTGGCCGAAAACCAAAAACCGAAACAGAAGGTTTTTTATTTTTATTTAATTAATGTGGCTGGCCATTTTGCAATGTAGTCATAATGTAATGTGGCTGGCCATTTTGCAATGTAGTCACTAGTGGGAGTTTTTGCATTGACGTCAATGTGGACTCAACTTTGCATGAAAATCTATGAGATGCGATTTTGCACTGAAGTCTCTAGAGGACATGAATGAGACGTGACTTTACATGTATCGGTACCATTATCGGAACGTTTTTTCTTAATGGCAAAATGCAGATATATTGGTGCATCCCTAAAATTCATTAAAGTTATAGGCAGCATCACTCTCCCTCTTCGTGAATCTAGTACTATCTTGAACCTTTCTTTGTGCACACTATCTAGATTCTTTTTTGCCCACAACGAACATCACCTACATATCCTAAATGCATGAGTAGTCGAACTGAAGGGGCAGATCAGAATATTAGAAAAACAAAAGCGTTTAACCCCTTCCCGCTGGCGCCTCCCAGCCCTTTAAGAGTTTCAGAAGCCGGGACGGGCGGGGCAGGGTTTAGGGATCATGTGACCGCCGTAACACGTCGTCACGGAGGTCACATGATCGGGAAAGGTCCCGATCGAAAGAGAAGACCGGGACCTTTCTGTGAGTAGGGATCACGCTCTCAGCACGTTTTTTTTTTTAATTGAACGCAAATGTGCAGCTGCTCGGCGTCTAGGCCCAGACGCTGGGGCATTTGTGTGCGGCCGGCGTGAAGAGGTTAATATTACTTTAAGATATGCTGGTAAATAGATGTTAAAGTGATTCTAAAGCTAAAATGTTTTTTACCTTCTAAAGCAGAGCTCAACAAATCCCAAGCGCCAGGTCACCATGGCAACTAGACCATGGCGACTAGAAATTGTGTCCTGGCGCCAGACACTGCCCCCCATAGACTGCGACGGGAAACCCACGCCCCATAGACTGTGACGGGGAACCCGCGCCCCATAGAATTCAATGGGAACCCGCGCCCCATAGACTTCAATGGGAACCCGCGCCCCATAGACTTCAATGGGAACCCGCGCCCCATAGACTGCAATGGGAACCCGCGCGCCATAGACTTCAATGGGAAATAGCGCCTAAAAGACTTCAATGAGAAATCGCCCCCCCCATAGACTTCAATGGGAAACCGCCTCCCATAGACTTCAATAAGGAAATGCCTCCCATAGCCTTCAATGGAAAGACACCTCACATAGACTTGAAAGGGAAAACACCTCCCACAGACTTCAATGCAAAAACGCCTTCCATACAGTTTAGTGCAAAAACGCCTCCCATTGACTTCACGAGGAAAATGCCTTCCATAGACTTCAATGTGAAAAAGCCTCCCATTTAGATTGTAAGCTCGAAAGAGTAGGGCCCTCTTACCCCTTGTGTGCTGTTTGATGTTACTGTACTGTTTCATGTATTGTCCCCCCTCTATTGTACAGCGCTGAGCAAACCCTTTGGCGCTATATAAACTCGATAAATAAATAATAAATAAATAATAAATTTACATCAATGCAAAAACTCCTGTCAATAGCAATCTTACATGAACACTTATCTATACATGCCACTCTACTCTATCACTTGCAAGTCTTGAACACATCAATACAAACTCACACAGGATCCTTTTTGTAATGGCACTCAAAACACAATGTGTGTGGATCGCACCTGTGTGAACCACCTCAACAGGAACACAAATTATTTAGCCTGTCATGCGAATCTGTGAGTTTGAAAACGCATCCAAAGGGGGGGCGCTCGTGAGCAGCCTGAAGAATGGCTGCTATTTAAATTTGGCTGCTTGACCACCGGCACATCGGCCGATTTTAAGCCCTCGGGGGGGGGTTTCTCGCCTCTCCTCCAACCTCTCCTGGCCCCTCGTCCCCTGGTGCCCCAATGGGGAAAAAAACAGCCTCCTCCCGCGCTTCCAGCGCCCGGCAGACCGTTTTTAAAGTTGCGGCCTACCCGCCGGAGATCGTGGGTGAAGCCGCGGCCTCGATTTTTGGCCTGCCGCCGGAGAGTTCCGGAGCCCCGGCCGCGGGACTTCCCCCGGAGACCACGGTTGAAGCCCCGGTCCTGATTTCGGGTCCCCCACTGCCCCTACCCGCGGGTGGGCTGGATCCCAGGGGAAGATGACCTGGCATCAGCGGCATCCCTGCGGTCTTCTCCTCCAGGTCTGAGAGACGCTGAGCTTCTGCACCGTTTCAAGACGATGCTACAGTCGAAACTGTCCTTCGCTACCTCCAAGCTTGCTGACCGACTTTCACGTGAAATCCGAGAATTGGGCAATCGGACGAATGATCTTGAGGATAAAATGGATGCGGCGGCCACGGTCATTGAGGGTCATAAGCAGGATTTGTGTGACCTCAAGAAAGAATTAGCGGGTGTGCTGCTCCGACTTGAGGATTTCGAGAACCGTTCCCGTCGTGGCAATTTGCGGTTAAGGGGTATTCCTGAAACGATCACAGATCTCACCTCCACCGCTACTGCTCTGTTTCAGGAGCTGACGCCTGCAATTCCCATCGACCGGCTCGAATTTGACCGCATTCATCGCGCATTGGGCCCCAGACGACCGGATGGGCCCCCGAGGGACATCATCATTGGGTTCACTTTCTACCGCACTAAGGAAACCATTCTCTTGGCGGCCAGAAACAAACCAGATCTCAGATTCCAGGGACATCGCTACCAGCTCTTCGTGGACCTCTCCCAGACCACTCTGCAGAAACTACGTCAGTTCAAGCCCTTCACTTTGGCCCTGGTGAACCACGGAATTAAATACGCCTGGGGCTTTCCGTTCCGCCTCACCTTTAACTACCAGGGCCGCGGTCATTCTGTTGTTACACCGGAGGAGGCCCATTCGCTCCTGGAATCTTTGCACCTTCTTCCGCCGGGGATCGCAAGGCCGCTTCCACCAGGCCGCCTCTGGGAGCAGTCATCCAACAGATAGAGGGCCCTCTCTCAGACCCCTCAACGATCAAGTCCATCCTGCTCTTCTCCAGGCTGAAGATGCATCTCGGATTTCCCGCATTGTGTTTCACCGTTGGACTGTGAGTTTGGCCCCTAGGGCTCTTCCAGTTGTTAGAGTTCCAGGCTAAGCCTGATCCAGCCTACTCCCTTGGGTTCCGCCACTAAATAGGGGGGGTCTCCTTTTGGACTCGTGGATTATGACTTTTCGCTGTCCTGGCCTATCTCGGGTCCGGGTGCCATTGTTCGGATTCCCGTTTGGGTATGGGGTGATGGCTCCTTCGGGCTCTGGTGGGAGGTTGGCCTGGTGGGCCTGCTCGAATGTTGGCCTTTTTAAGAGGTGGGTGGGGGACCACCTGGGCTATGTAGAGGTTCTACGGTGGCCTGTGGCCGTCCTCCTGGAGGGGGTTGGCCCCTAGTGTAGCTGGGTTTTCTAACGGGAGGTTGATGCGGAAGTGCTCTTAGTTATTACTTTAGTGTTCTGTTCTACTGTGTCAATTGCCTTTTTGCCCCCTGGGGGCTTATGTTTTTGTTGTTTTCATTTGCAGCCATGTGTCCGGTGGTAGAGCCACCCCCAACCGGTATCCTTCAGGTATAGGAGGATGCATGTCACCATTGACGTGACACGTTTGTACTGTTATATATATTTCTTGTTTCTTTTTTTTCTCCCTTCTTTTCTTTTCCTTTTTGTTTTTTTTGTTTTCTCCTCATGCAGGGTTTCAGGATGCCATAGTCCGTGCGCCATTGGGAGTGGTAACTGGTGGCCAACCTATGCTTTTTCTGCTGAGCGTGCTGTGCTGATACCGCCATGGCTTCACCCCTTCTGAAAGTATACTCACAGAACGTTCAAGGTTTCAATTCGCCTCAGAAGCGGGCTAAAGTTTTTCATCACCTCAAATCGCAACAAATTGATGTGGTATGTTTACAGGAGACCAGGTTTTCCCAGTCCTCTGCTCCGCGGTATCTTTCGCCTCACTTTCCCACCTTTTACACTGCCGCGGCCCCTGAGAAACGCTGGGGTGTACTAATAGCTTTCAAGCGCAATCTTCCTTTTGTCTGTGCTCGGAATATAGCGGACCCCACGGGTAGGTACTTACTTCTGCAGGGCACCCTCTGGGATCAGGAGGTTACCTTTGTCTCATATTATGCACCCAATCGCTTTCAACATAAATTCTTTTCTCATCTTTGCACCATTGTCTCCCGACACTCCAAGGGTCTTCTTTTTCTTCTGGGAGATTCTAATGTTACCTTGGATTCTACATTGGACAGGTGATATGCCCAGGGGACGGCCCCTTCTCACGACTTAGTGCTAGAGGAACGTATGCGCTCTCTCTTGAGGACGGCGGGGCTGGCGGACGTTTGGAGAGAATTTCACCCAACTGAGCGCGACTTTACATTCTACTCTAACCCTCATGACAGTTTTTGTAGAATTGACCATATATTCATGCGTGTTCAGCAGCTTCCTTTGGTCAGGCGGATAACTATTCCCTCCTCGCCCTGGTCGGACCATGATCCCTTGGTACTCCTCCTGGCCCTTTCTGGGTCGGTGCGGCGCCCTTTTCACTGGCGCATTAATGATTCCTTATTGACCACTCAGGTCACTTGCCAACAAATAGAATCTTTTGTACGCACATATTTTGCGGAAAACTCGGGATCTGTTTCTTCGGCAGTTCCCCTGTGGGAGGCGCATAAAGCCACGGTGCGGGGTCAGGTTATACAGCTGGCGGCGGTTCGGAAGCGGGAACGGGTGCGCCGACTTTTGGAGCTTCATTCTCTGTTGGCCTCTGCGGACGCTCGTTGGAAGTCATTCCCATCCATGGCCCGTAAACGTGCCCAGGACACCCTGGCAGCAGAGTTGGATCTACTCGCCTCTTCAGAGGCGGAGCGGGCCCTGCGTTGGACCAAACACAAATTCTATTCCTGTGCGAATAAGCCTGGTCCGATGCTGGCCAGGAAACTCAATTCTGTGGGGAAACCCCACAAACAGATCCGATTGCGACTTCCCGTGGGTGGCTGTACTTCTAATCCCCAGCAGATTGTCTCCCGTTTTGCGGACTTTCTCTCGCGTCTTTATGCTAAACCAGATCCCTTCCCTGTGGCTCAGGCAGAGGCATTTTTTCAAGACCTCCAACTCCCTGGACTATCTGAGGCAGCGCAGAAGGCCCTCAATGCCGGTGTTACCGTACTGGAAGTGCTACAAGCTATTAAATCTCTACGGTCCACCGCGGCCCCAGGTCCCGATGGCTTTTCCGGCCTCTACTATAAGAAATTTGCAACTCTGTTAGCACCCTTCTTGACTGATTATTTCAATGAGTTACGACAGGGCTCCTTGCCCTCTCCAGACGCGCTTAGAGCTCATATCTCTATGATTCCTAAGACAGCCGATGATGTGCAGGAACCGCAAGCCTTTCGGCCCATTTCTCTTCTTAATGAAGACCTGAAGATATTAGGCAAGATTCTCAGCTGTCGTATCAATAAATATTTGCGTAGCCTGATTCACAGGGATCAAGTGGGTTTCATCCCTGGGAGACAGGCGGGTGATAATGTTTGTAAGGTGGTTCATCTTATACATTTTCTACAACAACGGAAAATACCGGGATTCCTACTGTCCTTAGACATATATAAAGCCTTTGATTCTCTATCCTGGGACTATCTGCGGTTTGTGCTGTCTCGCTGGGGTTTTGGGGATTCTATTCTTTCTTGGATTCAAGCCTTGTATTCTTCCCCGTCGGCTTCCGTTAAATACGCTGGGTATTTCTCAGATTCCTTTCCTATTTGGCGAGGTACGAGACAGGGATGCCCCCTGTCCCCAGCACTCTTTGTCCTGGCGCTTGAGCCGTTGGCAATGGCGCTCCGAACTGATTGCAATATTTCGGGGGTTCCATACGCTGGACAGGAGTTCAAGTTGAACCTTTTTGCAGACGATGCCCTCTTGACTCTCACTAACCCCTTGACGACGCTTCCAAATTTGCAACAGGTTCTTGAGCGCTTCTCCTTGATTTCGGGTCTCTGTATCAATTTGGATAAGACTGTCGCTCTTAATATTACTTTGGCCTCAGATTTGGTTTTGCGCCTACAGTCCCACTTCCCTTATAAATGGCTTCTTCTTCTCTTGAATATCTAGGCATCCGCTTGACCCCCACCTATGACTCACTGTTTGCTGCAAACTACTATCCACTGCTTCGCTCTGTGTCCTCTCTTATGCATTCTTGGCAATTTCCACACCTGTCATGGATTGGACGGATTAATTCAGTAAAAATGACCATCTTGCCGAAACTGCTATACTATTTTCGCACCCTCCCAGTGCGGGTTCCTCCTCATTTCCTTCGGTTGCTTCAGGCAAAGATTATGCGTTTTATCTGGGCCAATAAACGCCCCAGAGTTTCCAGAACTACGCTTTTTGTCCATAGACTTCAGGGTGGCCTTGGGGTTCCCAATGTTACTAAATATTATCAGGCGAGCCAGATCGCCCCGTTATCTATGTTGCATGCTTCCTCAGACATACCTCTCTGGGTCCTCCTGGAACTACCTAATTGTGCCCCTATTGCGATATCGACACTTCTATGGCTTCCCTCTGCCCTGCGTCCCACGGCACTGAGTCCGATTTTGCTCCATGGCTTGCAAGTGTGGGACTCGGTACGTTACTCCAGTGGTCTAATGTCACCTTTTTTGCCTTTGCTCCCAATCACTAACAATCCCCTCTTCCCACCAGGTTTAGATCAACCAAGGGCGTTTTCTTGGTGGGTGACCAATGGTTTTTCCCAGGTACGACACTTTTTGACCTCTCGGTCCTTCCCTACCTGGAATTCTCTTCGGGAGTCACGGGATGTCCCTCCGGCGGAGTTTTTTCGTTACCTTCAATTGCGGTATTGGCTGATCTCATTGCGGGGCACGTCTGTACCAGAAATCTGCCTTTGAACAGCTTTGCCAACAACGGCCAGGCGCCCCAGGCCTTACTTCCCTTCTTTATGCAGCTTTGAATAAACGCTCGCCGCATACTTCTCTTTCATATGTCGTTCAGTGGGAGCGCGACCTGGGAGTGGCCGTGGATCCGGAGGACTGGAATAAGGCCTGGTCACTCATAGCTAAATGCTCATTTAATACGACCACGCTGGAGGCAGCCTATAAGTATTGTTTCGCTGGTACTAGGTTCCGGCTCGGTTGGCCCGGGCTAACCCTGCCTGTAGTGATCAATTTTTTCGGGGTTGTGGCCATCGTGGAGATGTATTGCATATCTGGTGGTCATGCCCGAGACTGTTTCGTTTTTGGTCTCGTGTGTTTGGCCTCCTTTTCACCTTGTTCCATCTCTCCATCCGCCGGGATGCTCGGTATGCTTTGCTTCATTGCCCCATACCGGGCCTCTTGGCTCATCAGCAGAAGTTGGCTTCCTATCTGTTTTTATCGGCCACTAGAACAATTGCTCAGGCCTGGAAGAGTCCGGTTGTCCCTCTTCAGGGGGTGCGGGATCGTATGACCACTATGATGCTCAACGAACAGATGTCGAGTATCCGCAACGACTCCCAACATAAATTTTTGAAAATATGGGAGCCGTGGTTGCAATATGCCTTTCCCACACTCTCCCCGGCTAGTCTGGGGATGTAATGGCTTTCGGTATTGGCGCTCTTGGACCCTTGCCCCTCTTTTTTTTTTTTTCTTCCCCTCTTTCTTCTTTTTTCATTCTTTCTCTGTTTTGGTGTGACTGGCCTGCTGCATTTAGTTGTTATAGTCAGTTACAGTAATGTTTTGTAATTTATGTGCCATTGATAGCCCCTGCGTGGGCGTGTTTTATTGCCTCTCTTTTATACTGTTTAAAATTAATAAAAACCATTGAAATAGAAAACGCATCCAAAATCACATATTTGAGAACCAGGGCGGCTCCATTCACACCTGGGAGTTTTGGGATTGCAGCAAAATCATTGATTGCAAAACACAGATTTGGGTACCATTATTTTCAACGTGGTGCGGATTTGCCGTGATTGTTGCGTGGCAAATCACATCATGTGAAGTCCCGGGTGCCTAATTTTTGTAGCTGGCTCCTAGATTCAAAGCAAATTTGTCAAGCCCTGTTCTAAAGGCACACCTTCAGTATGCAGCTGCCCCAATACTTACCTGAGCCCCATCTCGATCAAATCCTGTGCATGGCTGCCTTGGCTCTCCTGTGTCTCTCCCTCCTAATTGGCTGAGAGACATCAGCAGGAGCAATTGGCTCTCACTGCTGTCAATCACAGCTAGTGAGGAGGGAGCGGGGGACAGGGCTGAGCTACACCCTGTGTGTCTTACAGACACACAGAGCAGCGGCTCAGGAGCGAGCATGCATAAGTGCCCCTAGAGTTACTTTCTCTGGGGACACTCAGCAGGGGGAGGAGCCAGGAGCACTAGTGGGGGATCCAAGAAGAGGAGGATCGGGCCTTCTCTGTGCAAAACCATTGCACAGAGCAGGTAGATATGACATGTTTGTTTGTTTGTTTTTTTAAATTGAACCTTTAATTTCACTTTAATGTATTCCCTACATTAAGGTGAAAAACATTTTGCCACTTTATGTGCCCTTTATTTGGAAATTTAAGGATATCTTTTAGTGTCAATTTAACTTGTGTTTTGTCCATATGATCTTGAACTGTGCACAGGGTGGATTTGATTTAAATCAAACTGATTTAAATCACGATTTAAATCACTAGTCAGTAAGGCTTGATTTAAATCCTAGTTTTCTACATAAAGACTAATTCTTGCTGGTATAACTTTAATATGCAAGTAAATGATTTTTAGAATAACAACTTTTCATATTAGTTTTTTTATCCCCAGTTTAATATATTTGGACAACTTTTCTGTTGTACTTAGGAAGGAGAAAAATAATCATTACCTTAATAATAACAATTTAAATAGATGTATTCAACTGAAACAATAACATTCCAGCATATGTTATTTGCTTAAACAAACATCCATGTTTGTTAACTAATTTGGCTAAACAAAATATATATATTTTAAGAAACTTAGACTGTCAGCCCCTTCCTCCTCACACTTAGTTTCATTTTCTTCTTGTGCAGATCTATTCCACTCCAAACAATCAGAAAAATATTGTTTCTATTCTATTCACTGAACTTCTTGAAACTTAGCACTGAAGGGTTTGATTCTGTATTCATAGGTTTGTAGAAGTTAGGATTAAGGTCTTTTTCTTAACTCTGTTCATGTTATAACATTTTTGCTGGGAAGAAGAGGCATGTGATATCTGCAGAGTCAAATTCAGTTTTGAGAACTGCAAAAGTATACCAAGCATCTGTGATAATATCTTGTAGGCAGAGAAACTGCCCAATAATCCTACAAAAACCTCTGGAAGAGCATGACATTGTGAATGGATTAATGGCATTTATTTACCAAAAAAATTAAACATATACAGCCTTATTCTACATAATTAAAAAACTAATCTTTATTTCATGATGGAATAACCTTTGGATGGTAATATATTTTCCTCAAAAAAGCATTTTATTTAAAAAAATCTGATTTAAATAAAAAAAATCCGATTTAAATCAAAAAAATCCAAATTAAATAAAAATTCTATTTTTTTGATTTTTTTTTTAAAAATCATTGATTTTTATCCACCCTGACTGTGCAGTAGGTGTCTGTGCAGTTTTCTTGGCTTCAGATGTAATCCAGTTGATCATCAGGACAATAGAGAGGTTGATCAATAGCCTACCTTGTACAAGCACAAATAGGCAGAGTGACCTCCACAACATACAATATAGTGGGTCCTTACAGTATCTAGCATAGGCTAGCAAAATATGTCATTATGATTGTGCCTGCAGTTCCTTTTTAACTGCCCTCTGACACAATCAGATTCGGAACGCGGGGCACCGCATTCAGAGGGGCACCTCAAACCCCATGCTCCGGGGGCTGTGTCACCTCTCTGTCACATCTGGACAGGAAGCGCAGTGGTGTGGCAATGCTAGAACCAATTGCCAGTATTGAATCCTCCTGCAGCTGCTAAAAATCTTCTCTCCCTATTACCAACTTTCAGCGGCTGCAGGAAGAAATTACAGCTTATAAACTGTATCAGTTCCAGCAAATTCCACCCCCACTGCCCCTCCATTCCATGTTCCTCTTCCTTCTGCTGCCCGGCAGCAGCCAGCAGGAGAGGCAGCGCTGTGGGGGATGCTGACATACTGCCTCACTCCCAGCTGTGCTGTCCGGGACCTTCGGGTACAGGTATCTGCTCATGGACTCAAGAGTGAAGCGGCAGGGCATCTTTGCTGAGATAGGTGACCTTCTGTGTGGGATCCAACCTCATCAAGCTAACCAAAGAAGTTCTTGAAAGCATAATTTTAATAAAATAAACCCATTTATAATACATACTACACTATATGGTCTCTCTTTTGACCTATGATATGATGTCCTAATGAGATTGGAAGCTGGATCAGTGTGGAATGAGAGGAGCCATTTCTCATCTATGATAATGGACACTTAAGTGCATGGTTTGGAAGGTGGCAGCGAGTGGATTTTGTTGCACTAGTGGTGTTGAAGAGCGGAGTACACATTATTATATGTTTAAAGGATACTACACTATCATACATTTTCTCTGGAGGTATTCTTTATGAAGATAAGGATGTATTCGAAGGATCAGTTTTTGAGTGGATTTTATTATGGAATGAGATTGAAAAGTCATGTACAAGTATTTTTAGGGTAAGAGTATTTTATCCAGACACAAAGAAATGGACACTGGGTGATTAATGCAAATCTTGAACACAATATACACTGAGATTTAGATTTTGAGCTTTATTTGATGTTTATGCAATAGGGATAATGCACTATTTTAGTTTTTTTGAGGCACACGTGGAGATTTAAAAAGAGTGATATTTTTGGAGATGGGTCAAGTGGAAGTATAAATTCTGAATAATATTTGAAGATTCACAGACGCTAAGAAGGTTTTATTTGACTTTGGACTTTCGGGAGGAGAAAGTGTGACTTTTTGTGCGTCTAGGGTGTTATATATATAATTTTGTGGGTATACTGATTTTTGTTATTCAGTGTGTATTCCCGCCTGGCCCACTGGAACAAAAGGAACCGCAGCAAGCAACAAGGAAGTGGCACAGTGACTGCAGAAGTTGGTGGGAATGGGACGAGATTAAGTGAGGGAAGGGTACAGAAGTACACTGGGGGAGGTACAGAAGTGTGCTTAGTAAGTAGTGAGGTGTACTAGGAGGTAGAGAAGTGTGCAAAGGGGTAAAATGGTGTAATGGGAGTGCAAGGGTCCTGGGGGGCATCAAAGTATATGGAGGGAGACAAATGTATGCTGAGAGTGCTGAGCATTGGTGGGAGGTACAAAAATGTGCAGAGGGATTCAGAAGTGTGCTCTAGGGAACAAAGATGTGTTGGGGGTACAGATGTGCTATGGGTAACACATACATACTTTTGCTGGAGGAGGGGGTCACAGAGGTGTGCTGTATAGTTAACAGAGGTGTGCTGTGTGGGGTACAGAGATGTGCTGGGGGGTACCGATCACTCACTGTGTTCATTAAGCCTCAATTCACACAAGAATGCGGTGTGGGAAACCCGCGATCAATGCATGTTTTTCGCACGGAGTTCAAATGCAGTGTATTTGCCGGCATGGGATCGCATGGTACAAAATGACCATGAGATTTGGCTGCAGTGCTGTTCCAAATTTGGTGCATGCACAACTTTGGGGCAATGCAGTGCGATTTATGCTCATTCATAATGAATGGGCTCAAATCGCACCAAACTTAATCGCATGTGAATTGCACAGGAATGTGATGCGGTTTCTTTGCGATTCATATGCAATTCATAGTCTGAACCGGGGCTAATAACTGAAGCATAGTAAACTGAGTTTCCTATACTTCAGCCTGCGAATGAACAGGAAGCCTCTCAACATATAGTACTTCCTATTCATCCACTCTCCAGTGCAGCTGAAGCTACAGAGAAATGGACTGGGAAATTTCTGTTCTCTGTCCCCTTCTCAAAAGTGAGACATCAGGGTGCGGTTTAGACCCCTGATATTTCACCAAAGCCCCAAAGAGGCTCCTGAAAAAAATGTAAAAAAAAATAACAAATATTGTAAAAAATAAAATAAAAAATACAAAAATAAAATAAAAATAAAAAAAAAACCTGACACCATCCACTCCCCTACTAAAACCAACCTCTGCCCTACTGATGCATCCACTGCCTTACGTACACCAACCTCTGCCCTACTGACAGTGTCCACTGCCTTACTGACACCAACCTCTGCTCTATTGACACCGTCCACTGCCCTAATGACACAGTCCACTGCTCTGCTGACAAGGTCCACACACCATCCACTGCCCTTCTGACACCAACCTCTGCCCTACGGACACTGTCCACTGCCCTACTAGCACTGTCCACACACCACCCACTGCCCTACTGACATTGTCCACTGCTCTGCTGACTGACAATGTCCACATTTAAAGTAGACTCATATTTTTAAGTTCATATTTTTACAGTGACATTTGTTTTATTAATCTAAACATATTTTATGGGTACCAAAAGCTTTTGTTTAATTTAACTATGCCCCTTTAAGCCCCTCCCAACACAATTTGGCCACACTAACTGTTCACTGTGGCCCTCTATGCTCACCACATCACTACTCTTCTCTGGACAGTCAAAGATCTCCCAGGTCCTATAGTATTCCTATAGTTTCAAACCTCACTTCTGCAGCAGATTAGGAGGGCCACTTCTGAAAAGGAAGAAAACACAGACGCATTCCTTATTAGAGACCCTCTTCTGGGCTCCTACTGTTCCTGCGGCTCCCTTCCTAATCCACTATAAAAGTGAGGGATGCACAAATCATATTGCCCGATGCCCAGGACATGCAGTTCTGGGCACCAAGCGGGTGGCTTTTTTACATTTATCCCTGCTGTGGGCAAGCAGCTTCTTTAGCCTGGGTTCACAAATATGTGTGCTGAAATCAAAATACTTCTTTGTGAATACCATTCCAGTTTCTGTGCGATTTCAGTACAGGTGCAATTTTTCCATCTCTCTCCCCACAACTGCCTTCCATTGACTTCAATACAAAACTGCCTCCCATTGACTTCAATGCAAAATCGCCTCCTATTAACTTCAATGTGAAAATGTCTCCCATTGAATTCAATGCAAAAACACCCCCCATTGACTTCAATGCACAATAGCCTCCTATTCATTTCAATGTAAAAACGCCTCCCATTGACTTCAATGCAAAAACACCCACCATTTACTTCAATGCAAAAACTCCTGTCAATAGCAATCCTATGTGAACACTTATCTGCGCATACCACTCTACTCTATCGCTCTGAAATGCACCACTACAAAACTAGCACAGTTTTTCGTAATGGCACTCAAAACACAATGTGTGTGGATCACATTTGTGTGAACCACCTCAATTAGGAACACATAATATTTAGCCTGTCATGCAAATCTATGCATTTGAAAATGCATCCAGAATTGCATATGTGTGAACCAGTACATCTCTACAGTACTCACACCTGGGCATTTTGGGATTGCAGCAGAATCGCTACAATTCTGCCCTCGATCACAAAATGCAGGTTCAAGTGCCAATATTTTCAATGGCTCCTAAAATGTGGTGCGGTTTTGCCGTGATTGTTGCATAGCAAATCGCATTGTGTGAACCTTGTTGCCCCAAAAAAGCTCCTTTTCCTGTTTGGGTGACAAGCTTCACGCAATGCGAATTGCTTCGTAGTAAATTGCATGAAGCTTGTGGCCCAGAAGAGTCTCCTGCTCCTTTTTGGGCAACAGCATTCACACCATGAAAATTGCTGCTCAGTAAATTGCACGACAATTGCGGCAAATCGCATCACGTGAAATTTTGGCCCAAAAGAAGCACCTGCTCCTTTTTTGGGCGACAGGCTTTTTTGTGATGCGATTTGCATCGATTGCCACGCAGGAAATCACGCGACAATCGTAGCAAAGCTGTACCATCTTTTAAGTGCTGTCGAAAACAGTGACACTTGAACCTGCAATTGTAGTGTATTTTGAGATTGCGTAATGAATCGCAGCTGTTCTCCCGCAATCTCAAAATGCCCAAGTGTGAACGGAGCCTAACGGAGGAGCAGACACCAAAGCTTGATTTGACTACTCAGCAGGCACTAGTACTGAGTACCCAATGCTTCCGTGTACGAGCGTAACTAGAAGGAATAATGTTTTCGGGTTTTTTTCTCATTGGGGCCAGCGCCTTATTTACACGCTCAGCAGATGTGCTTCCGCTGAGCATTTAAAGAGCCCGACACTCCCGTTTCCTGACAAGCACCCAATCTGTGCTCATCACACTGCAAGGTCTCTCTTCTCACTGCTAGTGTCAGGGTTGATATATGTATATATAAACATTAGGATCTGCATGATAGGATCAGTGTTTCTTGGCGAGGAAATATGCAATTTTTAGATGCACTGTCACATAAGTTGTTGGTTTTCATATACTCAATTTTTATTGTGGTGTTTATGTTGTGTGTGTGATTGGGATGCAACCCTATGTAACCTGCTTTCCTCCCTCACTGATGTTTTGTTTGGTAGGAGTTTTCTGGGTTGCAGGTGAGAGTGGCACCTTAATCACACAAAGGATATTTATGTGGTGTAGTTTTCTGTGTTATTTAGTGGTTATGAATAAGCGCTTGTTTTCAGCATGAAACGCGTTAACCTTTTTGTCCCTGACACTGTCTGTGATATGGATTTTATTAATAACGAATAAAGTTTGAAGAGTGGATTCCAGATATTCTTTACCTACACCCCTGCCAACACAGTGATTGTGTAGGCCTTCTCTCTCGGGTGGTGGGGAGCAGGTGCCAAACTGAGCCTTTGCCCCAGGTGAAAGAATGTCTAGCTTCTCCGCTTATTGTAGTGAATCTTCACTTTGTGAAGAATACGCAATCAGGTGCAAGAAACATTAAGAAAACAGTATTTTTGCTTCCACGTGATTGGATGATAGAAATCAATAGAGCTTCACCGCATTTACTAAGTTCTGGGGAAAATGAGTGCACAGTCTGTTTGAGTTTAGTAAATCCACCCCATTAACTCGCTAAAGCGTATACTTTTCATGACACAGCACAAATTCAAAAAAATTGTGTATCGTGATAAAAGACAGCAACCGACACAACCTGCATATTCTTATTAAAATCCAGAAATATTTCATTTCAGTCTTCATCAATTTCACAAGCCTGGCCTCTGCTGGCTTAAATTACACAGTGATATATCTTTGATATTATATTTCATTTCCTAATGGACTGTGTAATTCTTTAAACCTGCTCTGGGGAAAATTGATGTCAAGCTAATTTTCCTTACATTTGTGAAACAACCCATCTGTTGCATCACATGATACGTGTACAAATAATCCTGTATGTGCGACGTGGTAAACTTGGCATTGCCTCATTCAATCCTGAAAAATAACACGTTTACATATGTATAAATTCTGACTAAAATAATTTATACAAATTATTAAACCAAAATCTAGCCACTACTGGACACATTTTGGCAGCTGCAAAACCCATTTAAGCCAGCAGTGCACAGAAAAACTGTGTGTGGCAAATGTGATCTTACACACCAGCATAATAGCATGTGCTGCTACATCAGTATGCCACACAGAAAAATGACTAGGCGTCAAAATAATGGATGAAGCACATAGCACATCTACTAAACAGACAGGGGTATACATAGACCAAATTACCAAGAATCCTCATTATAAAGTTACACTGACTACCAAAAGTGCTGAGAATTTTCACTTTCAAAATGAATTTACTCTTATCTTAGTGAATGAGATGAAACAAAGTAAACACTCAGTTTGCAAAGAGAATCCAATCATGTGCATTAAAGTAATATTAAGTGGATTCTAAAGGCAAGATAGTTTTTACCTTAATGCATTCCCTGCATTAAGGTAAAAAAAAAAATGTCCCAGTATTAGTATCGCCCCCTCACCCCCTATATACTTACCTGAGTCCTATCTCGATCCAGCGCTGTGCACGTCTGCAGCAGCACTGCAATCTGTTTCTCTCCTCACAGGCACAAAAGCAGCAGCAGAAGCCATTGGCACCTGCTGCTGTCAATCAAATCCTGTGAGAAGGGAGCGGCGAACACGTGCTGTGTGTGTCTATGGATGCACACAGCCTGACTCCGGTTTGCTGCGGGGGGCTGACAAAGAAGAGAAGGAGCAGACAGTGCAGGGGACCCCAGAAGAGATGGTTCAGGGTCACTCTGTGCATAGAGCAAGTAAATATGACGTTTATTATTTAGTAAAAAATTCAAGCTTATACAACCGCTTTAGACCCTCAATTTTTAAGCACTTTCAGCAGTTGATTTATTCACTTACTGAGTATGGAGCTTCTTCATCTTTCAATCCTTGCCTATATTCCAGTTTAAGCTGGTACCATGACTACTGCCCCAGGTTCCTGTTTCAGGGTGACTGCTATAGTTTCCCTGGTCTCTGCCGAACCAGCCAAGATTCGATCCATCTATGGCCGGGTTTAGGCTGGCCATACACTATACAATTTTCTTTAGAAAATTGCTTTAGATATACCAAAAACCATATAATATGAGGTCAAACCTAATCAACACTTTCAGTTGTATCCAATTAGGTGGGCCCTTGCACTACACAGTTGAAGGTAAATCTAAAGAAAATTGGTCAGAAATTGGACAGAAAATTGTATAGTGTATGGCCAGCCTTAGGCCTTTGTTTACAAACCTGCATGACTCGACAGAGCTGGAGATTTAAACTGTCAAAGTCCAAAGAGACCATAATGTGACACAAAAAACATGACACACAGCTCCCACGAATGTCACTTTTTACCCAGTGACAGTCTCCGGAAGGCAGGCACCAGGGACATCTAGGTACAGTTGCAAGAAAAAGTATGTGAACCCCTTGGGATTACGTGGAGTTTTGCATGACACCAGACATCCCAAGAATATTGCTACACTGAAACAGTTTTGTGAAGAGGAGTGGTCCAAAATTACTCCAGATCGTTGTGCAGGTCTTATCTTCAACTACAGGAAACGTTTGGTTGAGGTTATTGCTGCCAAAGGAGGGTCAAACAGTTATTAAGTCCAAAGGTTCACATACTTTTTCCTCCCTACACTGTGAATGTTTACATGTTATATGCAATTAAACCATGGCAACATCTAATGTTTGTGTAGTATTATGTTCAGCAGACTGTGTTCTTCTATTGTTGTGACTTAGATGACGTTCAGAGCACATTTTATGCCCAATTCATGCAAAACTCCACGTAATCCCAAGGGGTTCACATACTTTTTCTTGCAACTGTACATGAATATATGGTACATTTTAGATACAATTCAGTAAAGATAACTATTAACTGTCCCAAAGTTGTGATTAAATTATTTTTTTTTCACAACTGGAGAGATTTGAAGGTGCAAAGTTCAGAAAATGTAAAGCAATCTATAAAATAACAAACACACAAAGTTTATGGTGAGCTGGAGAAGAGGTGTTAGATAAATTCTGCCCATTTCACAATCTGTGTTAGACACCACACACCAGCTTTTGAAAGCTTACAATTACTTACAGCACATGCCTTACCATCAAGTAAGCCTTTTCAAGAGACCCTGTGAGGTCTATAAACAAATCAAAATACCAGTTACCTGCAACAGAAAAGGTAATGTGCTTACTTCTCTGGTATCCCATATATCCTAACCACCTTCATTCCAGAGATACGGCCTTTGACATTCTTTTTGGCACTTGACATTTCTGGAAATTTTAGTTTTGTTCCTTCCTCCAACCCCTATTTCACTACATAAATCAGCAATGATATACAGGGTGGAGGAAGGAACTCCAAAGCATGGTGATGGACATAGGCTTCCAACACTGGGAACATCAATGGACTTCCAGAGAGGTGATATAATACTACTTCTCTTTCAGGGTTCCATCATTTGATTTGTTTAGCGACCTGACAACAAGTCTTGTACATGTTACAATAAAAAGCAGTCTCCTCTCAGTTGCAATGGGCAATAACTACACTTTTTCTTTTCCCTGATTTTCATAAACTGAACCAATTATGGTATACATCAACGCAATATTATGTTGTGTGATATTCTACCTATACATAGTAGGTTTGTTATTTTCAAAATATTACCTCGTGTCCATGAGCTGTATTGGATTTTTGTTGTACAATGGAATAGAATGTAAAACAAGGACAAAAATAAAGCACATTGCTAAAGACAGGATAATAACACTAAGCCCTGGTTCACACTGATGCGGTGCGGAATTTGCAGTGTTTTCTGTGGGAATTCTGCACAGCATCAGAATCGCACCACATTCATGCGAACCACTGCGGGTGTGTATGTTAACAGCACCCCGAAAGCGGTCCGCAAAACGCGGTGCGATGTGCAGAATCAGATCACATAGGTGTGAATACCCATATGATCCGATTCTAGTGTGGACCAAAAAAAAAGGGTCCTGCATGTTTTTGATGCGGGTGCCATGCAATTAGAGCCATACAAAATGTAAGGCTCCAATTGCACCACACACAAATCGTATGTGATTTGCACAGGAATGCAGCGCGGTTCCTGTGCGAATCACATGCGATATACCACACCGCATATATGTGAACCCAGGCTCACTGCGCATGGAATCTGTTCACTGACAGCTCAGCAATTCCTCTAATGCCCTGTACACACTGGCCGAATATCGGGCATGTATACGGCAGCCGGTCCAACAGAAGCAGGCTAAACATCCGGCTTCTATCGAAGGGGCATGACCAAAAAAAGGTCTGCTGATCAGCTTTCGATCAGTGCTCTGACCAGCACTGACTGGTGTATCCTCACAGGGGAAGGGGGGGGGGGGCATCCCCCTGTCAGAACACAATAGCTCCTAATTTCCGCACACATAATAAAGCATTCAATAGCACTACACTAGAGAGAGAACTATGCCGAATTGTGAATGTAGAAGAGAATCCTGTGACTGATCAGGCTTTCCCCTCATTCACAGATCATGTTACAAGCAAAATAATCAATGAAAGCAGTTCCTCAATGGAGAAGGAAGGAGAGGTAGTGCCTGAAGCTGTTAGAAATTGCAGCACTGGAATGTCAGTGACAGGAAGAGGACAGGCATCCCTGCAGAGAAGATTTCTCCAGGATCCCGCTGCCTACACTATGTGAGACATACTTCATTGCAAGTAATGTGACTTTGGTGTCCTTTTATGAAACTGCCATCAGCGGCGATCCTAAGGATCGTTGCTGATCTCAGATAATTAGTGGTTTAGGAAACAGAGATGATCAGTGGAGAACAGGTTCTCTGCTGATCATCTCAGCACACAGATGGCCAGTGTATGAAGGAGCGATATCAGTCCTTCACAGGCGATCTGTGTTCTCCCTCCAGATTCTCCAGCCCAGAGCTGGAGAATCGGGGGAACCGCAAATGAGGCAGCGATAATTTACCACTGCTTAGTAAATGGTGTTTGACTGATCTCTTACCTTTAAGGCCTGGAAGTATTTTTTTAACATAATTTTCTATTAAAGTGATAGTAAAGGCTCAAATTTATTTTTGCATGTCATATTTGCTTGCTCTGTGTGTGTTCAGGTGAGCATAAGGGGAGAGTGGCTGAAGGGGGAGCTGCACACTGAAGGTTTTTTTACCTTCATGCATAGAAAAAAAACTGAGCTCTTCAGTTTTTTCTTCATTCAGCCCAATGAAATAGAATGGATAGTGTGCACCAGGTTTAAGGATGCAAGCTAGCATTTAAACCACATTGAATAGACAAAAATAAAAGAGTAGACCTCTGACACAATACATCTAATGTGCAATTCCACATCCCCCAGCTACTGGTTATAAAGCCACTTCATATGTTATGAAGTTAGACTGGTTACAAACAATAAACAATAAGCACTCTCTTACCTACCGGTATATAAGAATCCGTTTTACCCCAGCAAGTAGATGCTGCTCTTTATTGTATCTTCATAAGACAAATGACAGCTAGAAGCTGATTGCTATGGAGGTTACAGACACTTCCCTGTTTTAGTTTACAAGGGCCATTGAAATTAGGCATCTAAACTATGAAGACAAGCAAATAATACAGGAAGGTACAGTAGCTGCTACATGTTAGTTTGCATTATTTACTGCGTTCATGGAAAGTTATGAAAACTGATGCAAAAATGGCTATGGAAAGCAGCAGGTTTAAAGAGGAACAGTGACAATGACAACTTGATTAAAAATAATGTTCTTTAGCAAGGAACATACAGTGTGTCATAAGAAATAATCTACTTCTTTAGATAACTGCAGTGAACTTGCATGGCAAATTTCTTCAACCTTTCTCATCAAAAGACGCTCCTGTTGAAGTGTTAACTTCCGTGGATGGCCTGGACATCTCTGTGAGATGGCTGCAGTTCCATCTTTGTTAAAAAAAAATTTTAATCACTTTTACTACACTATTCTGACTGTTAAGTAAAGCTTTGCTGATCTTCTTGTAGCTGTCACTTTTCTTGTGTAAAGAAATTATTTTCTTTCTCGGGCCTTGTGACATTACTGTTCTACGTGGTGCATTGCTGCCAGCATGAAATGAGAAACGGTTTGCTTTGTAAACCGCTTCCCGACCGCACTATAGCAGATATACTGCTACAGGGCGACATGGGTGTGCAAAATCATGTATATATGCATGATTTTGAATTTACGGGTAGGAAGCATACGCGAGGTGCGCGCACCCTACCTGAGCCGCCATTCGTGGCTGCGGCTATCAATCACGGGTCTGGCAGGTGATTACTCGCCGGCACCCGGTGATTGCCGAGCATCTTTGACAGGGAGAACTGTTTGTAAACAAAACAGTTCTCCTGTCAGCTCGTGCACAGCACAGCCATGAAAAGCAGTGTAATTACAGTGAAGAACACACGGCTGTCGCAAATGTGCGAAGCATAGATGGACGCGGTTCAACCATTTTGGCTTCAACCTCCATCTTGGCGGAGGAATTGACCCTCCTGATATATGTTATTCCCTCATTCTTGTCCCCCCCTCCCTTCCTGAGAGGCTTCCTCGTGAAAAGATAACAGAGCCTTCCCAGGAGTTGAAAGGGACTCTGGGCTAATAAACTTAATTCAGCATAGGTGACAGAATTAGATGAACACTTCTCTGATCAATTTTTCCCCTATGTTTCATATCTTGGAATATGAGAGACTTACATTAAAACCAGACATCCCATCAGATGGGCTAGGAGCATGTGAACCATTTGATAAGTCATTCGAATTATCTTGGACCATCAGGGGAGCCGAAACATAGAACTCACGAACCGTGCCACATATAATTTCATAATACATATCTAAATAATCCTCAGGATTATCTGCATAATAAAATACCCGCGGGTGGACTGTAGCTTGTGCAGCTGGGAAGTTATGAACCAGAATATGAATTTGGAAAGATGTGAGCTCCAGTTTAGGGTTCCGCCCGACGATCCTTCCCTGCACAAGGGATTGGTTTGCTACTTCAGAACCACCCCCTGCTGGGAAACTAAAACAGGCTGCCAAGCCTAAGGAAGGTAGAATTGAAGGCATCTCCCATTTTTCCATCGTAACAATGGGAGATCAAAGCACCATTCTGCTCTAAAAACGTGGATCTGCTTACATCAAAGGCTTACTGGCAAGTAACTTAACCCTTTAACTTCTCTCTGCTATCCCTTTGCTGTACTATGCGGTTTCCTGTATATATATATATATATATATATATATATATATATATATCTTAGTTACATCTTCTCTGTAAATATTTTATTGCACCTGTTTGACCCTTTTAGTAATAAATCTCTCTTTCTGAAAGTGTTGAACTGTTTCTACAGCCCTTAATTGCAATTTACGAATCCCTGCCTTTGAAGAGACACTACTGTTTGTTTAAACCTCTGTATAACCGGCCTGCGGACCGTTTTATACAGACGATCATTTTAATCATTATAGTGTTAAAACTGATAACGTTTCCTCTTTCTCTGTAAAAAAAGGAGGTGGTTGCAGTGTGGAGGGATAGTTGCGTAATTAACCCGACCCAGTAACAAGCGCATTCAAGCTGCCAGTACATAGATTGTGGTCCATTAGCTGCAAAATTGTTGTGCAGGGTGCAGCTGGGTGTGGCATTGTTACGCACGTCACATTGCGGTTTTAGATCAGCCAGTCCTTCGGTCACAAGTTCGATGAGAAGGTCTGGGGTCTGACTCCGCAATCTTGACATATTGGACGTCGTGATCGTGAGACTATCGCATGTTGGTGGCGGCGATCTTGCGATCGTGACAACGGTCCCATAGTAAAACACACCCAGTACAGTTAACCCTTTGATCACCCCTCATGTTAACCCCTTCCTGCCCAGTGCCATTAGTACAGTGTCAGTGCTTTTTTTTTTTTTTTTAAGCAGTGATCACCGTATTGGTGTCACTGGAATGTCAGTGACACCAAGTCAGTTCCTGCCAGCGTCAGAATGCCCGCCGCAGTCCCTCTATACATCGCTGATTGCCATCATTACTAGTACAAATTAAAAAAAAATTCCAGAATCTATACCGCCACTTGTGTGTTTTTAGCAAATACATTTTGGCCTAAATTTATGACAAAATTAGATTTTTAAAAATGTTTTATTGGACATTGTCTCAAAATTGTCCTTTTTTTGTTTTTAATAGCGCAAAAAATAATAAACGGACTAGCAATCAAATACCACCAAAAGAAAGCTCATTTTGTGGGGAAAAAAAGGACGTAAATTTAATTTGGGTGCAGTGTTGCATGACCGCGCAATTGTCAGCTAAAATAACGCAGCGCTGTAGTGCAAAAAATGGCCTGGTTAGGAAGGGGGTAAATCCACAGGAGGGCAAGTGGTTAAGTAACACCCTTTTATAATCAAATGTCTGCTGGACAATGAATAGCTCACCTGTAGTTGAATTTGTGTTAATTAGGATTTTGTTTCAATTGGGTGTATTCATTTTCCACCTTGGTCTTGAATGAATTTGTTAGGAAAAATACTTTTGTGTGTATGCCAATTAACAAATCTTATTTGCAATCAGTGGTCCACATTTGTGGGAGTATTTTGTAGTATAGTGTCCCATAGAAAATGTTTATATTGAAAGAAAAGGTTTTCTGACAAATCTGTTGGGGTGTACTCATTTATGATAAGCACTGTACATTCCACATTAATAATAATGCTACCAAAATTAGTATGTGATATAAATTGCCTCCAGCATTGTTTCTGTTTTTTCTTGGTGCATGCTGCCATTTTGCTAAAGCTCAGAGCCCCTGAGCAGCAGTAAATCTTTAGGCTGTCAGCAGATTGGCCTCTACAGATTCAGCACAGTGCCTAAAAAAACAGGGCAAGTGAGCATGTGCAGAGCAGGGTGACTGAGTATATTACTGGATTTTAAACAGTATAGGCACCTATTTTTAATGTTTTACATAGCGATAACTGCAAAAGGGGCCCTGAAATGATCTAGCAGGACTTCGTTTTCTGACTAAAGTTCCATTTTAATGTTTATGTTCTAAATTTGAAGGACTAAAACTTGATCTGCTGGTATGGAAACAACATTTGGTTGTATTTTTTCCTGGATACCCCTATTATTATCTTTGACTAATAATAAGCTATCATAATTTACAAGGGGGTTATCAAATCACAGTGATATCAGTCTATGAACTTTCTCTCAGAAACATATATATCAAGACAGGTAAGTTTATTGCTGATAAGAATTTTTACATTTCTTTTTAGAATTCCTAATTTCCACACACATAATAAAGCATTCAATAGCACTACATTAGAGAACTATGCTGAATTCTTAATGTGGGAGAGAATCCTGAGACTGATCAGGCTTTCCTCTCATTCACAGATCATGCTACAAGCAATATAATCAATGAAAGCAGTTACTCAATACAGGAGGAAGGAGGAGTTGTACCTGAAGCTGTTAGAAATTGCAGCACTGGAATGTCAGTGACATGAAGAGGACAGGCCTCCCTGCAGAGAAGATTTCTCCAGGATCCAGCTGCTTACACAATGTGAGACATACTTCATTACAGGTAATGTGACTAAAGCTGTAGGGATTTTTAACCAAACTTCAGCTTTAAGGCCCAGAAGTGGTTTTTTTAACATAATTTCTATTAAAGTGATTGTAAAGGCTCAGATTTAAAAAAAAAAAAATAACAAACATGTCATTACTGACTGCTCTGTGCGTGTTCAGGTGAATAGAAGGGGGGGAGGGTAAAGAGGGAACTGCACATTGAAGGTTTTTTACCTTCATGCATACCTTCAGCTTTTAAAACCACTTTAAATTTGATATAACATACAACATTGTCATGTAAGGAGATATAAATGATTCCTAAAGAAAACCCAGTCAAAATTACACAAGGATCTGAAAATTAGTATAACTGTGCTGTCATGCTTAAGAAAATGTGCATTTGAGTCCTTATGCAATTTAAAGTGGAACTTTAATCAAGATATTAAAGTGTTATAAATGATAAAGGGTGAAAAAAAACTTGTGTGCCACTCACTTCACAGCCCCCCTAATACTTACATGAGCCTCATCTCGATCCAGCAATGTGCACACGAGCAGCGGCTCTCCCAGGTCTCTCGCTCTCAATTGGCTCCCACTGCTGTTAATCACAGTCGATGAGGAGAGAGCAGGGGGCAGGGCTGAGCCATGCTCTGTGTGTCTTATAGACACATAGAGCAGGGCTCAGGAATGAGCATGCACGTGTGCCCCCAGAGCAAGCAGCTTGCTCTGTGGGGCACGCAGCAGGAAGAGGCCAGGTGCGCTGATGGGGAACCCAAAAAGAGGAGAATCGGGGCTGTCCGTGCAAACTCATTGCACAGAGCAGGTTATAATCACATGTTATTAAAAAACCTGAGCCTTTAGTGTTACTTTAAAGTAATTGTAAAGCTTAGAATATTTTTTTATTAAAATAACAAACATATCATATTTACCTGCTCTGTGCAATGGTTTTTCACAGAGCAGCCCCAATCCTCTACAGCTTTCTATGGGGGCACACATGCATGCTCACTCCTGAGTTGCTGTGTTTGCATCTATTGACACAGACAGCATGGCTTGGCCTTTTCCCACCACTCCCTAGTCACAGAATTTGACTGACAGCAGTCACTGTGGCGGGAAGAACATAGAGAGACGCTGATTTCATGCACAGCGCTGCATCAAAATAAGGCTCAGGTAAGTATAAGGGGGTGAGGGGGGATTATGTTACATGAAAAGGTTTTTCTTTTTACTTAATGCATTAAGGTAGAAAACCTTTAAGCTTTAAAATCACTTCCTGATAGATCAGTTCAGGTTGGCCCCATTTGCAGGTATAGTTATGTAAAACATTAACCTCCTTAGTGGTATTCCCGAGTGTAGCTCGGGGTAAAATTTCTATACCAAGAGCGGTAACCCCGAGCTACACTCGGGCTTACCATGCGGCGTTGCTCTGAGAGTCCCTGCAGCACTTACCTTGTCCTTCGCTCCCGCGATGTGTCCCCTACAGCGTCCCCGGCCATCTCCTCCGGCTGATGCCGGCATCTGGCTTCTGTGTTCCGGTCCCTGTGACGTCGGGACGTACAGGCGCCGGAACCGGCGGGAAATTTTAAATTTTTAAAAAATGTCATTTTTGCTGTCATTGCTATTTCAATGCATTTCACATACATTTTGTCCCTACTGCTTTGTCCTGTGCCCTGCCTGCATGTTCTTTCTGCCTGGAAACTTAAAAAAGTCCATGGCGTTCAAAAAGCATCCCTTTACGTCAAAAGCGGTTTTAGAACAGCGATAGTAAATCAGAACCACTTGCAGAATTGAGTGATAATGATTTGTGGGGAAATTCGTCATCAGACACTGAAAACGATTTTGTGACTTTGCTCAGCGATGTGTGAATTTGCCTCTGTATTTCAAATTTCAGTGTTTTTGGTTTGATTATATTATTGAATTAAATGTATTATTATATTATTTTTTATGATTATTTATTAAATTATAATTTATGATTTCGTGTTTCAAATTTTATCATACCCGGGATGTTTAATAGACTCTTGTTCGGACAGATTTCAGTGAGTTATTCCTAAAAATTACAGCCTACAATAAAAAAAACACATATTTCCATGCAAACAAAATGGTACCGCTTTCAGCACAAAAAATCGGAAAGAATCATACCGCCGAGGAGGTTAAAATAAGTGCATACACTATACTAAGATCCAATAATACACTGACGCACCCTGCTCTGCAAATTCTCAGTTGCTTTCTATTCTCAGTAGTGTGCCTAAAATCAGAGCTACTAGAGGTCGATCAGCTGACAGCTTTAAGATTTACTGTTGCTTAAGGGGAAAGAAAGCAACAGGAATGAAACAAACTGTGCTGTGGGAACACAGATTAGGGAGAGGGAAAAGAAAAGCAGGAGAGGTGACAGGCCAAACTCTACTGCCAAGTAGACACAAAATAGTTAAACTACCAAGGCTACTGGCTTATCCCCTCTTTTCCCTCATCAGCAGTCTTTAGGCCCCATGTACACGAGACGTTTTTGAACAATGGAAACTGACTACTAGAAAACGTATGTTAAAAAAAAGTCTGTTTAGCCGCGATTGCATAACGCGTTTATGTGTGTTTGTGTTTCGAAGCGTTTTTTAAAGATAAGCACAGGAGAACCTCCCAAATGCCCAGAATGTACTGAAAAGTGGTAAATTATTAACTATTTCAGACTGTTTCAGAGAAATACAGAGTAGAAGCAGACACAGCAGTATGTGTTGAAATAATTAGGTGCGAGTTGCTCATTAACATTTTTGTTTCCAAGGGTGGGAAAGGTGTCTACTGGAGTGCGTCATTAAGGCCACCTGGCAGGGGGTCTTCATGAGGAATTTGAGGTGTGAATGGGCATTAAAATATATTTTGTTTCCAAGGTTGGGAGAGGGCTGAGCTGTGAATTGGTCATTACAATGTGTGACAAGCTTGGTAGGAACATCCTGTGTTAAGTGTTTTGTCCATCTGAGCACCTTGAAAACTCTTTACCTGCATTTTTCATGATAAAAAAAGGCTCTGGACAGCATTGGGAACCGGAAGAGTTAAAAAAAATTTCAAACGCAAACGCTTATACATGTGATTTGCCACGTTTAGATGCATTTACAAGCGTTTTGCGTTTGAAATGCTGATAAAATCGACGTCTGAACGCAAGTTTGTTGCATTCATGAAAACGACTGTAAACTCAACTGCCTGTAAATGCCTGTAAACGAAGATGTGTACATGGACACATAGGAAAACATTAGGTTGAGTTCAGGGGCTGCTGAAAAAAATGCTGAACAGCTCCTAAATGTGACTTTATTAGCTGCAGTGTGCAAGAGCCCTTAGACTTCAGCACTGTAAAGTTTCTGTCAGCCTTCTTCTCTATCTGAGCCAAGACATGCAACCAAGGCTGTTAATGCACACATTTAATTAAAGAAAGTGACATAGTTTTTGAGACCAAAGATAGGAAGGACTGCTCTGGGCTTCAACAATACACTAATGTTGGTAGCATAATTATTCATGTGTAATGTATGTTCTTTTGTTAAATAACATGAATTCAATTGTTCTCAAACTGTTATGGTTAAAATGAATATTCAGCTTGTGTACAAAGATCAGAGGCTACCTGAAATCTGACAGTTGCCACCTGTGACTGAACTGGGACACTAAACTACTTCAGAATCCAGAAACTGTTGGAGGTCAGTTAGAATTTCTTCTTCAAAGTTATGTTTCCATTTCAACCTGAATCCAGGTATACTGCATATGTCTACAACTGTCAAAATGTTGCTTTCTTGCAAACACGGCAATGCAGAAGACACTCTAAATGCAGAGTACAGTTTACCTTCAGAAACCTCATTTGCAGCTGGTGTGAGTTGCAAATCCTACCATTTAGAAGTCCCACTTCAATTTGTGGGATGACCCATATCAGTATCTACAGGACAGAGGTAGGTAAGACTTTGCGATGATCTTTGGTACACTTACTGCAAAAAAGTGCAGTTTAATTAAAGTGGTTGTAAAGGCTAAAAGTTTTTACCTTAATGCATTCCCTGCATGGAGCCTGCAGATGTGCCACCATAGGAAACAGAGGGAAAGAGGAGGAGCACAAACACTTTAAGGCTACGTTCACACTAGCTTTGTTAGAAGCCGTTAGGTGTTTGGGAAACGTTTTTAATGCTCCTCAAATGCCTATGAAAATTCTACACATAGCAGCACACAGTGCTGTTCACACTGAAGCGTCAGTCGAATTGTGGAAAAAACTGATGCCTCATGTCGAGTCAGGAGTTAAAGCCTCCCATTCAAGTCTATGGTGACGTTCCTCAAACACCTGGCAGGCGTTTGAAAGGCGGTTGTGAGGTATTTGCGGAGCTTTAATACCATTAAACTTCATCATAGGTGTTTGTAGTGCGGTTTTAATGCTTGGCAAATAAATATCGCGCCTGAAAAATTCGCATAGGGCATTTGAGGAGCATTTCTCCTAGATTGTAAGCTTGAAAGAGCAGGGCCCTCAATCCCCTCATGTTTTGCATTGTATTGGTATTGTTCTGTCACATGTTCTGTCCCCCTTTGTAATGTACAGCGCTGAGCGAACTATTGGTGCTTTATAAATACTGTATAATATAAATACTGTATAATAATTTGGGGAGCTTTAAAAATGCTTCCCAAATGCCTGTCTAACTCCTGTCAAATGCTATAGGGGCGTTTGGCAAGAGTTAGAAATTAGTCAAGTGTGAACGAGCCCCAAGTCTGATTGGATCATATTGCTAGCATTTCCGCTGTAAGCCTGTATTCTGATATTTATACAGTACATTGATTTATTACAGGCATCTACTGTGTATAGCGCTGACCAGGGGCGGACTGACAACTCATGGGGCCCCCGGGCAATAGGGGATCATGAGGCCCCTGTGTCCTTGCCCAAACTCAAAAAAGCCTATGAAAAAGGTACCAGGGGCATCTCATGGGGCTCCCTACTGACCCCGAGCCCTCGGGCGGTGCCCAAGTTTCCAAATGGTCAGTCCGCCCCTGGCGCTGACAATTTACGAAGTGCTTTACATATTGTACAGTCACACCAGCCCCTGCCTGCTTACAATCGAAGGTTTCTAACTCACATGCATACATACACATACTAGGGCATTGCTTGAGTATGCAACTAACCATTTTGAATGAATACATAACTAGACCAACAGCTGACTGCATGATGCCGTACCTTTCCCACAGTTATGAGTCTCTCAAGTGCTGCCAAGGGAACCCCTCATATCTCTCTACTTGCTAGTAGTGCAGATTATGATTAAGCACATCTGCTTTGAAAACAAGAGAATACCCAGGTTCTGGACAGCATATCAGAAATCCCTCACATTTCTACACACGGACAGAAAATACATTTATGGATCTGAAAACGGCCGAGTCAGTATTGGCAGGGGCACTCTAACAGCCCAGTGGCTTTAGGGACACAAACATCTGCAGAAAAGGTTGGAGCTGACAGATCACGCTATTAACTACAAAATGCAGTGCTCTGTTTATGCAGTGACAGTCACGGTTTAACTTGCTGGACAAGCAGCACATCCACTGTCTGGCCTGCACAGCTGGATGACAAGTCTGTCTATATTGTGCTACACACTTTAAAACAAGTGTTACATATATCCACTGCTATACAACAAAGGTAAGCAGATCGAATGCCAGTTCATCAGCAGTAAGGCAAGCAGCCTCAATACCATAATATCCTGCATGATGCAAACAGCCACAATGTCAGGAGCCCAAAGCTAAAAACAGCAGACTGAATGCTATAGACAGTGGTGTAACTACAGCCATGGAAGTCCAAGTGACTGCTATGGGGCCTGGGGTGAAAAGGGGCCCCATCAGGTTAGGTTCATGAGGCCAGCAAAGAGGCAGTAAAAATAGATGGTCAATCCAGCACTGCCTGTCAAACTTACCGATTGAAATCAATCAGCATACACCATCACTGCGAACTAAGAACTTGGTGCTGATGTTGTGGAGGGGGGGGGGTTCTTTTTGTTCCACATTTTATAATCTCCCAGGTATCTGACACAAGTGAAAAAGAGCAAAGCATTACCGTGATAATAGGAAATGTAATATAAAATTACAAATGCATACTCACAAACCAAAAAGGTCATAAAAACAGAGACAAGGAGTCAAAGATGCCAGTTGTGGACAGCAGAGGTCCTCGGGTAATCTATTGCTCTGAGGAAGGGAGTTCGACCCCCGAAACGCGTTAGCACTTTTACCCGAGGACCTCTGCTGTCCACGACTGGCATCTTTGACTCCTTGTCTCTGTTTTTATGACCTTTTTGGTTTGTGAGTATGCATTTGTAATATTAGAATACATTTCTTACTATCACGATAATGCACGAGGAGAGCGCGCCCTGTTTTGCTCTTTTTCACCAGTTACAAGATTCCCCGATCTATCAAGGGCGGCACCTCAGTGAGTGCTAGATTCCGTGTTCTCAGTGCAGCAAAAAGATTTGAGCGCTGGTTTTTGGTCTTTGTTGGATCTGACACACGTTATAAATATATCATGAGATTACCAGTATATAAATTCTGTAGTTAGCAGATATTCAGAGAGGGGTTTTTTAACCCTTTCACCAACTGTCCCTATTCTTTTACTATGTTTACCCTGATGCTATTTCATAATAGTATTCTTCTTGCTACCATAGAATGACAATATGTTGCAATATGTTACCTAAATACATTGTTGTTGTGTTTTACTTATAAAACATTAAAGAGAATGGGCAGAGTAAACACTTGTGGTTGTGCTATACAGTGGTGAATTATAGATGAGCAGTGTGTGTGTGGTGGGTGCATTGCTTGGGCAACCTGGCATCCCTGTAATGCCATGTGACACGTCCAGAGAGGCTGCCACCAAAAACGTTCCAGCTGTACATCAGGTCAGTATGTGATGACTACTCTGTGACTGTCTGTACAAACAAGACAACATTTGAAGATCTTTCTTAGGTTTATTTCTCTTACAAACTTTCTTCACTTATTTTCACTTTATGGACAATCCAGAAATGTCTGGATGAATGGCAACTGTGTCAAACACTGAGCCAGCTAGAAGTTTAGCTATGCACTAGAAGCATGAGCAATGCCCAAGAGACCAGCATGGGAACAAGCAGTCTGACTACTGCAGAAACCTGGCACTGAGCAAGCAGCCTTAGTACTAGGCACCTGAGCGTTATAAACCCTCAATGTGAACAATGATACACACTCACCGGCCACGTTATTAGGTACACCTTGCTAGTACCGGGTTGGACCCCTTTTGCCTTCAGAACTGCCTTAATTTTTCGTGACATAGATTCAACAAGGTGTTGGATACATTCCTCAGAGATGTTGGTCCAACTTGACATAAAAGCATCACACACTTAAATATTTCAAATGGACCGTGCTAAGGTCACAAATCAACTAAATCCAATGTGCAAATTAAAGTGATAACACTGAACAAAATTCAAATACGATATTAGTATTCAGTCCCGACATGTGAATTATTAGTGCAATGGTGCTGTGTCTTTAATGGTGAACCTCCATACTGAAATGACAAGTGCTGCACTGTGTTCACACTGGTGCCCCACATAGATGTAAACTCACTGTCATTTCATGACCACCTATCTCTAGGTAAGTCACACTCGCTTTTGAGACTATCCCAGTATGCAATATGGTCCTGAGGGCCAATATTCCTTCCCCTCTTAACCGTGGTTGCTAGTAGTAACTGATAACCTTTCACTAGGACTTTTCTAAGTTTATTAGGATGTCTTTGTTGACAGCAATTTACTTCAATAGTTCTTCTGGACTTAGGTGCAGCCATCCAAAAGATGCTATCCAGAAAACTGGGGACATTGTCAGAGCTGTCCTCCTCTTTTACCTTGCTATAGCCTATGGAGCCATTCTTACTTCAGCCTATGAAGGGATGTACATGAGCCTCTTATCATGGCATAAGGGATGAGGGTGGTCATGTGACCTTGCACCTTTTTAACAAAAGGCATGTGCTGTTTTATCATAGGGGATGAAGGACTGTCACTACAGCTAACACTGGTGGGGCATGTACACTGTGCTAAAAAGGGGGCTGAGGGACCAAGTACTGCTGCTGTAAATGGCCATGTGACCTCTACCATAATGGGTTCTCCATCCCCCTGGTCCAGAAGCTAGTGTCACTGACCCATAGGAGACACAACGTAAGAGGCATATTCTCAAAACATTGCTGGTGCTGTAGGCTCCCTTGGTGGAAACAATTTAAAATTAAAAAGGTGGGTTATGGCTACTTTAGGAAAGAGACTCCACCAATCACAGCAAAAAATCAAAATACTAGGGACCTCACATTAGGCAAGCAGCTCCACCAACCACAGCAAGCACTCTAAATACTGGGGACCCCATGTTACCAAAGAGTCTCCACCAATAACAGCAAACAGTCTGAATACTGGGCACCCCGCATTAGGCAAGAGTCTCCACCAATAACAGCACGTGGTCTGAATACTAGGGACCCCACATTAGGGAAGAGTCTCCACCAATAACAGCAAGCAGTCTGAACACTGGGGACCCCACATTAAAGAAGAGGTTCCACCAATAACGGCAAGCAGTCTGAATACTAGGGACCCCACATTACGGGAGAGCCTACCCCAATAACAGCAAGCAGTCTGAATACCTGGGACCCTACATTAGGCAAGAGCCTCCCGCAATAACAGCAAGCAGGGAACCCACAATAGGGAAGAGGCTCCACCAATAACAAGTCATTTGAAAACTGGGGACCCAACATTAGGCAAGGGGCTCCACCAATAATAGCAAGCCATATAAATATCGGGGACCCAACATTATGCAATGGGCTCCACCAATAACAGAAAGCCTTATGAACATAGGGAGCCAACATTGGGCAAGAGGCTCCACCAATAACAAAAAGCCATATTAATAACAGGGACCTAACATTAAGCAAGAGGCTCTACCAATAACACTAAGCATTATGAATACTTGGGACCCCACATTAGGCAAGGTACTCCACCAATGACACTAAGCATTATGAATACCGGGGACCCAACATTAGGCAGAAGGCTCCACCAATAACACAAAGCCATAAGAATACCACAGACCCAAAACAGGAAGAGGCTCCACCAATAATAAGTCCATGAAAACTGGGGACCAAACATTCAGTAGAAGGCTCCACCAATAACAAAAAGCCATATGAATACCAGGGACCCCAGAATAGGCAAGAGGTTCCACCAATAACAAGTCATTTGAAAACTGGGGACCCAACATGAGGCAGAAGGCTCCACCAACAATCGCAAGCCCTTTGAATACCGGGGACCCAGCATTAGACAAGAGGCTCCATCAAAAACTGCAAGCCACGTACATATCGAGGACCCAATGTTAGGCAAAAGGCTCCACCAATAACAGCAAGCCATATGAACACCAGAGACTCAACATTAGGCAGAAGGCTCCACCAACAACCACAAGCCTTATGAATACCGGGGACCCAACGTTAGACAATAGGCTGCACTAAAAACAGCACGCCACGTACATATCATGGACCCAACGTTAGGCATAAGGCTCCACCAATAACAGCAAGCCACGTACATATCGAGGACCCAACGTTAGGCAAAAGGCTCCACCAATAACAGCAAGTCAAATGAACACTAGACACTCAACATTAGGCAGAAGGCTCCACCAACAACCGCAAGCCCTCTAAATACTGAGGACCCAACATTAGACAAGAGGCTCCACCAAAAACAGCACATCACAAATATATCGAGGACCCAACATTAGGCAAAAGGGTCCACCAATAACAGCAAGCCACATACATATCGAGGACCCAACATTAGGCAAAAGGCTCCACCAATATCAGCAAGCCACGGACATATCGAGGACCCAACGCTAGGCAAAAGGCTCCGCCAATATCAGCAAGCCACGTACATATCGAGGACCCAACGCTAGGCAAAAGGCTCCACAAATAACAGCAAGCCACATACATATCGAGGACCCAACATTAGGCAAAAGGCTCCACCAATAACAGCAAGCCACATACATATCGAGGACCCAACATTAGGCAAAAGGCTCCACCAATATCAGCAAGCCACGTACATATCGAGGACCCAACGCTAGGCAAAAGGCTCCACAAATAACAGCAAGCCACATACATATCGAGGACCCAACATTAGGCAAAAGGCTCCACCAATAACAAGCCATATGAATACCGGGGACCCCACATTAGACAAGAGGCTCCATCAATAACTGCAAGCCATATGAATACTGGGGACCCCACACCAGGGGCGGACTGACCATTTGGAAACTCGGGCACTGCCCAAGGGCCCAGGGTCAGTAGGGGGTCCCATGAGATGCCCCTGGTACCTTTTTCATAGGCTTTTTTGCATTTGGGCAAGGACACAGGGGCCCCATAATCCCCTGTTGCCCGGGGGCCGCATGAGTTGTCAGTCCACCCTTGCCCCACATTACACAAGAGGCTCCATCAATAACTGCAAGCCATATGAATACCAGGGACCCCACATTACACAAGAGGCTCCATCAATAACTGCAAGCCATATAAATACTGGGGACCCGACATTAGACTCCATCAATAACTGCAAGCCATATAAATACCGGGACCCCACATTACACAAGAGGCTCCATCAATAACTGCAAGACATATGAATACCGGGGACCCCACATTACACAAGAGGCTCCATCAATAACTGCAAGCCATATAAATACTGGGGACCCGACAGACTCCATCAATAACTGCAAGCCATATAAATACCGGGGACCCCACATTAGACAAGAGGCTCCATCAATAACTGCAAGACATATGAATGCCGGGGACCCCACATTACACAAGAGGCTCCATCAATAACTGCAATCCATATAAATACTGGGGACCCCACATTAGACTCCATCAATAACTGCAAGCCATATGAATACCGGGGACCCCACATTAGACAAGAGGCTCCATCAATAGCTGCAAGCCATATGAATTACCTGGGACCCCACATTACACAAGAGGCTCCATCAATAACTGCAATCCATATAAATACTGGGAACCCGACATTAGACTCCATCAATAACTGCAATCCATATAAATACTGGGGACCCGACATTAGACTCCATCAATAACTGCAATCCATATAAATACTGGGGACCCCACATTAGACTCATCAATAACTGCAATCCATATAAATACTGGGGACCCCACATTAGACTCCATCAATAACTGCAATCCATATAAATACTGGGGACCCCACATTAGACTCATCAATAACTGCAATCCATATAAATACTGGGGACCCCACATTAGACTCCATCAATAGCTGCAAGCCATATGAATACCGGGGACCCCACATTAGACTCCATCAATAACTGCAAGCCATATAAATACCGGGACCCCACATTACACAAGAGGCTCCATCAATAACTGCAAGACATATGAATACCGGGGACCCCACATTACACAAGAGGCTCCATCAATAACTGCAAGCCATATAAATACTGGGGACCCGACAGACTCCATCAATAACTGCAAGCCATATAAATACCGGGGACCCCACATTAGACAAGAGGCTCCATCAATAACTGCAAGACATATGAATGCCGGGGACCCCACATTACACAAGAGGCTCCATCAATAACTGCAATCCATATAAATACTGGGGACCCCACATTAGACTCCATCAATAACTGCAAGCCATATGAATACCGGGGACCCCACATTAGACAAGAGGCTCCATCAATAGCTGCAAGCCATATGAATTACCTGGGACCCCACATTACACAAGAGGCTCCATCAATAACTGCAATCCATATAAATACTGGGGACCCGACATTAGACTCCATCAATAACTGCAATCCATATAAATACTGGGGACCCGACATTAGACTCCATCAATAACTGCAATCCATATAAATACTGGGGACCCCACATTAGACTCATCAATAACTGCAATCCATATAAATACTGGGGACCCCACATTAGACTCCATCAATAACTGCAATCCATATAAATACTGGGGACTCCACATTAGACTCATCAATAACTGCAATCCATATAAATACTGGGGACCCCACATTAGACTCCATCAATAGCTGCAAGCCATATGAATACCGGGGACCCCACATTAGACAAGAGGCTCCATCAATAGCTGCAAGCCATATGAATACCGGGGACCCGACATTAGACAAGAGGCTCCATCAATAACTGCAAGACATATGAATACCGGGGACCCCACATTACACAAGAGGCTCCATCAATAACTGCAAGCCATATGAATACCGGGGACCCGACATTAGACTCCATCAATAACTGCAAGCCATATAAATACTGGGGACCCCACATTAGACTCCATCAATAGCTGCAAGCCATATGAATACCGGGGACCCCACATTACACAAGAGGCTCCATCAATAGCTGCAAGCCATATAAATACTGGGGACCCGACATTAGACTCCATCAATAACTGCAATCCATATAAATACCGGGGACCCCACATTAGACTCCATCAATAACTGCAATCCATATAAATACTGGGGACCCCACATTAGACTCATCAATAACTGCAAGCCATATGAATACCGGGGACCCGACATTAGACTCCATCAATAACTGCAATCCATATAAATACTGGGGACCCCACATTAGACTCCATCAATAGCTGCAAGCCATATGAATACCGGGGACCCCACATTAGACAAGAGGCTCCATCAATAACTGCAAGACATATGAATACCGGGGACCCCACATTACACAAGAGGCTTCATCAATAACTGCAAGCCATATGAATACCGGGGACCCGACATTAGACTCCATCAATAACTGCAAGCCATATAAATACTGGGGACCCCACATTAGACTCCATCAATAGCTGCAAGCCATATGAATACCGGGGACCCCACATTACACAAGAGGCTCCATCAATAGCTGCAAGCCATATAAATACTGGGGACCCGACATTAGACTCCATCAATAACTGCAATCCATATAAATACCGGGGACCCCACATTAGACTCCATCAATAACTGCAATCCATATAAATACTGGGGACCCCACATTAGACTCCATCAATAACTGCAATCCATATAAATACTGGGGACCCCACATTAGACTCCATCAATAACTGCAATCCATATAAATACTGGGGACCCCACATTAGACTCCATCAATAACTGCAATCCATATAAATACTGGGGACCCCACATTAGACTCCATCAATAACTGCAATCCATATAAATACTGGGGACCCCACATTAGACTCCATCAATAACTGCAATCCATATAAATACTGGGGACCCCACATTAGACTCCATCAATAACTGCAATCCATATAAATACTGGGGACCCCACATTAGACTCCATCAATAACTGCAATCCATATAAATACTGGGGACCCCACATTAGACTCCATCAATAACTGCAATCCATATAAATACTGGGGACCCCACATTAGACTCCATCAATAACTGCAATCCATATAAATACTGGGGACCCCACATTAGACTCATCAATAACTGCAATCCATATAAATACTGGGGACCCCACATTAGACTCATCAATAACTGCAATCCATATAAATACTGGGGACCCCACATTAGACTCCATCAATAACTGCAATCCATATAAATACTGGGGACCCCACATTAGACTCCATCAATAACTGCAATCCATATAAATACTGGGGACCCCACATTAGACTCCATCAATAACTGCAAGCACCTTAATAGTGTACTATGGAGCCGACATAACGTAGCAGGCTCCAGCAACAAGCGCAGGCAGCAGTGTGCGGTGAGTTGCCCAGCACCGGTAAGTAGTGCTCAGGCACAGGACAAGCAGGGAGCCTCCATCCCCACATACCTAAAGTGCCCCCCATTCCCACACTGTTGATTCAGCCTGCCCCAGTCACACACATAGACAATCCTGGACTATGGAGCCACTATGATAATGACACCGAGCTCGCCCTGCACTTCTGTGTAAGTTACCCCGTGTGACCAGCCTTCTAGAAGAAGACATTACAGTAGCGGTAAGCTCACCTGTGTCCGCTCCTCGGCTCACCGCCCCTGTCATCTCCGGTCCCCCCCTCCCCCCGGCATCATCATTCTCCTCCGTTCTCTGGCTCGCTCCTCCGAGCACTCGCTGCGCGCACACAGTACGGAGCAGCCAGGCACGCGTGGGAGGAGGGGGGGTGAAGGGGGGATGTCAGCAGCGCCCTCATTGGCCATAGGGAACCGGGGTTTGCGGTGTGATGTAACCTGTGATTGGCAGGGTGTGTGGTAGGCGGGGCACGGTGTGTAGCATTGAGTAACTGGGGTGCTGAAGGGGGTGACGTATTATGCTGTGTGGCGGAGAGGGGAGCAGGGCACTGCTCGGGGTATGGGTGTGCGTGCTCTGCTCTATTAAGTGTTAGTGGCCTGACTGACAGATTAGTCTGTCAGAACATGGAGCAAGTGAACTCCACACATGCATACTTATTTCTCAGAAAGTATTGAAACCACTGGATCAGCATGACACCTGGCATTCCCAGCTCAGAATTAAGGATCTGCCTCATTCAGTACTGCTCTGTCAGGTAGTCAGGGGTGCAGCTTAGTGTACAATTCCAGCATCTGTGAAGATGAATGAATGAACTGCTCATGTATCCTCTCAGCATGTCCAGTCAAAGTGTGGAACCCAGAAGACCAGCCAAAGTGTGGAACCCAGAAGACCAGCCAAAGTGTGGAACCCAGAAGACCAGCCAATGTGTGGAACCCAGAAGACCAGTCAAAGTGTGGAACCCAGAAGACCAGCCAAAGTGTGGAACCCAGAAGACCAGCCAAAGTGTGGAACCCAGAAGACCAGTCAAAGTGTGGAACCCAGAAGACCAGCCAAAGTGTGGAACCCAGAAGACCAGCCAAAGTGTGGAACCCAGAAGACCAGCCAAAGTGTGGAACCCAGAAGACCAGTCAAAGTGTGGAACCCAGAAGACCAGCCAAAGTGTGGAACCCAGAAGACCAGCCAAAGCTGCCAGCGAACAGTGAAGAAGCTCTGGAACATCGCATCCCTACAGCAAACATTAGTGTGGTTCCGCTTTAAACTCAGGGACTTACAAAGCTTATTTTTAATAAAATCCGATGAGTAAATACAGAGCTTCATTTATTTGTGTCTTTTCTGCCAGTTCTGCTTTAACCACCTCCCATTCAGGGGCGGACTGACCATTTGGGCCCGGGGTCAGTAGGGGGCCCGGAGAGAGGCTCACTGGGCACAATTTACTAAGCAGCATATCACCGCATCCGAGTATGCCGTAGGATACCGCATAGCATTTTTAAAAATTGAATTCACCAAAAAACACTACTAAAATACTGCATGAGTTATTTTATCAAGTCATGCTGTATTTTAGTAGAGAAAACCATGCGGTAATGTTTCAGCTGTCAGTGGGGTTTCCTGCTGACAGCTGAATGTAAAAGAAAGAACTGCCAGCAATTAACAAAAATATTTAAAAAAGAGCATGGGGTCCCCCCTCCATCCATACCAAGCCCTTTGGGTCTGGTATGAATTTTGAGGGGACCCCCATGCTGAAATTTAAAAAAAAATGGCGTGGGGGCCCCCCAAAATCCATACCAGACCCTTATCCGAGCATGCAGCCCGGAATGTCAGGAAAGGGGGGGATGAGCGAGCACCCCCCCCCCAAACCATACCAGGCCACATCCCCTCAACATAGGGGGGTCCTTTCAGGCGGAGGGGGTTCCCCCCCAAAGCACCATGTCCCTATGTTGATGGAAACGAGCCTCTTCCCCACAACCTTAGCCAGTGGTTGTGGGGGTCTGCGGGCGAGGGGCTTATCGGAATCTGGAAGCCCCTTTAGCAAGGGGGCCCCCAGATCCTGCCCCCCTATGTGCATGAGTATGGAGTACATGGTACTGCTACCCATTCACAAAAAAAGAGTATAGTTGGAAAAAAGACAGGAGACAGTCTTTGATAAGTCCTTTATTAAAAGAAGAAAAAAGAATGTCCCCCGAAATAGATCCAACGTCAATAACAATGCCTGCCGCTACCCAAAAAAAAAAAATAATAGGCTCCACAATCGACATTGGCTCCCAGCGGTCTGACTGCTCCGCTGGCTTGACAGTTCTTAATCACTTCCTGACCAGCCGTTGTATATAAATGGCCGGACGGTGGCACTGCAGGGTCGGGTGGCCATTTATAAACAGCCTCCCCGCACCCTGCTTGTGTGCGCTCCCCGGGAGCGCGCAGCACCGCGATTCGGTGCCAGCTGTGTCCTCCGGACACAGTGAAACACCGATCGTCGGACGGGACCTCTGTACGAGGTCATGATCATGTGATCACTGATTGGCCAGTCAGTGATCACATGCAAAGTAGTAAGCAAGATGTCACTTCTGACATCATTGCTTACTACGTGTGAAATCTGTGAATGATCACAGAGGTCACATGGTACAAGGCTATTCACAACAGCCTTGTACCTTGTGACAAGCTGTGACCAATCACAGCTTACTCAGTAGTTCTCATTGGCTGCAAGAATGCAGACAGAGAGAAAGAGAAATGATTGCTTTTACATCCTATATGGGTGTAAAAGCAATCAATGTAAAAAAAAAAAAATCTTCATCACCCCCAAAAGTAGTACAGTGTCACCATGGAGACACTGTACTGCTAGGGTGACAGTATGTAAAAAAAATTATCTAAAAAATGTAAAAACAAATGTTTAAAAATATAATTTTTGGTTATAAACTAATTTGGCATATTTTTTTTTTACTAAAAAGATAACGGAATAAATTTTGGCCAAGACTTATGAAATATTATTTATTTGCAAAATTTTTTAAGAAAAACACTTTTTTTCAAAATGTTTGGACATTTTCATTTACATAGAAAAAAAATTTAAATCTCAGCGGTGAATAAATAGCACCAAAATTACGTTTTATCTGTCTCAAAAAAATTCAAAAAAATTCATATGGGTACAGTGTTGCATGACCACGCACTTGTCATTGAAAGTGTGATAGCGCTGAAAATTGCCCTGGTCAGGAAGGGGATAAAAGTGTCTGGACTGGAAGTGGTTAAATATGTAAGGGGCGGGGCCACCCAGTGACATCACGCGTGTGGCCCCCACCTCGGGACATATTTGACCCAGCATGTCCCGGTTGATGATGCCACAAGGAGGTTCTGGACTTTGATCTCTGTTTATCACCTGAGGCCAGTCACTTCACTGGGTATTAGTAAGGGTTTACAACCACTTTAAATGTCCAGATAGGTGACTACTGTTCTGTTCAGACATTTAAAAACATCCTTCACCACAGAGAAAATATATGCTCCCAGTCCCTGTGATACCTGTCTGGTGATTGCAGATCACCACAGAATGTGCAGAGCTAATCAGACTCTGTGTCTTGTTATGGTCAAACAAAGCTATCACAGGTGTATACACTGCTTGTGTTTAGATTCGAGGACCCTCCCATTCCGCTCACAAGGGCACAGATCTGATCACAGCAATAAGGGAAGGAGAACAAGCAGTGGCTGTGGAAAAGGCAAAGCTTCATTCAAAGGGAGAAGATGAGTTAAAGTGCTACTTATCACTAAAGAAGGTAATGGGTTGGAGGGTTAAAGTTCTACCACTAAAGAAGGTGATGTGGTGGGTTAAAGTGCTACTGGCCACTAAAGAAGATGGGCAGGGGGTTAAAGTGCTACTGACCACTAAATTAGGTGATGGGGTGGTAGGTTAAAGTGCTACTGACCACTAAAGAAGTTTATGGGGTGGGGGGGTTAATGTGCTACTGACCACTAAAAAAGATGAGTGGGGGGTTAAGGTGCTACTGACCACTAAAGAAGGTAATAGGGTGGGGTTAAAGTGCTAGTGACCACTAAAGAAGGTGATGGGATGGGGGGGTTAAAGAACTGCTGATCACTAAAGAAGATGGGTGGGGGGTTAAAGTGCTACTGACCACTAAAGAAGGTAGGGGTTAAAGTGCTACTGACCAGTAAAGACGGTGATGGGGTGGTAGGTTAAAGTTCTACTGACCACTAAAGAAGATGGGCTGGGGATTAAAGTGCTACTGATCACTAAAAAAAGGTGATGGGGTGGTGTGTTGATGTGCTACTGACCATTAAAGAAGATGGACAGGGGGTTTAATTGCTACTGACTACTAAAGAAGGTGATGCGGTGGTAGGTTAAAGTTCTACTGACCATTAAAGAATATGGACAGGGGGTTAAAGTGCTACTGACCACTAAAGAAGGTCATGGGATGGGGGGGTTAAAGCGCTGCTAACTACTAAAAAAGATGGGTGGGGGTTAAGGTGCTCCTGACCACTAAAGACAGTGATGGGGTGGGGGTATATAGTGCTACTGACCACTATAGGTGATGGGGTGGAGGGGGTTAAAGTTCTACTGAACACTAAAGAAGGTGATGGAGTTGGGGGGTTAAAGAACTGCTGATCAATAAAGAAGATGGGGGGGTTAAAGTGCTACTGACCACTAAAGAAGGTGGGGGTTAAAGTGCTACTGACCACTAAAGAAGGTGATGGGGTGGTAGGTTAAAGTTCTGCTGACCACTAAAGAAGATGGACATGGGGTTAAAGTGCTACTGACAACTAAAGAAGGTGATAGGGTGGTAGGGTAAAGTTCTACTGACCACTAAAGAAGATGGACAGGGGGTTAAAGTGCTAATGACAACTAAAGAAGGCGATAGGGTTGTTATCCTTTTACTTGAAACTCTATTCAGTGCCCGTAAATTACTGGCGAGCCATTGGATGCAGGCAACTGTTCCCACCCTATAGACGTGGTTGATCGAGGTCAATTCCACTCTACCGTACAAGAAGAAACTTATTTATATGCATAGAGGATGTCCCACGAAATCTAACAACATATGGTGTAGATGGCTATCTTCTCCCAATACCTAGATGACTTGACGAGATGGGGTTGTTGGGAGAGTGGTCTTCCCCTTCCCTTCCCCAAACCCGGCCTTCTATTTTTTTCCGTGCTTCTGGTTCTTTGGTATTCACTCCTGTTGTCTGACCTGTTTTGCTGTTCATGCATTGTTCTACTTAGCCCCTGGACATGTACCTAATTTGTGACCTGGGTAATTATTTGTGATGTACTATATGTTCTTGATGTACCATGCTGATTGTGCTTCTTTTCCCCGTATCGGTTTTTTTTTTGTTTGTATACATGTCCTATCTCTGCTTTTTCCTTTCAATAAAGTTTTCTTTTCAATGTTAAAAAAAGAAGGCGATAGGGTGGTGGGTTAAAGTGCTGATGAGCACTAAAGAAGATGGGCTGGGGATTAAAGTGCTACTGACCACTAAAGAAGGTGATGGGGTGGTGCGTTGACATGCTATTGACCATTAACCTCCCTGGTGGTATGATCATGTCAGGAATTTTGTGCTGAAAGCGGTACCATTTTTTTGCATGGAAATATGTAGTTTTTAATTGTAGGCTGTAATTTTTAGGAATAACTCACTGAAATCTGTCCGAACAAGAGTCTATTAAACATTCCGGATATGATAAAACTTGAAACACAAAATCATAAATTATAATTTAATTAATAATCATAAAAAATAATAATATAATAATAATCAATTTAATTCAATAATATAATCAAACCAAAAACACTGAAATTTGAAATACAGAGGCAAATTCGCACATCGCTGAGCAAAGTCGCAAAATCGTTTTCAGTGTCTGATGACGAATTTCCCCACAAATCATTATCACTCAATTCTGCAAGTGGTTCTGATTTACTATCGCTGTTCTAAAACCGCTTTTGATGTAAAGGGACGCTTTTTGGCCGCCATGGACTTTTCTAAGTTTCCAGGCAGAAAGAACAGTCAAAATGCAGGCAGGGCACAGGACAAAGCAGTAGGGACAAAATGTATGTGAAATGCATTGAAAAAGCAATGACAGCAAAAATGTCATTTTTTAAAAATTTCAACTTTCCCGCCGGTTCCGCCGCCCGAACGTTCCGACGTCACGGGGACCGGAACACGGAAGTCAGATGCCGGCATCCGCCGGAGGAGATGGACGGGGACGCTGCAGGGGACACATCGTGGGAGCGAAGGACAAGGTAAGTGCTGCAGGGACCCCCAGAGAACGCTGCATGGTAAGCCCGACTGTAGCTCGGGGTTACCGTTCTTGGTATAGAAATTCTACCCCGAGCTACACTCGGGAAAACCGCTAAGGAGGTTAAAGAAGATTAAAGTTAAATTGTTACAGAGTACTAAAGAAAGTGATGGGGGGGAGGGGGTGGTTAAAGTGCTACTAACCACAAAAAAAATGGGGAGGGAAGTTAAGAGTGTTACTGACCACTAAAGAAGGTGTGGGTTTAAAGTGCTACTGACTGTGATAATCGCGGTGTCAGACCCCAGCCCTTCTCACCAAACTCGTGACCGAAGGACCGGCCAATCTAAAACCGCACTGTCACGTGCGTAACAATGCCACACCCAGCTGCACTCTGCACAAAGATTTTCCAGCTAATGGACCACAATCTGTGTACCTGCAGCCTGGGAGTGATTGTTACTGGGTCAGGTTAATTATGCAATTGTGGTGTGACCCTCCTGCGCTCCAAATGTGTGTTTAAAACAAACTAAATTAATATATGAACCCCAAACAGCTGCTAGCATTAAATCATATACCAGTGATCAAGTAAATATAAACCATATAAATGCTGCGCTACATTCAAACTTATTTAAGTGAATGTGGAATCCAATAACTCAAATCAAAAATAGTGACAATAATAATGAAAATAAATAATATGTGCTTAATGATAACAAAATTACCAAATAAACCACCCAAACTAATGAAAAAGCACAAACTTAAATCTATACGTATGTGCATGAGAAATACACATACATATATTACATCACACGTGCACAATGTGAAGTGAAATGATGACTAAATAATAAACGCAAACTCAAAGTCCAATAATGAAATGTTGAAGGTGAACAAAACTGTAAACGGTGTTTCCAATAATACTGTAAGGTGACCACAAGTGAAACAAATCGTGCAGATATCTGGGTGTAGATAGAGCTTATGAATCCAACCACCTTCTGGATTAGCCTCTCACCTCATCACTTCGACCCTTGCGGGTCAAAGAGCAGTAATGGATCCCTCTCACAGATCCTCCAGGCACCACAGCACTCCAAAACCACTTTTCAGGATTTAGTATTCCCACTCAGGCTCTTCTCCAAGTATAGGTGAAATATCAATTTCTCAGAACAAAAAAGAGGAATCCTCCCATAGTGTAGTATGTTTATTATACCATAGGAACATAAAATCTTTGGTAAAATTGCACTTACGTAGCAGCCAGTCCACATTAGACCCTCATGCTCTCAGATGAGGATATATCTATGTTTGTTGGGTGTACAGCTGAATACACAGGTGTACCAAGATTGCCGCCACGCCGGAAATACGTCACCGCGCTACGCCGACGCGTTACGTCACAATGTCACGTGAGCCCTGATGAAGTCACGTGACATTGTGACGTAACGCGTCGGCGTAGCGCGGTGACGTATTTCCGGCGTGGCGGCCATCTTGGTACACCTGTGTATTCAGCTGTACACCCAACAAACATAGATATATCCTCATCTGAGAGCATGAGGGTCTAATGTGGACTGGCTGCTACGTAAGTGCAATTTTACCAAAGATTTTATGTTCCTATGGTATAATAAACATACTACACTATGGGAGGATTCCTCTTTTTTGTTCTGAGAAATTGATATTTCACCTATACTTGAAGAAGAGCCTGAGTGGGAATACTAAATCCTGAAAAGTGGTTTTGGAGTGCTGTGGTGCCTGGAGGATCTGTGAGAGGGATCCATTACTGCTCTTTGACCCGCAAGGGTCGAAGTGATGAGGTGAGAGGCTAATCCAGAAGGTGGTTGGATTCATAAGCTCTATCTACACCCAGATATCTGCACGATTTGTTTCACTTGTGGTCACCTTACAGTATTATTGGAAACACCGTTTACAGTTTTGTTCACCTTCAACATTTCATTATTGGACTTTGAGTTTGCGTTTATTATTTAGTCATCATTTCACTTCACATTGTGCACGTGTGATGTAATATATGTATGTGTATTTCTCATGCACATACGTATAGATTTAAGTTTGTGCTTTTTCATTAGTTTGGGTGGTTTATTTGGTAATTTTGTTATCATTAAGCACATATTATTTATTTTCATTATTATTGTCACTATTTTTGATTTGAGTTATTGGATTCCACATTCACTTAAATAAGTTTGAATGTAGCGCAGCATTTATATGGTTTATATTTTTTTAATTATGCAATTAACGCTTCACACTTCCACCACCTCCTTTTTGTACAGAGAAAGAGGAAACTCGGCAATATCAGCAATAACACTATGATGTTTGAATAATCGTTGGTATACCACTGTCACCGCAGGCAGAGTTATACCGAAGTTTTAAACACACACACAGTATCGCTTTTCAGAGGCAGGAATTCGTAGTTCGCATTAAAGGGCTTTTAGAAACAGTTCAACACTTTCAGAAAGTAAGATTTATTACTAAAAGGTCAAAAGGGTGCAATAAAAATATTTACATAAAAATATGTAGCCAATATATATATAAAAATATACAGAGAACAATAGCACAGCAAAGAGATAACAGAAAGATGTTTAGGTAGATAACGTTCTTGCCAAAAAGCCTTGGGTTAAGTAGCTTCAAGTTTCATCAGCCAAAAGCATTTCTTATCGCCCTCTGTCAGTTCCGATGTTAAAACGGGGAATTTTCAACTCTTACACACACTCAACTCAGCCTAGCTTAGCTTTTTCTAGCAACTCCACACGGTGTCTCCCTGGAGCAGTAAACCAATCGCCTCATTTGGGGCAGGAGTTGTAGGTGGAGACCTCAGGCTATGACCAAAACCAAATTATAATATGGTTCATAATTTACCCTGCATACATACAACATCCTATCCATGAGTAGATTATTACGCAGAATCACCTGCTGAACGGTTAGACATGAAACACGAAATATCTGCTTGAATGGTTCAGGAGATATAATTTTCTGTTCTCCTGTACATGTCAGATAGGGGATGTAATATTTCAGGAGAATAGCCTTAAATTGAGCCGTCCGATTATGGGCTCCATGTTTAGGTAATTACAGTATGTTCTATGTGAAGATATAAACTTACATGAAAAAGTGAGTTTTTAAATGTAAGTCTGTTTATACAACTCCTTGGAAGGTCTTTTGAACTCAGTGAAGGACTTGGTTTATGGTTTTACGAGCCTAGATTGCGAAGTTAACAGACATCTAGGCCCCAGTCGGATTTATAGCCAAGACACCCTCCTATTGAGTGTCCTGCCTGTGATCTGCATCAAACAGACCACATGTCACTCAACAGAGGGGGGGGGGGGGATGAGGAAAGCTGATTTTTGGGAGTGAGAGATGGTACAAAATGGAAGATTCTTACAAAATGGAGGACCGCGTCCATCTCGGTGTGCACGATTGCTACACTGACCACTAAAGAAGGTGGGGGATTAAAGTGCTACTGACCACTAAAGAAGGTGATGGGGTGGTAGGTTCAAGAAAATGGACAGGGGGTTAAATTGCTACTGACCACTAAAGAAGGTGGTGGTGATGGTGGGCAGATGGTTTAGAGTGCTACTGACAACTAAAGGAGAGGAAGATGGGAAGAGGGTAGGGTAGAACTGCAAGTTTATTTTTTTTTTCTTATTTGAATAAAAAGTGACCATGCTTTACTTAGCCTCTCCAGGCACTGGTGTTGTCCTAGCTTCCTCCTTTTCCCAGCACCACCCAACCTCTTCAGGCAGAACAACAATCATGACATGTTCAGGACAAATCACTAAGTGAGTGCTGCTCAGTCCAGAAGGAATGCCAAGAAAGAAGAGGAAGTTTTCATGATAACAGTGGACTGGCGGGGGGTGGCAAATAGCTAAATAGTTGGAGTTCCACTTTAAGTTGGTATCAGCCTCTTGTATACCTGTAGAGCAGAACTCACACCAGGGGAGGGAGAAGCAGCAAAAGGAGTCAGTCATTCGTGCTGAAGTGCAAATAACCCCAGGAATAGAAAAATAAGCTCACCTGTCTGCTGCTTTTCCTTTCAGTGTCAATTCAGAGACCGGTGGAGGCAAAAGACCTGAGTTACTGAACTGCAACAGAGAACAATCAGGTCTTCTGCCATGCCAGGGAAGGCTGTGCTGTGTGGTAGAGCTTTGCAAATCTCTCATCTAATTTAAACAGGCTTTGCATGAATTAAAGGAGGCCTTGCATGAAACTGTGCGCTTTGCTTTTCTGCAGCCCCGTGCCTGCCAAATAAAAAATACTAAGTGAAAGTAATTAAAATACATACACATTGTAGAAAAAAAGAAATAAAAACATCTTACACTCTTGGCTTCCACTTCTATTACAGTATAGACAAGGTTAATTATGGCAAACACTGCTGCCCAGACTCCCTTTTTTTCTGATTTAGATAGACTTGTGTCTTTTTTCAGTCTGTTAACTATGTAACTGTGTAACATAGGATTTTATAGTGCTGGAGGTTCCGGAAAGAGTGCACTTGGCGCTTTAGCCTTCTTCGCCTCTGCCTGAAGCCTCCTGCGATAGGCATGTCATGCATCCCACGAAGAATCAGGGCTGTGTAGAACCCACTAGGCACATGCAGTGTCGCATTATTAGGAGGCAGTGCTCCTGCTGGTCACGGGCACTTTGATCTTTTCCCAGTCTTCCATCCAGGTTTGCACTGTTCAGCCACTTGATTAGCTGGGCCGTGATGACATCACTCCTACGCATGTGCACAGGAGTCACATCATCACAACACAGGACGGTGACATAAATGTGTGGCTCAGTGTACGTCAACACTGACAGGCAGGGAGAAGCAGTTAGGAAAAAAAAGAGATCGATAAAATCATAAAAATCCTTTTTATCAGTACTTTTTTTTTCTGTTTCAATTCCACTTTATTATTATAATTAACTTAACCTCTTAATGTACACTTTTTTACCTAGCAAATGTTCTTGTTTACAAGTAGGTGGAAGTACAGCTCAGATGTAAGTGCCGTAGGACTCTACGTCTCTGCATTCATCTTCCCATGCACCATTTGTAAAAAGAAGCTTGGGGCTGCGTGTTTTTCAAGCAAAATCAAATAAAAAATATAGGGATTGCTCACTTTGCAAAGTGAATGTTTACTGAGCTTACTAAATGAGGTGAAGCTGTGTTCACTTTAATCATTCATTCATACGCAAGAAAAATATTTGGGACAATTTACAAAGTATGCAGTAAGATACCACACAGTGTTTTTAAAAAAAATAGTTGGCATTCACTAAAAAAACACTTTTAAAATACTGCATGAGTTAGTCATTCACTGACAACTGAATTTATAAAAAGAATTGCAGGCAATTCCAAATTAAGAAAAAAAAATGGCGTCAGGTCCCACCCAATCCATACCAAGCCGTTTGGGTTTGGTATAGATTTTGGGGGGAACCCCCATGCCAAAATAAAAAAATTGGTGTTGTGTCCCCTCCAAAATCCACACCAGACACTTATCCGAGCATGCAGCCCAGCAGGTCAGGAAAGAGGGGGGGCGTGCAAGCGCCACCCCCCCCTCCTGAACCATACCAGGCCACGTGCCCAACATGGGGCTCTGCCCCCACCGCAAAGCACCTTGTCCCAATGTTGATGAGGTAAAAGACCTCTTTCCCACAGCCCTTGCCAGTGGTTGTGGAGGTCTGCGGGTGGTTGTTAAGGATGCGGTAGCCACAACCTCCTTAACATCCAGGACAATTACTGGTAGTTAGGGTCACCAGCAGCCGCCCGCTCCTTAAGAACCAGTACATACCGCATGCCTCGACCACTACTTAATTACCGCATGCATTTAATTATTTATTTCCTTATGTGAATTGACTTTAATGTCTTTTTATGCTGTATGTACCAAGTGTTTTTGCTATTTGCGGTAAATACCACACATTTGCAATAGTGAATTGACATTTTCAGTATCGCATGCAATATGTGGTCACGTGACCAACATAATGCATACGATAACCTTTAGTGAATTGTCACCATTGTGCTTATTTCATTTCTTTTGCACCTGATTGGGTATTTAATGTGCACATAGCCACTATTGTATTTCTTTTAGTAAATGAATTCCTATTTCTTATGTTGATCACCCCTAATTTTACATTTGATGAAAATTTCCTTCGGTATTTGGAATTACATATTTGCTTGAAATACCTGAAAATACCTTACCTGAAATAATGATCATGATTTTGCAGCAAGTAAAAGCTGAATTCTAGGCAAATAGTTTACACTGAAGTTTAAAGCCTAAAGCTGGCCATAGATAGTTTTTTTTGTTTAGCCAGCAAGCCCCCCCCCCCCCCCCCAGAATAAAAAAATAAAATTCTCCATCCACACAAGTGGGGTGGAAGGAGGAATTGCCCCCCCCCCCCCCTTCCTCCCCCTTCCCTCAGAATTAGATACAGTTTCTGCAAAGTTTTCCAGCATTCTCCTCAAACGATGCATACATTATGCAGCGCTGGCTGCTTCTGATGTATTAATAAATACAGAACTGCTTTTTTGTGTGTCTTTTATATCTACTTTAAAGTTGAAGTGTTATGACACCACTGTGTTGATCTTCCTGTGCTACAGGGGTTAATATGAGTGACTGCACCTGTAATAGGCACTCATCAAGTTCCGGCTATGCATACTCTTTCCACCTCGTGCTCCACTCGTAGAAGCCGTACTGTTGGTTCCCATGTTGAAAAGCAGTCCGTGACTGGAGGAGGTAGACCTTTCATTGATCTGCCCAACTTCCATTCATAGAGTGCTTTCATTGTAGGAAATGATAGTACAATTTCTATGAATGGAGCATGGGTGCAGAAAGGGTGGGCATAGTCGGGCACTTTTTATGAGTGCCCATCACAGGTGTAGCCACTTATATTAATCCCCACAGCACCAGATGATCACTGCTCTGGGGTACCTGGAGGGCTGAAGACTTCAGATTTCAACCTAACACAGCAGTCACAAGCACTCCGGAGGACACACTTCATTCATGGTAGCTCAGTAACAAAGTTAAACCAAATCAAAGGGGGAAAAAGACATGTATCTCTGGTTAAAGAAATAATAGCATATACCTAGAAGTATCTGTCAGCAGGATAGTTCTTTTAAAGAATGAAAAGTAGAAAAAAGGAAAAGTCCTCTACATGGCGGGACTTTAAAGGCACAAGTTTGTAAGTTAATTAACTAATGAATCAGCAGTCAAAACATAACACTCATTTTTATTTATACAATCTTAAAAAAGACATAACAAGTTGAAATACATAAATGATGGCGGTAACTGTCAAAAGATGTGTAAGTAAGTGGAAGATCGGTCATACAAATGTTGCACCTGGTGCGTTTCAAGACTAATCGTCATCTCTTCCTCAGAGGTGCTCAAAGAGGCATGACGCATGACCCCATGTGGGGGCAAGAAAAGTATACGTGGACCACCAAAAACTAAAAAGTATTGATTCCCATGATGCAGTGGAGAATATTCATAGGCCTCTCACATCAAAAGATGGTAGTAAAGTGCAGGGAAAAAGAGCTGCCCACACGTCTCCTGGAGGGGACTCGCCCAAGCACATTAATGGTGAAACCGCAGTGGTCCGCACAAAGATGCAGACGGGATGGTGCTGTGTGAGGAGGACCAAAAGAGTGAAAAGTTACTTAACTCCAAAGAATCCAAAAAGGATTTATCAAGGCGGAAAAGAGACCACTTCCGGGTTGTTTGCCCAGAGGCAGTGTAGTGATATATGGACAAGCTAGGCTGCATCATTCTTTTTTAAAGAATGAAAATGATAGCATGTTCACTTTAACATGATGTAGGCACAGACCACAAATAATTTGGGGCATCTATAGTGCCTTCTCTAACAAACCTCTGAGGGCTTCAAAGAACAGCTGTACTTATACTGGGATTAAATTACACACAGGTGGGCTCTATTTACTAATTAGGTGACTTCTGAAGGCAATTGATTACACTAGATTTTAGTTAGGGGTATCAGAGTAAAGGGGGCTGAATACAAATACACCACTCTTTCCACATATTTATTTGTAAAACATTTTGAAAACCATTTCTCATTTTCCTTCCACTTCACAGTTATGTGCCACTTTGTGTTGGTCTATCACATAAAATCCCAATAAAATACATTTACATTTTTGGTTATAACATGACAAAATATTAAACATTTCAAGGGGTATGAATACTTTTTCAAGGCACTGTAGTTTAGGTGATTAGCCAGATTTAGTAACATGAACAGAATTGTTATTAAACAACATAAAGGGAGAGCTAAACAATACTTTTATTAGGAATTGTAGACTATTTCTTGTTTAATGCAAATCACTTCCCCTATGATATGTATCAAGCGCTGAATGTACTTTGCAGTTAGTTAATAATTCAACAATGTGATATGTTAATTTTTTTCCTCTTGTTTAATAAAGATGACTTAAAATGCTTTTTAAAAAGTTAGAAAGGTCACAATGTGCCTAAAGGTTAGTAGAGGGCTGCCAGAGGCAAAGTGAATATTTTGCAACTTAAAGGTCAAGACCTCTGAACAGATTAATAGAGTAGAGTTTTGCAGAGTTCAGACCTGAAATTGAAGTCTGTTAAGACCACAAAAAGGTCGTTTGATGATGGTCCATTGTTAGACAATGATGACAGTGGTGGCATTGCTACTTCCTTAAACTGGATACAAACACACATTTCATTTATATTGCACCAGTAAATATAATGAAAACCCTAACTTCATAATTATTTTGGTGCATGACAATGCAGAATCAACTCAACCCAATCTTTTTTACCCCTAAAGTGGAACTTCATCTAAGTACCAGAAACCAAAAAGGCTATATAATTTATTTTTAACATTCAAAACAAGCTCCTCCATCCATTCATGTCTCCATGCTTTATTTTGATGACAAATCATTTTGAAAAACACCTCCTGGCATTTCTGGCAGTGGCCATCTTGAGTAAGGGCAGATGATTCATGTAGCAGTTATTTATTGGGATACATCTGTCCTCAGGCATTGGCTGAGCTGAGGACCTTCACCTTCTGAAGACTCCTGGGATGTATGACTTAATTTGCTTAGGCATAGAAACCAGGAAGTAAATGAAGGAATGCAAAAAAAAGGGTAAAACAAATAAATATTATATACTTTCCTATCTCTTTACTAATACTAGCAGCGTAAGGATTAGAAATAGTCCATGTTGATTGAGAGACTGAAGTTCCACTTTAAATTTCCCAGTGATCACATTGGGATTAGTAGAATTGCTCTACAATCATTTGTCATGCAAGTTCTCTTTAATAGATGTACATTGTTTCCTCCATGAAGATAATAATTGCTTTTTTAATGAAAAACACACTAAGATTCTGAATGTGGTTGTGGGCCTCAGGGCCCTCTGCCTTACACAGTGCTATCTAGACCCCAGTGCGGGTTATATATTTGTATTTCTGTGTTTGTTGTATGATGGTTTCCCTATCCTTTATTGTTTGTTGTTGCTTTGTATCATACGATTTGTCATGGTTTGTATGTTTCCATCAACATGCTTAATAAAATTTTTGGTTAAAAAAAAAACACACTAAGAATCATATAAAAATTAGTGTATGTGTAAAACAATTATGTAAAATTGTGACTCAATAAAGGAAAACAAGATCCATTGCTGCCATGATGGCAAATAACAAGCATTTTAAAAATTATATGGAAATACCTGTTTAAAAATAATCTGTAATTTTTTTTAATTCTTTACCAGTGTCCCCATATTACTGAATATAAGTTTGTGTAAATAGTGGGAGTTATTTAATAAAACTGGAGCATGTAAAATCTGGTTCAGCTCTACATAGAAACCAATCAGCTTCCAGGTTTTATTGCCAGAGTTTAATTGAACAAGCTGAAGTTAGAAGCTGAATGGTTGCTATAACCAGTTGCACCAGATCCCCCCCCCCTTTTTGTCTAGTTTTGAATAGATTAACCACTTTCCTACTGGGCACTTATACCCCCTTCCTGCCCAGGCCAATTTTTAGCTTTCAGTGCTGTCACACTTTGAATGACAATTGCACGGTCATGCAACACTGTAACCATACGAACATTTTAAAAAATTTTCACACAAATAGAGCTTTATTTTGGTGGTATTTAATCACTGCTGGGTGTTTTATTTTTTGTGTTATAAACAAAAAAAATTTGAAAAAAAAAGGTTTTCCTTGTATCTATTATAAAAGTTTGCAAACAGGTAATTTTTCTCCTTCACTGATGTGCGTTGATGAGGCTGTACTGATAGGCAGCACTGATGGGCACAGATGAGGTGGCATGGATAGGCAGCATGATGGGCACTGATAGGAGGCACTGATAGGCAGCACTGATGAGCTGGCACTGATGCTGCTGCACTGATAGGCAGCACTGCTGGGCAGCACTGCTGGGCAGCACTGATGGGCACAGGTGGGTGGTACTGCTGAGGGGAACAGGTGAGTGGCACTGCTGAGTGGAACAGGTGGGTGGCACAGGTGGGTGGCACTGAGTGGCACAGGTTGGTGGCGCTGATGGGCACAGGTGGGTGGCACTGCTGAGTGGCACAGGTGGGTGGCACTGCAAGGCACAGGTGGGTGGTACTGCAGGGAACAGGTGGGTGGCACTGATGGAGGTGGGTGGCACTAATGGGCACAGGTGGGTGGCATTAATGGGTACAGGTGGGCAGCACTGCTGGGCACAGGTGGGCGGCACTGTTGGGCACTGATCATCAGAGCACTGATCATCAGTGCTCTGATGATCAGTGCCGATCCATTCGCTGACAATTGCCGGTTCTCGGCAGTACTTTCCTCACACTGTGACAGCATGAGGAAAGTGCAGCCAATAACCAGCAACTGTGTCTTTGGACACAGCTGATCACGTGGTAAAAAGCTGCCGTGATTGGCCGTTTACCATACTACGTGATTAGCTGTGTCCGTAGGATACAACGATCACCGGCAGGGCCGGGTGTGCGCCGCTGGGGGTGCGCAGGGTGCGTGTCCTGGAATAACGTCCATGGACGTCGTCCCAGGATTACACAACCGCGCTGTAGCCATCCTTCGGCTATAGCGCGGTTGAAAACCAAGTAAAGAAAGGTCATACACAATTTCTGTACAATCTCTTTTAGATTTGCCAAAATTATATAATATAATATATAATATAATTTGTATCCAATCAGAAAGGTCCTTATGCTAGCTGATTGTACACAATTTGAGTGTACAATCTCTTAAATTTATAAACACGTAATTACCAGCCTGTCTTACCCCTTCTTTACCAGGCCATTTTTCAATTTTCAAAGCTGTGATAGTTTGACTGACAGTTACTCTGTTATGCAATATGTCAGCCATATGATTTTTATATCTTTTTTTGTAGACAGATAGAGCTTTCTTTTGGTGGCATTTATTAACCACTGTTTTGGGGTTTTTTTGCTAAAAAAGTTAAATAGGCCAATTATTTTGAAAAAAAAAAATGTTTTCCTTACTGTCTGTTAAAATAAACATACCAGGAAAGTATGAAAAACCCAACCTCTATGTCTTGTTTTTTCAATCCTGTGAATTGGTAAATAAAGAATTTTTTAAAATGACAAGGGTTTTGTTCTTTATTTTAGAAAAAAAACATGCACTTTGAGTTCTAGTTCCTAAATAGCCCTGATAATGCGTCTTTTGTTTGCAGGTAATTCTATATCACAGATGTATTTCTTCTTCTAGTAACCTCTTCATCCAGCATATGACATCTGACATACAATTTCAAGATGAGGTGAATGTAGACACTCTTTATCTACTGTCAGTGTTCCATTTCAAGCAGATACTCATACAGATACAAATCACGTATGCACAGTAGGGGAAATGAAGAGAAATACTATACATACTTGGCCCAACAGACACCAGGGGCCTGGAGGCATAGCTATTAAGTAAAAGGTATCAGACACGTATCTGCTTGCTGACCTTCTGCTTAGAACGTGTAAAAAAAAAAAAAAAGTCTGTCTTTATGTCTTCAATTATGCTAAACTGAACTGTAATCATTATTTTATTATTTATAGTGCATTGGATATGGTAAAGACGTGCTGTATTTTTAAAGAGAACTATAATCACTTGGGGTTAGTTCTGTTTATTTATTAATTAGGTGTATACATTCCAAGGTAAGATAAGGTGAAGTTTATCACAAAGCCAACTGATGCCATTAGAACTTATTTCTTGGATTGATTATATAATTTTGCTAAAAAAAAATTACATTCCCAGACAGAAATCGTAAAACATTGGCATTGATATTGAAAATATGACTGATTATGCCAATAAACTTTTATTTAAAGATAGTGATCATATGAAGCCATGTATTGCTACATAGTTGTTTAAGACCTTTTTAAAACATAATGATAACAGAAATCACCCAAATGGCCCTGATAAAAAGTTTACATACCCTGGAATGTTTGGCCTTGGTATAGATCAGGAGTTTCCCAACTTTTTAAACAAAGGGCCAGTTTACTGTCTTTCAGACTTAAGAAGGGCCAGACTACTGGGATTAGAAAGGTCACCACTTACATTGAATAAACATTGCCCTATCTTTGGTGTCAGTGGGAGGAATAGAGCTCCATCATTGGTGTAATTGGGCCCTATTGTTGGTGTCTGAAAGGAATTGTGCCCCGTCTTTGGTGTCATTGGGAGGAATTGTGACCCGTCATTGGGAGTTATTCTGCCCCTTCATTGGTGTCAGAGGGGGTAATTATGCCCAATTGTTGCTATCAGTGGAGAAAAATAGTGCCCCAAGGGCCAAATAAAAGTAAATAAAGTCTGCATCTGGCCCCCAAGCCGCAGTTTGAAGACCATTGGTATAGACAAGCAAGGTGACACATACAGGTTATAATAGAAATTAATGGTTAATTTCCCACATCTGTGGCTTTTTAAATTGCAATTAGTATCTGTGTATAAATAGTCAAGGGGTTTGTTAGCTGTCATGTGGATGCACTGAGCAGGCTAGATACTTATCCACGGGGAGCAGGAAAGAACTGTCAAAAGACATGCATAACAAGGTAATGGAACTTTATAAAGCTGGAAAAGGATATAAAAATATATTCAAAGCTTGGAATATACCAGTCAGTACTGTTCAATCATTTATTAAGAAGTGGAAAATTTGCGTATCTCTTGATACCAAGCCACTGTCAGGTAGACCAAGAAAGATTGCAGCCACAACTGCCAGAAGACATATTCAGGATACAAAGAAAATCCATAGGTAACCTCAGAAGAAATACGGGTTGCTCTGGAAAAAGATGGTGTAGTTGTTTCAAGGAGCACAATATGACAGTTCTTGAACAAAAATGAGCTGCATTGAGTTGTAATGAGTTGTCAGAAAGAAGCCTTTACTGCGCCAATGGCACAAAAAGGCCCAGTTACAATATGCCTGACAACACCTTGACAAGCCTCACAGCTTCAGGCACACTGTAATGTGTGGTGACAAGACCAAAACAGAGCTTTATGGTCACAACCATAAGCGTATGTTTGGAGAGGGGTCAACTATAGTGACAAGAATAACATCCCCACTGTGAATCATGGTGGTGGCTCATTGCTGTTTTGGGGGGTGAGATATTCAAAGGCACAGGAATTCTTGTGAAAATTGATGGCAAGATGAATGCAGAATGTTATCAGAAAATACTGGCAGACAATTTGTATTTTTCTGCATAAAAGCTGCGTATGAGATGCTCTTGGACTTTCCAGCACAACAATGACCCCAAGCAAAAGGCCAAATTGACCCTCTAATGGTTACAACAAAAAAAGTGAAGGTTTTGGAGTGGCCATCACAGTCTACTGACCTTAGAATCATCAAGCCACTCTGGGGAGATCTCAAACTTGCGGCTCATGCAAGATGACCAAAGATTTTGCATGACCTGGAGGCATTTTGCCAAGATGAATGGGCAGCTATACCACCTGCAAGAATTTAATACCTCTCAGACAACTATTACAAAAGACTGCACGCTGTCATTGATGCTAACGGGGACAATACACCGTATTGAGAACTAAGGGTATGCAGACTTTTGAACAGGGGTCATTTCATTTATTTACTTCCTGCCATGTTTTATTATACGTATGATTGTGCCATTCTCTTATGATCTACAGTTGAATATGAATCTCATAGGAAATAAAAGAAATGTGTTTTGCTTGCTCAAGGGCATGCAAACTTTTGAGCACAACTGTACATAGTTATAAGCATTTTATTACTTTAATCACATTATGATGAATTATACATAGATTCATAAATACTAATATTTTGCAATATTTTATTATTACTCAGCAATATAAGGCCTCGTGTACATTGGAATACTTATTTTACTGGCAGCAGAAAACTGCTAAACACAGCAAAAATGCATGTAAATGTGGTACCGCGTTTAGCTGCGTTTAGCACTTGGATGTTTATTCATTTCATTGGCCAGAATACTTCCCATTGAAATGAACAAATTCCTAAGCGCTAAATGCAGTTATCACTTTATTTAGGTGTGCTTACACAGGTTTTTGCAGAGTTTGGAGGTTTTTGGCCAGTACGTTCCTCTCCTGATTGCTATTCTTCTGTATTCAGGATAGTGACGTTTAAATGCCCCTAAACGCTGCTGCTGCTATACTCTGATAAAAGCCTATGTGTGCATGGACACACAGGCTTTTATTGAATTGAGTTCAGGGGCTTTGGCAAACAAAAAAAATTCAAAAGTTCCTGAACTCATGTTTAGGAGCAGCAGTGTGCATGAGGCCTTATGTATACTTTTAATTTATTGAATTTGCTAATTGGAATTACTCTTACAAACATTTCTAGTATATTCTTGCTTCTATAATAAACACTTTATTATAATTACTTTTTAAATTGTTACCTTATTAGATGTTTGTATTTTTTAGATTCTCTGTGGTTTTTATGTTTTTTGTTCTTTAGACCTTATCAAGGGAGAGTGTTGAGTCCCCTAAATCTCGTTGGCCTTGTGATAAAGTTTATTTCATCTTACCTTGGAACAGGAGCAGACTGACAACTCATGGGGCCCCCGGGCAATAGGGGATCATGGGGCCCTTGTGTCCTCGACCAGACTCAAAGCACACCCAAAAAAGCCTATGAAAGGTACCAGGGGCATCTCATGGGGCCCCCTACTGACCCCGGGCCCTCGGGCAGTGCCCGAGTGCCCGAATGGTCAGTCCGCCCCTGCCTTGGAATAAATCTGTGTTTGGATGGACATTTTGGTGTGGCTCGTCATTCCCTCAGGACATGATTTTTAGAGAAAACAGACGAGTCCCCTCCTTGAGGCTGACTAACTTTGGTGGACCGATAGATATAACAGCACAAGCAAATTATAGATATTTTCTTTCTTTTTCCTTAAAATATTGACATTTATTTTGCCTCATTTTGTTTTGTCATCCCAAAATTGGTTCTTAAGTGGAGACATAATTCATGATATCTGCTTTTGGCAAATCAAGGGACAATTTATATTCTGCAATAAAGGGTCCAAGAAAAAAGCTTACAAAAGCTGGCAAGAGTTAAATGGGGTTCACCGCCTCAGTCATAGATTTAGAAAAAGGAATGGTCATAAAGTCACTGAAGTATTTTTGAAAGCAGACATTGAATTATGCAATTTTTTGGCATTTTGTATCCCCTTTATTTTAAACAACTGTTTTGCTTGTACTCATGGATCCTTCAACACTGCTCTGAGGTTCCACGTTACACTCAAGCACTTTGCATGGTCTGTCACCTGCCCTTTTGCAATAGAAACAAATGTAAAGCCTTTTTTTTCTTCTTCTTCCTGTGTTGCTCATAGCGGCCACTTTTCGAGTGAGCTAGGTCTCTCAGCTCGTAGTCTGTGGATGTGACCTTTTTTGGGGGTGGTTTCCCATGTATAGGGCACCTGGATGGTCATAGTAGGAGATTTGATTCCAAGCGACCTTTAAAGGGACCAGATGTTCAACCGGGTTCGAAGATCAAGAAAAAGGAAGGAGGGCACCCAGTGGTTCTAAAATGGTGGATGACCAGGAGAGTGGAGGAAGCCTAAATTATTAATTATTATAAGCGCATTCAAATTTTCTCAAGGTGAGAGTTCTGTGAGCACTGAGGTGGCACAATCTGCATGTTTTGCAGCACTTTAAGAGATGGTGTTGGTTATATGAGCACATGAGAAATCCTATGGAGTTGTGAAGGAAGTTGATGTGAAGCTTTATACACTGTTCACTGTTCTAATACAAATTCACATGGACTTGTTTCTATGGACATTGTGTTTTATTTATATGATTTATGCACTTTTTTAATATATATTTGATGTTTTCATATCCAATTATTTGATGATTTGGTATTTATACTATACATTAGCAGTGCAGCATTAAGTTTATTTGCTTATTAAATGTGAAGCCACACCACCTCTTAATCCTTATTCAAAATGTTATCATCTTTTTTTTTTCTTTCTTTTTTTTTTTTGCTTGCTCAAAAGTACGCACCACTCAAAAACCAAAGGTGCAAAGTAAGCCTGTTGTTGTCTGTGACAGTTTCATGAGAGTTCTGATCGAAAATGGAAAAAAAACTCTATCAAATATAGGAAGCCTGATGTATCAAACTAAGAAAACAGTAGGCTTTGCGTGTGCAAACCAAACTCTAATGCCTGTTGTAGGATAAAGGAAATGCTTGCTTCTTGAACCTACTAGTGATGCATGTTCCATCCATTAAAGTGTAACTAAACCCACAACAGTAAAATCAGTCTGTATATGCAGTAAAGCATACTTGTCATTCTCACTGTAGAACCTAGGGGATTAATCCTCCACATTGTGTAAAAAGGCTGTTTGATCCTGTCTTCTCTGATCCTCCCCTTCTTCTACTGTCCCCAATTCATCTGCTAATAGTACAGAGCATTAGGAGTCACGCTGCACATGCTCAGTTTAGTGTGCATTTCTATAGAGTTTTTTTTTTCTTTGGGAGGGTACATGTGATAAGCACAGGGGCAATCAGCACTGTCCCATCAGAGGGTCAGGTTATGCAGCTTCATAGGAAAGTCAGAACAAAATGAAAACTGCTTCTACAAGCTTTAACCAGTGCGCGGCCAGACACTGAAAAGAAGTCACAAGACTGCTATATACTGCTGATGAGAAAAGGTATTTAGCAGTTTATATTTACTAAAATAATTGCATTTCCATGTTCTGTGTACTGTGGGAGACCAGATATAGTATATGCAGGGTCATGGGTTTAGTAACACTTCAAGATATACTGTATATTTCTATCATTTTGTTTTAGTATAAATAGTGTGCACACTTCAGAAGTACGAGAAACACTTTTACCAAAGGTTTGTTTCTTTTAAAGCCCATCTCTAGGTAAAAATTAAACACTCTCTCTCCCACTCATATCCGTGTTTTTTAAAAATACTTTTGAAGCAGTGTTATGTTCACTTAAGTCCGCCATGCTTGTGCTTCACCAACACTGTTTCTAGCTTCAGGGAACCTGCATTCCAGCAATGCATGTGTGCCAATGCTGAGTGGTCCTCTCACGCTGACGTCATCACTACAAAATACTCTTCTGGATCCAGAGAGGACCATACCACTTCACAGCCAATAGGAAGTATCCACGGCATGCAAGCAGTGATGTGGAGGATCCCAGCATGAAAGAAAAAAAAAAAGATTGAGGATTAGAACCATGTATTATGTGTCCATTTACATAGGGTTTTTTGTTTTTTATTTTAATTCTCGTTGCCAATGATTAGTTAAAGGGGGGGGGGTAGCGGGTGGTAGCCTGGTGAGTAGCTTCAAAAAACATAAATCATCCACAGGTAATGGACCCACAGTTGTAATAATAATAACTGAATTATTCATATTTAAAAAGCCTAAGCATGCACTGATTATTATAGATGCAAAAAAATCTCCAAGTTTCAATATGTTGGCCTGGTGTTCCTGTAATACTGAGTTCTTTTCCATATATTGTATGAGTATAAACAATATTAATTTAAAACTCCTGTAATGATGTGTTATTCCTGATGAGTGTTTCTTGTATACTGGAACAAGCACTCAGCTGCGTCTGAGTTGATCTTAATTGAGACTCTCTTTACCACTGCCTTTCTTTAAAAAGAGAATTTAAAAAAGCCAAAATGTGACTGGTCCTTATGATAAATATTGTTCTGCAAAGCAATATGTTTTGTGACTGCATTTTATGGTAGCTTTTTAAGTTAATATACTGGCTACCTAATTTTAGACCAATACCAAATTAAAAAAGAAAAAAGCGCCACTTACAAAAAACACCAAAGTGTCAGCAGCATATCCCACCCAAAATAAATTTTGGCAACAATAATCCAAATTAAAAGGTATGCGCTAATAACAAACTTATACAAAAGTGTATATCATCATCCAAAAAACATTAGTGTTTTAAATAAATTATAGTGTCCAAACATAAATTAGTGTCCAAAAAAAAATATATATCTTCAGTGACTTGAACCAATTGTGAGAAATCCACCACCAAAGGAGATTAAATGAACTCACCAGAGCTAATGGCTGGTCAGATTATAAACCAGCAACAGCGCTTGTGCTCTGGGAGCAATGAACCCGATGTCCAAATAGATATGGTGATGTTTCAGATACTTCCAGATAATAATAATCACAGCCAAACAACTTTGCAGCCCAAGCTCTTATGATGAACTTCTCCACTCTTTCTCATACCTCCATGAGAGCATGCAGTACACTCAGGGACAAAAAAGAGAACATAATGGTGCAATACGTTTTTTTCATTTATCTCTTTAATAAAAAAGGTATAAGGAAACTCACAAACAAGGTGTCCAACAGACACCAGCTTCAATCGCAAAAAAGGGTTGAGATACAGTTAACGCTCACCGCAGATCTCTCCCATACAGCACAGACCAGCAAGGCTCTCTAACGTCCACATCAAGTAGGCTACGCCCAACCGGTTTCGTCACACCGACGTCATCAAGGGGTCATCAAGGCGGTACCGCCCCTTGATGACGTCGGTGTGACGAAACCGGTTGGGCGTAGCCTACTTGATGTGGACGTTAGAGAGCCTTGCTGGTCTGTGCTGTATGGGAGAGATCTGCGGTGAGCGTTAACTGTATCTCAACCCTTTTTTGCGATTGAAGCTGGTGTCTGTTGGACACCTTGTTTGTGAGTTTCCTTATACCTTTTTTATTAAAGAGATAAATGAAAAAACCTATTGCACCATTATGTTCTCTTTTTTGTCCCTGAGTGTACTGCATGCTCTCATGGAGGTATGAGAAAGAGTGGAGAAGTTCATCATAAGAGCTTGGGCTGCAAAGTAGTTTGGCTGTGATTATTATTATCTGGAAGTATCTGAAACATCACCATATCTATTTGGACATCGGGTTCATTGCTCCCAGAGCACAAGCGTTGTTGCTGGTTTATAATCTGACCAGCCATTAGCTCTGGTGAGTTCATTTAATCTCCTTTGGTGGTGGATTTCTCACAATTGGTTCAAGTCACTGAAGATATATATTTTTTTTTGGACACTAATTTATGTTTGGACACTATAATTTATTTAAAACACTAATGTTTTTTGGATGATGATATACACTTTTGTATAAGTTTGTTATTAGCGCATACCTTTTAATTTGGATTACCTAATTTTAGAAACTTGTGTTTGTCAGGTCTGACCCTAAGGTTGACTGATGACTTTTTTGTCAAAGAAAATTCCACTAGTGATGTAATGTTTTTTCTTCATCCTTTTTCCTACATTCTTAGACTGTTGTGACATGAATGCTTAACTCAGATTGCTAAATCCACGTATGGTAGCATTATGTTAAATAGGACACAACCCAAATGACTTATATTTAACAGTATGTCAACATCATGGATTTAACAATTCAAGTTAGGCAATTGTTTACGCTACAAAGAAAAAGAAAAAACTGGTCACCTACCCTACCTGGGTAGGTGACCAGTTTTTTCTTTTTATGTTAATTTTGGAGGTTCAGTGGGTGCTTTGGACACCCTGGCTGCCGTTGTGCTACCTGCTGGGTGTCAGGTGCGCTCCCATGACCTTAATTAGGGGTGGGCTCCCTCAGGTTCACCTGCCCTTGTTTCTATCCATTTAAATGCATGTGCCTCCATTATGAGGACTCTCAAGATTTATAGAGTTAGGACCACAGATACTCAGGGTGCTGTGATGTGGCTCTGTGGCTTACGAATGTATTTGCAAATGTGTGCTAACTAAACCCCTGTTTTTAAACGCATGTTCTTAGACAGGTTAATTTGGTTTTTGATAGTTGGCTAACTGGCTGGCAGTTTGAACTGGCTTTCTTATCCCCCTCTTTTGATAAGTTATACTTCTCCATGTTCCTTGCCGACAATAGCCATTATTAGACTGGGGTAGGCTGGCAAGTTGAACTGGATAGTCCTATTTTTTAATTTGTTTACACTATCATACACAAACATCTCAACACTGAAAAATTCTCAGTACAGCTAATGCAACTGATAGATGTAATAAACAGGCTTATTCAGAAAGGTAGTGATGAGAAAACATTTAAATTCTTGAGATATACGTTTACTAAAATCAGATCTCTGAAAAGAGAATAGCATTTGGTAAACGGTCCCACAATGAATGTTTGGTGAATGTCACATTGACTGTTTTGTAAAGATGCTCCTTATATTATTGAATGTTATTTCCAGAACTAAAGTGAGGTCTGTGAGTTGGCTTCTATCCAAAAGTGGAACTAACCTTAGCTATATGTTTATTTTGTAAATGGGCCCCCATGAGGTTTATGGCATAATGTGCTAGTAGGCATCACATATTAGCACATTTTGGCACACTCCCGGTGCTGTCAGCATTTCAGCTGGTCCCAGGAGCCTCCATCTTCTCCCGGTCTTCTTTCCATGTTCACTCTTGCCGCTTAAATGCCCAGGTCGCAATGACATCACTCCCATGCATGTGTGCAGGAGTCACTTCATTATGCCACAGAGCAGTGTACTCTGAACTGCACATGCACTGCTCAGTGTACATTACTGCTGACAGAACAAGAGAAGCATTTATGACAGAGACCACTCCATGTATGGCTGGTTTAAGTGATGTCACCCTAGCACAGAATTTGTGCTATCAGCAGTACCACATGAAATAAAGGGAAAACAAGCCAGAAAAATAAAGAACTATCATAACCACCACATCTAAGGACTGGTAAGCTGCATTATATTAAATTGTGCAGAGTGCCTTAAAAGTGCCATACATTGTCTGGATTGCCAATTCCATTTGTATCAGTTTAGTTCTGGAACTACTCAGTTCATATTGCTAAGCAAAATAACAAAGGATTTCAGCTGAGGTTGGGACCTTTTTATTTAGACAATGCAGACTAGGTTACCAATATACTAATATAGTCATCAGTTTACCTAGTTAGCCCCAATGGGGAAACCGATTGCTGATACAGGTATAATGAAAATGTGAAAATGTATCAATATTACATCCATATTAGAAGGGTATGGCTCCTACATGACTACTATTGGAAATCTACAGTAAATGTGGTTTAATCAGTCCAGCCATCCTATGGGAATGGAAAGCTGCTAAGGTCTTTTTCTTTCTTCCCATGCTTTCTAAGTCATATGTTCACATGAATTCCATTCTTAAAATCCATGGTTTTCCATAAAACCACATCTACTGCTAAATGTCTGCCCAGAGCAATGTCAATAAGTTGATAGCATATTAAAACATACAGTGCAGGCTAATGTATATTGTCTGTTTGCTGCTTCATTTTATCAGCTGCAAGTTCTGTGTGGTGTATCACTAACTGAGAATGTAGATTTAGATTCTGAAATAGTTTTATTTAAACATTTTTTGCATTTGTTTACTATTGTCTTCATCAGCTTTTCTCAGCCTTTTTTACTCCTGAGGAAGCTGTGACAGACACCCATCAAGAAAGTCCAAGTATGCCATCCCTTAGCTTTCCAGCTGCTCCATTCCTAGAATCTGTACTATGAATTATACAGAATCTATGAATGGAGGATGGGCAAATCATTGGAAGGTCCACCTGTAAGGTGGGGCCACATTGGTTGGCCACATCAGTTGGCTGTTGACTCCATGTGGGCCCTAAACCAACTTCGCTCCTTCATGCATTGGACAGTCACCCAGCTGTTGTTTTGAAGTCACTCTGCCAGATCTGGCTTGAAGCTCGACATATACATATTCCTAGCGTTAGGCCTGTACCTAAATTAAACAAATGTCCAGACAAAATGTATTTTCACTACTTTACTGTACAAATGTCACTCCATCGCTATTCTTAGGTTACAGGCACTTCACAGTACATGTCTCACTGATAGAAGTTCACAGTGCAGAACACTCTCCTACTTCTAATAACTTTCCATTCAGTGAACATACAAGTGCAGAACACTTTCACTTGATACAGTTATCTTCCCCAGATGTTACAGTCTATTTACAAAGGTCGTTACTCATGGAGGAAACTTCCTCATAGGAGATATTCCATAAGCCTAGGCAGAGGCCACTCTAAACCAAGCCATGGGACCTGCTAGGGACCCCCCTAAGTGTCTGGCATTTCAGCCCCGCAGAAGGCTCTTTAGGTCAGGGCTAACTCAGCACTATATCTCTACACATCAGGGATGTTCTGCTCTCATATTCCAAGTGCATTGCATCTCACCCACATCTGGTATATACAGAGTCTCTATCTGCACCTGTTACATCACTACAGGAGGGGCAACAATTAGAGGGCACTAATACCTGCCAGCGTTCCCCCACTTTAATAATGGCACATCCCTGTGCGTGCCCATAGAAGGGAAGATGGCTTTAATAAATCCACACATTTAAACAGTAGTGAGACCCCTTTCACACAAGCGGTCCGATCGGGCCCATCTATCTGTTTTTCTGGACCTTCCATTCTCATCTATGGAGCAGCAGATGTAAACAGACTTGTGTCCATTTACACTGGCCTACCTCCAATCTGATCTGGCAAAAACAATCAGAAAGTAATCCGTTCCCCTCTGTCTGGGAGATTGGATTGGAGGGCAGAAGGTCTGTTTAAATCTGACTGCCCATAGAGCAGAGCAGGCTATGTCTGTGTCTACAACGCAACGCATAAGCGGAGCAGACATGGACCTGTCATTTGCCTGCTTCACTCAGCTAAGCAAGGGATCTGCAGAGAAAAACCATCTGGCCCGTGTGAAACGGGCCCTAAGCAGAACTTTTCTATAAACAGTAAACATAACTTGAGGTATACAAATAGAGCATACATAGCAGAATACTTAAATGGTTGCAAACAAATAGAAGCAAAATATACATAGTATATAAAACACATTATCAAAATGTAATAAATACAAAGGCATTTCTTCAGTCAGTGTACATAAAGACAGTAAAATTATGAACAACTGTACACAGCAGACGTTCATATTGAAATTCAAAGGCAGGGAGACTAACAGTAGTAGTTGGGGTCTGGATACTCCCACCACTCCCCAGTCTCTAGGTGTTGCTGCCCCTACATAGTAATGCATTTCATCACTCCCAGGCCACAACACTACTACGTTGTCCATATGTATATGGCTCCTGTAATTCCATTCAAATCTGGTGAAACTCATTTCTAATAAGGGAACCCCCATCCAAAGTTTGATGGCCTTTAGGTACCTTTAAATGCTCCCAGATTGCTCACCCATAGATCTTAGAGCACGCTCCCCATACAGCTCCCACACATAGGGGTTGATTTACTAAAACTGGAGAGTTTTTTCTCTGGTGCAGTTCTGCATAGAAACAAATCAGCTGCCAGTTTTTGTGTCAAAGCTTAACTATACAAGCTAAAACTAGAAGCTGATTGTCTACCATGCACAGCTGCACTAGATTTTGCACTCCTTAGTGTTAGTAAATCAACCCCATAGAGTACCAGTTATTGGTGTAACCAAGATAGCCACTATCTGCTGTTCACGTGCCCACAGATTCTCCATCCTCCTCAGCAGTGGTGACTGAGCTCCATTTCTCCCAGGGGTTAGGAACCTTGCAATACTATCCTTTCTCAACAGCTTATTCTCCATGTCACTAACCTGAATGATTAAACCTAAACATATGATAACAAAATGCATATTTACCTGAATGTCAAATTTACCAGCCGATCCAGAGATATAGGATCCTGAAACTATATGAAATCACAGCATTTCCTGTAAAGATTGACCTTACCCTTTCCAAACACTTTTTTGGTGAGTTAGGCAATCTGTTACATTAAAGGACCCATATGGAGGCCTGGGAGGCAGAAAGGGTTGTGGTCAAACTCAGCTTTTAGAGGAAAATACAAGATTTACAGTATATACAACTTCAGCTGCCTGTAGATCTGAATCTAGATGTTTTTATACTGTATGTGGTCTTCACAATGGATGCTTGTCACAGACCATGGAGGATACCGGGGATTTTGTCTGCTTCTCCCGGACAGAGCATGGAAAACAGCTCTGTTCAACCTCTGATCTTATGGTCATAGGGAACAGATCATTCTCTAATGATGGACAATAACATGATGAACGCTGAGAGCGAGGCTTGGATTAATTCTCTGCATAAAGACAATAAAGCTTCCCTCTGGAGTGGATGGAAAGGTGTAATATTGTACAGGTTATTGGTCAAAGGAAATATTGGACCCTCCTGCATACTGGGTTAGAGAAGCTCCTCAATCTGGGACAGAAATATTTATCAACAATCTCCCTGAAGAAATCTATGAAGATAAATCAAGTAAAATTTTTCAGACTGTTGGAATATTGTATGAGTTTTGTCTCATGATGGACAGATTGCACAGGTGGGGGCCAGTCACCTGAAAAACAGCATCTATAATGTCCTTGTGTATTTAGGGTTGAAGGTGCTGGGATGTCTGGGGTGGGCTTCTGGCTAGTCTGGGTGCCTGGCTGTTGAGCTGTTGACTAGCTTACTGTTTAATTAGATTAGTGTTAGCTGTTGGCTGTTCATTAGATGTACTGAAGATATTACTGTTTACCATTTGCAGTGTTTAGGAGAATGTGATCAAGCTCTTACCTAATCATTGTGGGATGTATAATATAGTATAATATTTATTTTTATTGTTCATGTGGGGAATGCCCCTATTTCTGAAGAATATAAAAACCTGTATTTCTGTTCAATAAAGAGTTCCAGTTTGCACTAAGCTATTGTTGTCTAGTCCTCGGGTGCAAGGCCCAGCTATAATACCTTGGTCCTCTGTCCCAGCGGCGAGGAAGCAGTTCCCCTGATGGAGGCATTCAAGCGGAGTGCCATGGGGTTCGTCACAATGTTTATGTTTTAATTGTCCAGGCTGTTAACAGTATAATTTTAAATGGCATGGAAGGGAAGTTTTATTTTGATAAAAACAAATCTGGGTTTAACTCACCCTTAAAAACTGGATAATTAAAATGCTTGTTTTTCTATTTAACACTTGATTTACAGTTTACTAAAAGTTTAACCTGTTATGGTTATAAAGCAAAAACCCCCTGAGCCTGTCCAAGGTAATGCCTGAGGAACATGTAGCATTGCTTGAGTCCATGTGTTCTCAATGTATGAACTACAGAATTCTGCTATCAATGTGGAACTAACTGAAAACCACTTCAAATATAAAAGGAATCCATATTGCATTTACTGTGGTTTTGCCACCCCCCTCTTCCCCTTTATCTCACTGTTCAGATTATATTTTGTATACAGTTGTGGCTACTAAACAGATGTTAACAGTTTATTACACTGTTGTTTGGAAATGTTTAGAAGAAAAAAAGTTTTTTTCAGTTATCAATTCCTTGTATGAGATATGATTCTGTAGTACACCCATGTCAAAGCCATGTGGTATATGTATGGTTCTTTGTCATCTGGCAATAATATATGCTAGTTTTCTGTCACTTCATTATCCTTGGCTAATCTAATTATACTAATTAAAAGAACAGGGAGGGGAAACCACAGAACATTATAAATACTCTCTTATCTTAGTGAAAGACTTCAATAAGATTTGATCAAATGACTGTAGTATTCGGGCTAAACATGAGAAGCAGAATATGGAAATGATTTGTATAATTAGTAAAGTACAGTGTAAAGGAGCCCATAGGCATGAGATATGGTGACAATATTATAGCTTTTTGGAAAGTTTGGATAGAGAGGAGAGGGATTAGAACATCTATCAGTTTTTATTGCTGACTGTGTCTCCGTTAGGGAGATTCATGCTTTTTATTTGTTTTTATTTGTTCTGTTTACTGTTATCATTAAAAGTAAAAGAAAATCCCAAATTCTGGGGAAATCTATCAATGGGGCAGGGGCGGACTGACCATTTGGAAACTCGGGCGCTGCCCGAGGGCCCGGAACAGTAGGGGGCCCCATGAGATGCCCCTGGTACCTTTTTTCATAGGCTTTTTTGATTTTGGGCAAGGACACAGGGGCCCCATTATCCCCTATTGCCCAGGGGCCCCATGAGTTGTCAGTCCGCCCCTGCAATGGGGACACTAGGTATGGTGACCTGGGGGTCCCCAAGAAATCCCCTTAATTTGCAGGGATTTCCACTCACTTCCTGCTTGACTATGGGACAAGTGAAATGGGACAGAAATGGCAAAAGTAAACATTACAGGGGTTACAACCCTGTCTTACTCTATCCAAAATGAAAAAAAATGTTGTGCCTATAATTCTACTTTAAATGTTTGTCTCTGTACTTTGTGCACCTTGGCTTTTTCAGTCCCAGCTCCCTCTGTTTGACTGTTAGTTAAATTATAACAAGTTACACAAAGTGACGTTCACATAAATCATCCAGCAAGCATGAGGTTGAGAGAGTAATAGGAGGCAAGTGTATGATCATTTAATTCAGCTGGAGAACTTACATTTGCTAGTTCTAGGCAGATGTTTTGAGAATAGACAGTTTATGTACAATGTGCGCTCTTCTTCCTAAACTTTGACAGTTTATATGGTACAAACAATCACAATCAGGGACTCGGGGGTCCTTTGAATATTGGTGATTAGGTTGGAATTAGGTATAGTCCCCCTTTTTCTCATTGCTGAATACAGACTGACGCTACAGTTAGTGCACAGGATTCAGATATTCTATAGGCTATATAGTATGCTTTTGTATTAACACTGCTTGGGATTTTAGGGCAGCAGAGGCACTTTTAGACTTTTTTACTGACAAAACATGGAAAATTTACTGACACTGCATTTTCTTTAATGACAACCTGAAATACGACAGAAATTCCTGTTATAAACGTAGTTATTCAATATTTAAGCAGTATAATTAATATGTAAACATTAGCAGCACTCATAACAATTAGTGTGCCTGGTATTACAATAAAAAAGTAAAAATAGTGCATTTTCTGCATTAAAGTAAAAAACCTTCAATGTCTGTGCCTCCCCTGCCCTCCCTAAACACTTACCTGCTACTCAATCCAGAGCTGTCCCCGCCGATAGCCCTGCTCTCCTCTCTTTCTGCACTCATAGGACACAGAGGCAGCAGTGGGAGCCATTGGCTCCTGCTGCTCTTAAGCAAATCCTAGGAAAATGAGACGGGGCAGAGCCAGGTTGCGCTGTGTGTGTCTATGGATGCACATAGCCCAGCTTGGGAGTGAGCCCACACAAGTGCTGCAAGCACACAGCCTGCTTTGGGACATTTGGAAGAGAGGAGGAGCTGACAGCATCAGCAGGGGACCTAAGAAGAGGAGGTAGGGAAGATCTCTGTACAATACCATTGTACAGAGCAGGTAAGTATACAGTGTTTATTATTTTATTAAAAAAGAAAACTGAAGGTTACCAATCACTTTAAACATAATCTGTATCTATTCCCAGCAAACACTGCATATGTATAACAGTCTTTGTAGCAACAAATTACTCCTAATTACTGTGCCACAACAGAGAGACTCACAGACACAAATAAACCTCAGGACAAAGGATGATTAAAAAAAATTCATTACATAGGTTTCCTGCACACAAAAAGATATCACATTGTCTGACTGAAGCTACCTTAACCTGTTGCCACCCGTGTAGCACATATGTGCAGCTGCAAAAGGCTAGGCTTTAACACCCACATGCCGCACATATGTATCACTGGGCATCACTGTATTGAAGACAGCACTTGGTACCTACGATCAGTAGCCAGCGTGACCAGCTCCCAAGTGTTACTACTGCAAATCACAGCTGTCACAGGATCACTGATCCTTTCTGCCCCCAGGCATTGAGAACTGTTTAAAAATACACTAAGGCAGGCAGGAAGGGGTTAAAAAAGAATGTCACTAAAACCAGCAACTCTTAAGACATTTTGGTCAGGAGTATGTAGGCTAGAGCATGTTGTATAGAGTGCAGGGGTCAGGAGTAAGTAACAAACAAAGCAACATATTATTTGCAGCAGTGAGGACAAGCCCCCCCCCCCCGTACACATCCCACCCTTAAATCAGAGTTCCAGCTTACATCACAGTCTTCTGAGCCCCCCTAATCCCCAGCATTCCCCCAAACATCAGGGTTCCCAGAGTTCCCCCTTGCATAAGAGTCCACAGGGCCCCCCTTACATCAGAGTACCCCCTAACATCAAAGTCCTCAGAGTCCTTCATTACATCAAAGTCCCCAGTGTTCTACTATACATCAGAATTCCCATAGTTCTTCCTGACATCAGAGTCCGCAGAGCCCCCTTAGACCAGAGTCCTCCACTTATATCAGAGTTACCCCTTTACATCAGTCCATCAGAGTGTCCCCTTAACTGCTTGCCCACCGCCTTATAGCAGAAATACTGCTACAGGGTGGCAGGGCGGCGCAAAATCATTTAGTGATTCCCCACTGGCACTCCCAGCGATCGCCGAGTAGCAAAGCAATACAAAGCAATGTGCTGGTACAACACACACATACACAATAGTAAAACCGCACACAGCACACTTTGACCACCCCAGATGTTAACCCCTTCCTGCCCAGTGTCATTAGTACAGTCAGTGCTTTTTATTAGCACTGATCACTGTATTAGTGTCACTGGGGATGTCAATGACAGTTAGTCAGTTCCCACCCAGTGTCAGAATCACGCAGTCCTGCTATAAGTCGCTGATCGCCGCCATTACTAGTATAAAAAAAAAAATCCAGTATATATACCGCCATTTGTAAATGCTAGAACTTACACGTAAACCAATTAATTTACACGTATTTGGTTTTTTTGTTAGCAAAGACATGTAGCAGAATACATTTTGGCCTAAATTTATGACGAAATGTGATTTTTTTTACTTTTTTTACTAGATATGTTTAATATCAAAAAGTAAAAAATATAGCTTTTTTCTCTAAATTGTCGGTCTTCTTTTTTCTACAGCGCAAAAAAATTTAAAACGCAGAGGAGATCAATCAAATGCCAATGAAAGAAAGCTCCATTTTTGTGACAAAAGGACATAAATTTCATTTGGGTGCAGCGTTGCCTGACTGTGCAATTGTCAGTTAAAGTAACGCAGCAATCGTAAAAAATGGCCTGGTCAGGAAGGGGGGTAAATCCTCTGGAAGGCAAGTGGTTAAAGCAGAGTCTCTAGCAATCCCTCCTTACATCAGAGTCCCCCTTACATCCACCCCCCACATCAGTGTCCCTACTCCCCTCTTACAATGGTGTCACCACTTCCAACTTACATCAGTGTTCTCCCTTACCTGTTTTCCCACTCCCCTCCTCTACATCACTGTCCCCATTCCCCCTCTACATCAGAGTTCTCCCTTTCATCAATGTCCTGGGTCCCCCTCATTTCAGAGTACCAGTTGTCAACAAGGAGGAAGCTGGGAGGTGGAGCAGGTCTGGAGGAGGAAGTTTCATCCTCCTCATCTGGATGCTAGGGACTGGACAAGCACGTCATTGTTTACTGGGACGTCAAGCAGTCCTAGCAACCAATAACCTTGAAAGCAGTAGGAAGCATAGGTTGAAGTGTCCTGAGGACTATAGGGAGAAAGCCAGCTGAGGTATTTTCATGTATAGCTTCTCCCATCCCCAGACTTTTACGGACTGGAGAAATTAGGACGGGTTTTTTTCTCAAACTCTCAGTGAGAATAAAAATGGTTGGCAACCCTAGGCACTCTGTTGTCAGCTCAAACAGGAAATTAAGAGCAGACTGGATTTCCAGAAGACCAACAGGTATTTATCGCTAATTGGAAAGTTGTTTTTTTTCATGCCCAGACATACTGTATGCTTTAAAAGTTAGGTTAGTAGTACCCAATGCAGAGAAGCTGTTCTTGGAATGCATAAAATGGGAGTTAAAACACCAGATGCAAGTATAGTATTCCCTCAGTATAAATTATTGGAAAACCCACATCATGAAAAGGGTATACAGAGTTATAGTAATAATATTTAGATTCACAAGATTAATTCAATATTTTTGTAAGGTCAGAAAAGGAATTTCCTATCGTCCCAGGAGACAAAAAATTAACTCTAGCTTTCAAGGGAGCTATGCATGCATTTTGTTCAACTTTTCTATGTAAATTGATAGTCAGTGACCCTTTACCAAAGTATTCATTACATTTGATGAGAAAAACACAATCCTTTCAGGGACAGTTGGACACATTGCAAGGATTTTAGCACACTTCCTTGCAGACTCCTACCAACTCCTGCTTTATGGGTACTACTAACACATGCATTCCAATCATTTCCTCTTTCCTTTTAGTATGAGGATCTGCCTGCTACATTCACATTGTATTTATAATAAGACAAGAGTTGAAGAGAAAGCACAAAGTCAATAGCATAAGAATAAAAGTAACAAACAAAATGCCCCCCAAGTTACCCTATTTTACAAGGGAGAGCAGTTACATTTTTTTGTCACATTTTAAAATCACAAGTGGCTGTAGTCTGACATATAAGGCAGTTTCAATAACATTATAATGTAAAGCGCTGCGCAAACTGTTGGCGCTATATTAATCTTGTATAATCTTCTAAATTTGAGGTTACATGGGAACCATGGATTAGGTATATCTCTATTATCTAATGGACGTATGACTGGCCCTCTTCTCTTCTTCTCTTCTCTTTTCTTTCTTTCCTTCCTCCTTCTTTCTTTCTTCTCTTTTGTTTTTTGTTTTTTTCGTTGTATTCTTTATTCTCTTCTTTGACTCTTCTGTTCAATTTTTTTTTTTTTTTTTTTTATCTTGTCAGATTGCTATCTGAAACTGCCCATGTTTACTGACCGATGAAATATGTGCTACCCTACTGGGGCTGTGTCCTCTTGTTTCCAACATTATTGGTTGATGTATTCTTATGTGCCTATGTATTCTATGAATCTGTTTGTTCGCCACAACTCAACATGTTTCCTATTTTTCTGTATAATACTTTCTACAGTTTTTCAATAAAAATATTGAAATATAAATAATGTATAATAATAACAACTCTGGGCTGCTTGAAAAGCAGGGGAGATTTACTAAAACTGCAGAGTGCAAAATCTGTTGAAGCCAGATTCCAGGTTTTATTGTAAAGGCTTAATTGAACAAACTAAAGTTTGAAGCTGATTGGCTACCATGCAAATCTGCACCAGATTCTGAGTGTTCCTTTTTTATTAATCTCCCCCAGTGACTAGTCCTACATTTATTAGTAAATCACTATTAAGTTAAGGGTGAAAATAATGCTTGTGATTACCACAAAACTACTTACAAAATCATTTTCTCATGCTCCTTTTTCAACCAAAGTAAGATCTGAATTGTATCAACTATTATTGAAAAAAAGATCTTGTGTACAATCTATAAATAGGCTGCAAACATGAAGTGAATAAACACCTGAACTGATAAATTAAATATGCTGCGCAAATACAGTTTAATCAGCTCTGTGCTGAACTGTGCCACAAATCACAAGTGCTGTTTCTCTTACATAGTCACCACTTTCTTGTGATAATCAGTACTGCCTGTGTCAGAAATAGGTGGAGACTTGAAAATGTATGTGTGATGAACAATTGTAAGTGTTAGGAAACAAAAGAGTCTATAAACAAAAATTCTTTATAAACACTCACAAATAATGAAAACATTTCCACAAGTGAAAAATTCTTCCCTTTTGTGGTCAGGTGTAACACCAATACCACAACTTATGGGTAAACTCTCACCTTATTTTATTGATATATAAAAGAAAAGGTCTTATGTGCATATCCCTTTTAAAGCCTGGACAGGGCTGTCCCTCTACTAGAGTTTCCAGATTTTATCAAGCATCAAGGATCAATCCATATACGTAACCGTCTCAGAGAGATACAAAAGGAAACCATAGTCCTCTCCGCAAATCAAAATCTTTATTAATGAATAAAAAGGCACTTCCATGAAGACTGATCACTTTCACATTAAATCACACATGCTTGAGAGCTACACTGCGGAGTGAGACAATGAACCTGCCATTGCAATCCAGCCTGCTACTCTGCTATTCTCTCCTGAAGTCCAGGACAGCACCTCCTCTCGCCGACAGGCAGAGCTAAGGGAATTTACTGGAAAGGGGTGGTGCTGCCCTGGGCTTCAGGAGAAATGAGTAGAAAGGAAGACTGTATGTCTGTGGGAATATACATTTATGTGCATATACATGTGTGTGTAAATATCAGAATCATTCTATTCATCTGTTCCTCTATATGAAGTATCTATATATATCTTTTAAACTATTAAAGAAACCCATGTCATTCATTTTTATCCTATCTAAGTGTTAAAGTGTTACTAAACCCACAACAGTAAAATCAGTTTGTATATGCAGTATAGCATGCTTGTTATACTCACTGTGGAACCTAAGGGGTTAATCCTCTGCATTGTGTAAAAAGTCTGTTTGATCCTTTCTTCTCTGTTCCTCCCCTTTTTCAAGCGACAACCACTTACCTCCAGACTGAACTGTAGGCATGCGCATGCTCAGTTTGGTGTATATTGCTAAAGAGATTTTTTTCTTGGGAGAGTGCATGTGATCAGCACAGGGATAATCAGCACTGTCCAGACAGAGGTCAGGGGATTTCCATCCTGCTAGAGCAGAAAGAAAACTCCTTCTACAAGCTGTAGCTAGTGCTGGGCTGGACACTGATAGACGTCACAAGACTGTTCTAACTTCTGAGAAAAGGTATTTAGCAGTTTTTATTTACTAAAATAATTGCATTTGCATGTTGTGTGTACTGTGGGTGACCAAATATAGTGAATGCAGGGTCCTGGGTTTATTAACACTTTAAGGCTGTTGTAAGTTCTTTGTTGTTCCCTCTCTCATGGCACAATTCTCTGCAATCCCTAGTTATCAGCTGTTAAACTCAGTGTAAAAAAGTCACTTAATTTCAGAAGTCAGATCTGCATTGCTAATGTATAGTAAGTATGCCCAACAACAGTAACATGATTCCTTCTTTCCAAATTGGCTAGATTTATTTGCAGACAGAATAAAAGGTGTGCTACCAGCATCATGGGCATGAGTCAATTAGAAAGAAACAGTCTAGACTAGCCATTTTCCCGCCACCCTATAGCAGATATACTGCTACAGAGCGGCAGGGGTGCGCAAAATCACGCATATATATATTTCTGGGTAGGGGGGTGCGCGAGCCACACAAGCACCCTACCCGCGCCATCATTTGTGTGATTACCCACCGCCACCTGGTGATTACTGAGCATCTCCGACAGGGAGGAGGACTGTTTTGTTTACTAACAGTTCTCCTTCCTATCAGCTTGGGTACACTGCTTTGGATGGCTGTGCACAGTGAAGTACACAGACACGGCCCCCTAGTAAAACACTCCCTGCACACAGTTAACCCTTTGATCGCTGCTCATGTTAACCCCTTCCTGCCCAGTGCCATTAGTACCATGTAAGTGCTTTTTTTAGCACTGATCACTGTATTGGTGCCACTGGGGATGTCAGTGACACCAAGTCAGTTCCCCCCCGTGTCAGAATGTCCGCCGCAGTCCCAATATAAATCGCTGATCGCCACCATTACTAGTAAAAAAATAAAAAAAATTCAAGTATCTATACTGCCATTTGTAAACACTATAACTTTCACATAAACCAATTAATTTACATGTATTGGGATTTTTTTTAGCAAAGTCGTGTAGCAGAATATATATTTTTTACTGGACATGTTTATTAGCAAAAAGTCAAAAATACTGTTTTTTTCTTAAACTTGTGGGCCTTTTTTTTTTATAGCACATAATATAAAAAACGCACTGGCGATCAAATACCACCGAAAGAAAGCTCAATTAGTGGGAAAAAAGGCAGTAAATTTAATTTGGGTGCAGCTTTGCATGACTGCGCAGTAGTCAGTTAAAACAATGCACTGCCGTAATGCAAAAAATGGCCTGGTCAGGAAGGGGGTAAATCCTCAAGAGGAAAAGTGGCTAGAGGAACTAACGCCCCAAACAGAGAGCACAGTAGAAGCTGTTTGCTTTTAGACTCCCTTTGAATAGGTAAGTTAAGCAGGTAAGGAGAAGGGGGTATATTCAGCCACTCCAAATTAAGACTGAGCTATTGAGATCTGTAAACACCAGGGTTTTTCTGCAAAGCACTTAAAGTCCAGCCTGGTAATTGTGTAAAAAAACCCAGCTGCCTGTACAATAAAAAGATGTGATATGTGAAAAAAGGGCTAAATCATGTATACATTTAAGCCCCAGGAGTTGTATTCATTGCTTATTGATGTACTCTCCTTGTGGATCCTGAAGTATTAGGAATACTTCAGATGCATGTAAGAGAACAAAGGTTGCAAGCCATACTACAGAAAGAGCAAACTGAATTATGAATTATACTACACAAACACAAAGGTGAGAGTATTATCAGACTGTATTGCATCTTAAAAAGTAACAGTGGGAGATTTAATGCAATAATTCAATTTAACTTCAAAGGTATGAATCAGAGATTAGTAAATGTCACTTGTGCTTGAGAATAAAAGCTCAGTCAGAATGACTAATTTATGGTAGGGTTTGCATATAATCTTTAATAATAATCTTGTGTAATTCCCTTGTGATTATAGCTTGTTGAAAGATCTTATGCAGTTAGTCATGTTACGCTCTGTAAGATGGGTGCTTGTTCAATAGGAGTACTGTGCTCACAGTTTGATTTAATATCCTCATCCATCAAAGAAGTGAAAAAGAGAATCTAACTATGTAAAAGATGCAAAAAGGAAACATTTTTTATACACCAAGAACATTCTAAATTCAAGAAAATGCTGGCACTTTTTCCTGTATAATGCCAAGAAGAAAACAAGCATTCCAAATAGAATTATTGATTTGCATACCAAAAATGACCCAGAAAATATATAAAAATAAATGAAATAGGTACATGTGGTATGATTCAGTAGTTAGCTGCATTTGGTGGAACCTTGTTTGTTCTAGGACAGACCAGCATCTCAGCATCAATGATCAGAGAACATAATTTGCTCTATTGATGTCTGTTCCAAATTATCCAAGTGGTACAGGTCAATTTAGAGGTCAATCCTGGAGTAGGTCTTATGGACATTTGAGTAATAGGTATAGTTACAAGTCAGCACATTCATTTACCCCAGCAATCTGTTGGTTATGTGTTATAGAAGACACTGGTAGTGATAGCAGAATTCAGGCTTTACTTGTGTGGCTTAAGTTACAAACACACAGAGCACATTTCTCAGCAGACATATATTACTTCCTGAAGATGATAGAGAGAAGGAGGAACAAACAAGTTTTCAGATATACACAACTAGTAATCTTTTAGTGTATAGTGCCATCTACTGGTCAAGTGATATTAACACACAATACTATATATAGTACATTATAGTACATGCTGTTGCATTCCCAACACCCCTTCTCAACGGCATGTGCATAATTATATGACATTTAGTCTCTTTTGTAGAAAACAATAACGTTCCCTTGTTTTTGGATAATCTGGTTCCATTGGTGTTTTCGCTTCCTTTGCATCTTGCATGTGAAACTGTTCTAACATTTCTGTAATTTTCTGACTTTGGTTAAGAAGATAGCTTCCATCCTCTTCCCGCTCTATTTGAATTCCTAGATAGTGAGTAATGTTCCCCAACTTGGAGCGTTTCTGACTTGGAATGTGGGCATATGCTTTACAGCCAAATACTCTGATATGTCCTATGTTGGGTTTTGATCCATTCCACATTTCATATGGTGTACTCTCAATAGCTTTTGATGGGAGCCTGTTTTGTAGGTATGTTACAGTCATTATTGCTTCTCCCCAGTATTTGTTAGGTAAGGCAGCGTCCGTAATCATACATCTTGTCAATTCTACAAGAGTGCGATTCTTTCTTTCCGCTACACCGTTTTGCTCAGGAGTGTATGGTACGGTTGTTTGGTGTATAATACCTTGTTTCTTTAGGTATGATTCCATCTCTTTATTCATATATTCCCCTCCATTGTCAGTGCGTATTATTCCAGGTTTCCTTTGAAACTTGTTGCTTGTCATAGCTACAAACTCTTGAAATTTTTCTAATGTCTCACTTTTGTGCTTCATTAGATACGTTATTGTGTACCGGGAATAATCATCGATGAAAGTCAGTAAATATCTGTTCCCGCCAGGTGTGATGGTTTTCATTGGTCCGCACACATCACTGTGTATCAGTTCCATGGGTTTAATGGTTTTACTCTGACTGGTCTGTGGAAGAGAGGTTCGGGTGGCCTTTGCTTTGATGCAACACGTGCACTTGCTGAGTGTGTGGCAAGGCAATATTTTCATGTCTTCTGATAGACCTCTCTTTGCAAAGTCCTTTATAGCTTCTGGGTTTCGATGCCCCAGTCTTCTATGCCACACGTGGATGCACTTGTCATGTGGGTTATGAGTTGCCGCATTAGCCTTCTCACTTTCAGTGATGAGTTTGTACAGATGTTCATTTAATCTTCCTCTTGCTAAAATTTGCTTTCCATTTTGAATTGTGCATTCATTACCTCTGAACTGGACAGTGAGTCCATTGCTTGCAAGGGTTTTAACTGATAGGAGGCTTCCTTCTAGGCTTGGAACATATAGAACATTCTTTACAAGGATGCTCTGCTTGCCCCCTGATGGCGTTTTGCAGTTCAGAAATCCCTGACCTTTACCTTCTGCTGTAATACTTTTCCCATTTGCTAGGAAGACTTTATCTTTTACACTAAAATCAATTTCTGTGAAGAATGTCTCGTCGCTTGTCATGTGACTTGTTGCCCCTGAATCAATGTACCATCCATGTGAGGTACTATTCTGAGTCACTTTAAAAGTACCACTCCATGATGCACTTTCATTTTCTTTCATGACTGCTTTAGCTCTTTCTCTTGTGGGTAGCTCCCGCTTTCGCTGCTCAGCTTTCCAGATTGAACAGTTCTTTTTCAGGTGACCGGCCTTTTTGCAGCGAAAACATACCCTGCTTTCTTTGCTTTGTCTTATGCCTTCATGCACCTTCAGAGCTGCCTCTGGTCTCTCGTTCTCTTCACTATGCAAATTTTCCTTTCTTCTGCTGTATTCATCAATTAATTTTCCCTTAACATATTCTAGCGTCAGTTCAGTTTCCGGTCTAGTTTCTAGAGCATTTATAAGGGCACTGTATGATTCTGGAAGGCTGCACAGAAGTATTGACAGAACATGGTTGCTTTTTAAATCTTCACCTATTGCACCCAGCTGGTCCACAATTTCTAGCATAGCATTTACATGTTCACCATTTCCTGCCCTTTTTCCAGCCTCATCTTATACAGTTTGCGTAGCAGATATAGTTTACTGTTTAGGTTTGCACGTTCATGCAGTCTTTGTAATGCAGTCCACATACCTTTAGCTGTGCTTTCTTTCCTTATATGAATGAGTTGATCGTCCTCCACTAACAGGCTTATGACTGCTTTTGCTTGCCTGTTTTTTCTGTCCCATTCTTCCGGGTTGTCATTGGGTCTGTGAGTATCTAGTACCTGCCACAAGTCATCTTTGGATAACAGCATTTCAAGCTTAAACTTCCATAGCTGGTAGTTGGTATTGTTGAGCTTTGCTATTGTAAACTTCATATCTGAAGCACTTGCCATCTTTCAGTGAATTGGATTGTAAATGCAGCACTTACTTGCTTGTAGTTTTCCTTTTTCCAGTGTCTGGAGCTGGGCCCATAACCTGTTGGTTACGTGTTATAGAAGACACTGGTAGTGATAGCAGAATTCAGGCTTTACTTGTGTGGCTTAAGTTACAAACACACAGAGCACATTTCTCAGCAGACATATATTACTTCCTGAAGATGATAGAGAGAGGGAGGAACAAACAAGTTTTCAGATATAAACAACTAGTAACCTTTAGTGTATAGTGCCATCTACTGGTCAAGTGATATTAACACACAATACTATATATAGTACATTATAGTACATGCTGTTGCATTCCCAACACAATCTACCAGGTGCAGACTTTGAATGGTTTTGTGAAAATGTTTCCTGGAATGTAAATAAGAGTAAGGATTTGCCAGTTGAGGTATCTAGAGCTGAGTTCAGATCCATATTAAAGTCAACCCCCAGAAATGAAGAACCTCTCTAATATCCTGTGGTTTATTCAAAGTCTGATTCCAGAAAGAGAGTTGCCATGTGCTTGGGGCATAAATTGTTGCAAAGGTGAACTTGTGACTGTAATGAACCCTTTAAAAATAGGAAGTAACCATGATGGTCAATGAGTTAGCAACTTCTATGGATGGCTATGACTACACTTCTCAACTTGGCTACAGAAGAGGTGCTCTGGAACCACAGGCTACAAAGGTGCCTGGGTAGTTTACAGGCAGAAGTAGAGGTAAATTGAGTTTCTTGAAGCAGTAAAAACCTGAGAGTTCAAGCGTTTTAGCTATTCTGCTTGTGCGGAGAATAACACCCCCTTAGGTTATATGAAAGGACTTTTGGGTTGGCCATTGTACTAACTGTGGACATTGTGTAAAAGTGTGTAGCCATGTGGATTCCCCCAATTTTAGCAATATATAGGATCCAATGTACAACAATAACATGCCAAACAGAAACAAAGTGAAAATATAAATAGCAATATACAGGCATCTAAACAGTTATTCCCGAAAGTGGGTCCCCCTTCCCTCCCGTTGAACAGAAAGGCACATGTATACCAAAGGTTTTTTCTTAAGGGTGGTGCCCTTAAGTAGAAAAGGCCTACTGGGAGTATGTGCACAGCTATTCCACAGTTAGTTAACCTAGTGCCTCTGCCCCTTCATAATATAAATTGAACAAAAAAAAAAGTGAATGGGGTGTGTATTATGGTGAAAGAGAATTCTTATGTGAAATAACACACATGAAAGTGAGTGAACCTAATACGATATAAAACAGTCTTGACCATGTAAATAAACAGGTTATTGCATGAAGTCTGCGTATATAATCATGTGATGATTGCTGTTGTCAGAGAGTTATCCTGATCAGCAATTGTAAAAGGTGCATAGTGAGAGCCTGTCAGTCATCTTGGAACAGTCTGTAGAGTCTGGTTGACTGAGATTCCTTAAGGTGGGATGTCCATGGGCTTTTAATAAAGTGTGTAAAATTGAAAGATGTTGCCTACTGAGTGTGGAAAAATTAATAAGGGGCTTACCCATCCAAATTTGTTTGGTCTTGCAGAACTCACTGGTGATTAGTACTAGTCTGTAGTCTAGGATAAGCCCACCGCATGCTAAGTTTATGATGCTTAAAGTGTTACTAAACCCTGCATGCACTATATCTGGTCTTTCACAGTAAACAGAACATCAAAACGTAATTATTTTAGTTAATATAAACTACTAAATACCTTTCCTCATCTGCAGTATATAGCAGCCTTGTGACTTCAGTGTCTGGCCAAGCACTGGTTAAAGCTTGTAGGAGTTTGTATTCTCCTCTGACTGTCCTATGAGGCTGCATGACCCCTGCCCCTCTGCCTGGACAGTGCTGATTGGCTCTGTGCTGATCACATACGCCCTCCAAAAAAATAAAATTATCTAGCAATGCACACCAACCCAATCATGCAATCATGTGCAGAGTGTCTCTTGGGCTCTGTACTATCAGCAGATGGATTGGGGACTGTGGAAGGGGAGGATCAGATAAGACAGGATCAAACAGCCTTTTTATACAATGCAGAGGATTATCCCCTTAGGTTCCACAGTGAGCATAACAAACATGCTTTACTGATTTTACTGTTGGGGGTTTAGTAACACTTTAATTACCTTTAATATTTTAACATTTTTAACATTCCTTTATATATATATATATATATAATGTAAAAACCTATAAATATGTATATGTAAAAATCTGTACAAAATTGTACTATAGTTTACCTCTATGCAGAGTGTACTTAGCAATGGCAGCATGAAGTTAAAGTAGTAATAAACCCTACAAAATGTTTCCATTAATTAACTCTTATCAAACAGGGAAACATTCACCATTCCTTGTTTTTAGCAAATGTATATGCCTCACTTACTTTTTAGCTCCCCAGGCAACTCTTTACCATTATCTCAAACTTGTAAATGAAGACACAGTGAGAGTAGGGGACACAGGAGGACCAGCAGGGGAGTGGCTTGCCCCTCTAAGCTTAGTTGATTGCTGTGTCAGTGTATACATGCTGGGAGCACGCATGCAAGGGTTGCTCCATGGGACTTTGTAAGGGGGCAGTGCCACCAGAAAACATGAACCTGAGAAGAGGGTATTTAGACATAAGCAGTACATATCAACCACAGGCATAGGAGGAAACGACACAGCAACCATATCCTTTTTCACTTCAGTTTTTAATAACAAGCCTTGGTTCACACCGGCGCAACTTCAGGTGCGACATACGATTTACAAATTGCACTTGAAGTTACATCTAATGTATTTCTATGGTACTGTTTTAATTAGTGCGATTTGAAGTAGCGTGATTTCAAAAATAGTTCCTGCCAGGGGCGGACTGACAACTCATGGGGCCCCCGGGCAATAGAGGATCATGGGGCCTCTGTGTCCTTGCCCAAACTCAAAAAAGCCTATGAAAAAGGTATCAGGGGCATCTCATCGGGCCCCCTACTGACCCCGGGCCCTTGGGCATTGCCTGAGTTTCCAAATGGTCAGTCCGCCCCTGGTTCCTGCGTTACTTTTTCCTGATTTCATTGCGACTTGCATTAACTTCTGTTAAAAGTTGCAAGTCACTGTGAAATCAGAGGTAAAAATTGCACTGATCTGAAGCTTTGAAATCACGCTACTTCAAGTGACGTAGCACAATTTCAAAGTTGCATTCAGTGTGAACAGGGCTAAAACATAAGTCAATTTTAATGTGGTTTCAGATTGTTTTGCAGCACCATGATTTTGCTTCACATTTAAAAAGTTTAGAAGGAATTAATAGACACAAAAAATCCATTCTGCATGGATTCCCCAATGATACATTAAAGCAGACACTTGTAATGACTTGTATTGCTATAATATTGTGCAAGGCACTATCACCAGTAATAAAAAACATTTCCTGAAAACTCCTGCAAGTACTTTGTGTAAAGCATTTTCTTGACAGACCTTTGAGCGTCAACATGTTTCCTCTCTGATTAGTCTATCCTAGTTATCTGTCTTTGCCATGGGCTGTATAAATAGACACCACAAGAATGTCTCTACACCAGCATTCCAGTGGCTGAAAAAGAATGACATCAGGTAATTTTCTGTCCGTTGTTGATTATTATACAGGATTTATATAGCACCAACAGTTTGCGCAGCGCTTTACAGCTGTGAACACCTATACGCCATATTGTGATAGGGACAGCTCACCAGCAGCATTGTCACTGCCTTTGCCAGTGTCTCCAATTACAGAGTACCTATAAAATATAGTCATTTTATAGTAATACCAAACGTTCCTTTCAGTACAAATTTTTCCAACCCCAAACAACTGGTAGCATTTTTATTGATGACAGTTTATTTTATTATTGATGACAGTCATGGCCCCCATGACTGCATCACCTTTTTTCTGAATTTATAGAGAAAATATAACTTTAAAAGCACTTACAGTATCTCACAGAAGTGAGTACACCCCTCACATTTTTTGTAAGTATTTTATTGTATCTTTTCATGCGACAACACTGAAGAGATGACACTTTGCTACAATGTAAAGTAGTGAGTGTACAGCTTGTATAACAGTGTAAATTTTCTGTCCCCTCAAAATAACTCAACACACAGCCATTAATGTCTAAACCGCTGGCAACAAAGGTGAGTGGGCCCAATTAGCCATTTTCCCTCCCCAGTGTCATGTGACTCCTTAGTGTTACAAGGTCTCAGGTGTGAATGGGGAGCAGGTGTGTTAAATTTGGTGTTATCACTCTCACGCTCTCATACTGGTCACTGGAAGTTCAACATGGCACCTCATGGCAAAGAACTCTCTGAGGATCTGAAAAAAAGAATTGTTGCTCTACATAAAGATGGCCTAGTCTATAAAAAGATTGCCAAGACCCAGAAACTGAGCTGCAGCATGGTGGCCAAGACCATACAGCGGTTTAACAGGACAGGTTCCACTCAGAACAGGCCTCGCCATGGTCGACCAAATAAGTTGAGTGCACATGCTGAGCGTCATATCCAGAGTTTGTCTTTGGAAATAGATGTATGAGTGCTGCCAGCATTGCTGCAGAGGTTGTCAGTGCTCAGACCATACGCCACACACTGCATCAAATTGATCTGCATGGTTATCCTAGAAGGAAGCCTCTTCTAAAGATGATGCACAAGAAAGCCCACAAACAGTTTGCTGGAGACAAGCAGACTAAGGACATGGATTACTGGAACCATGTCCTGTGGTCTGATGAGACCGGCACTGGGGAGCTACAGTTCATTGAGGGAACCATGAATCCCAACATGTTCTGTGACATACTGAAGCAGAGCATGATCCCCTCCCTTCGGAAACTGGGCCGCAGGGCAGTATTCCAACATGATAACGACCCCAAACACACCTCCAAGATGACCACTACCTTGTTAAAGAAGCTGAGGGTAAAGGTGATGGACTGGCCAAGCATGTCTCCAGACCTAAACCTTATTGAGCATCTGTGGGGCATCCCCAAACAGAAGGTGGAGGAGCGTATGGTCTCTAACATCCACCAGCTCTATGATGTCGTCATGGAGGAGTGGAAGAGGACTCCAATGGCAACCTGTGAAGCTCTGGTGAATTCCATGCCCAAGAGGGTTAAGGCAGTGCTGGAAAATAATGGCGACCACACAAAGTATTGACACTTGGGCCCAATTTGGACATTCTCACTTAGGGATGTACTCACTTTTGTTGCCAGCGGTTTAGACATTAATGGCTGTGTGTTGAGTTATTTTGAGGGGACAGCAAATTTACACTGTTATACAAGCTGTACACGCACTACTTTACATTGTAGCAAAGTGTCATTTCTTCAGTGTTGTCACATGAAAAGATATAATAAAATATTTACAAAAATGTGAGGGATGTACTCACTTCTGTGAGATACTGTATAGTGCAAAGCTGAACTACAGTGAGAAATCAACTACACAAATTAATGCAGTTATATACAGTATTTATTGATATGTCATTAAAGGTATTTGTTGAAATGCAAGCAGTGTAATTACATGAATGTTGCTTGGTATCAGCCTCTTGCAATCCCCTGTACAGCAGAACTCAAACTGGGAGGGGGGGAAAGCAGCACAAGGGTCCAGTCAGTTGTTCAGCAGTGCTTATGTAGTAACAAGGAATATGCTGATAGGAGGAGAGAGCAGAGAATGAGGGAGATGAGTTCATCAGTCTGATGATTCTCTTTTCACCATCCAGTCTCAGGTTTGGTAAGAGGCAAAATCTGTAACTCTTACTTAAAGTAGAACTATAGGCAAAACTTTTTTTTTTCATTTTAGATAGAGTAAGGGAGGGTTGTCACCCTTGTCATATTTTTATTTTTTGCCGTCTGTGTCCCATTGCGGAGATTTCCCTTCTCTTCCTTTCCCAATCACAAACAGGAAGTGAGAGAAAAGCCCTGCAAATGGAGGGAATCCCTTGGGGACCCCCAGGTCACCAGAACAAGTGTCCCCATTGGAAGATTTCCCCTCTATTACTTTTCTCGGGAAAACCCAAAATTTGGGATTTTCTTTTACTTTCACTGATAATGGTAAACAGGACAGATATTGAGGGTGAATCTCCTTAATTGGGGCACAGAAGCAATAAAAACTGATAATGATGCTAATCCATGTCCACTCTGTCCAGAAATACAGAAAAAAAGTTTTACCTTTAGTTATACTTTAACCATTTCCATAGAGAGCACTTTTACCCTTTTCCTGCCCAGGCCAATTTTCAGCTTTCAGTGCTGTTGCACTTTGATTGACAATTGTGCGATCATGCAATACTGTACCCATATGACATTTTAATCATTTTTGTCACACAAATAGAGCTTTCTTTTGATGGTAATTAATCACCACTGTTTTTTTTATTTTTTGCACTATAAAGGAAAAAAGACCGAAAATTAAAAAAAAAAAGTTTTCTTTGTTTCTATTATAACATTTTACAAATAAGTCATTTTTCTTCATACATTTAGGTAAACATTTATACTGCTACATTTCTTCGGTAGAGTCTACAAGATATGGCACCAATCATTGAAAATTGATCACACCTAAAGCACTGAGGGCCTATTTCATTTCTTGAGGCCCTAATATGCTAGGAAAGTACAAATAGCCCCCAGATGACCCCTTTTTGGAAAGTAGATAGTCCAAGGTACTGGTGAGTTTTTTAAAGTAATTTTTTCCCACAATTCTTTGGAAAATTAAGAAGTTATTTATTTATTTTCTCCACACATAATTGTCAAAATAACAAGTCATTTCTCACACCTGGCATATACATACTTGCAATTGCACCCCCAAACACATTCTGCTACTCCTCCTGAGTATTGTGATACCACATGTGTGAGATATTTCCACAACCTGGCCACATACAGAAACCAAACAGCCAAGTAGCACCTTCACGCATTCAAGGAGCATAAAAGGGGCATAAATTACACATCTAATTTCCTGACTACCTATCACAGTTTTGAAGGCCCTGGAGCACCAGGATGATGGAAACACCCACAGAATGACCCCATTTTGGAAAGCAAGCATCCCAAGGTATATTCTGTCAGGCATAAACAGTCTTTTGAACATGTCATTTTTTTCCAAAAGTTTTTAGAAAATGTGGAAAGAAAAATGAAAAAATGTTTTTTTCACACAAAGTTGTCAATTTATAAGATATTTCTAACACACAGCATGTACATACCAAGAATTATGCCCCAAAATGCATTCTGCTACTCCTTCTGAGTATGGCAATACCACATGTAGAGACTTTTCCACAGCCTGGCCACATACAGAGACCCATCATCCAAGTAGCACCTTCGTGCATGCTAGGAGCATAAAAGGGGCATAAATTACATATCTAATTTCCTGACTACCTATCACAGTTTTGATGACCCCTGGCACCAGGACAATGGAAACACCCACAAAATCACCACATTTCGGAAAGAAAACACTCCAACGTATATTCTGTGAGGCATAACGAGTCTTTTGAACATGTCATTTCTTTCCACAAGTTTTTGGAAAATGTGGAAAGAAAATGAAAAAGATTTATTTAAACAAAGTTGTCAGTTTATAGGATATTTCTTCTATACACAAAAATACATGTTGATAATCATCATGAACATGACAATATCACATGTGACACTTTTTAACAGCTGAGCTGAAAAAATGATAAATAAAAGATTACCTGAAGTATTAGTAGAGCTGTTGTAAGCATAGGAGAGAATTGAATCAGGAAGCAGGCAACAGACACAGAAATCACCCAGGCAGCAGGCAGGAATATGGTGGATAAACAAGCCAGGGTCAGAACAGCCATCAGGCTGACAACCAGGCAGCAGGTAGAAACCTGGTCCATAAAATGTATTGGGTCAGTATAGGCAGCAAGAGGAGATATGGTCAGCACAGCCAAAGTATTGGTCCAGGCAACCAGCAGCAACATGGCCCATAAAGATAACTGGCTCAGTACAGGCAGAAGAATGGTCAGCACAGCCAAAGTATTGATCCAGGAAACATGCAGGAACATGGTCCATAAAAAGTCCTGGGTCAATACAGGCAGTAGGCAGAGATATGATCAGCACAGACAAAGTATTGGTCCAGGCAGCAGGCAAGAACATCAGGCTTAGGGCCTTGGTCAGGTAGGACCGGGGCACAAGGGTAGAGCCTTCGTCCCACCCAATCTCTTCGAAGTCTCTGGACAGACACTGTTCTGGGCATTGCAAAACCCGGAGAAAACTAAAAACTGTTTTTTCTCTACTCTGAAGCCCCTCACATATGTGAGACACATATGTGAGACCCCTGTGTTATCTTGACTCCCACTACTACAGTACCAGGGCAAAAGATCAATCCAAGCAGCAGGCAAAAAACATTGTCGATTTAACAGGCCGAGGTCAGTCCAAGAAGAAGGCATAAACGTTGTTGCTAATCCAGATGGTAGGCAGAAGCATAGTCAATAAACAGGCCAGGGTCAGTTCAGGTGTAAGGCAGAAATGTGGTTTAGAAACAATTCAGACGGCAGGCAGAGGCATTGTCGGTAAGCAGGCCAGGGCCAGTTAAGGTGGAAGGCAGAGGCATGGTCAATGAAGGCAGCAGGCAAAAGATCAGCACAGATAAAAAAAAATGGGGAAATGGCGGGCTTTTAAAAATATGGGGAACTAATATTTTACTAACGTGTGATAACGTTAGAAGCAGTCTCCAATGCATAGGAATGGTTGGGAAAGACATTGGGGACAATGAAAACTGGTGTCTCTCTTAACTCCCCCCTCTGTTGCATACTCTACATTTTTTGGCATCTTCTTCCTATTTCTGGTGGTGGAATGTTCTCAGGGAAATGTTTTTCATGGAGTCTGCTGACACAATGCTTTGTGGTGGAGATCCTTGCTGATAGATTAGGGCAGTGATGACATCTTCAATAAATTAGAGGAAGGTGGTAGGTCTTTCCATTCTCTTTTGATAGGTGCTGTATGTATTAAAAATGGCCATGTAGAAAAAGTATATTGCAACGTTTTTATACCAGAAGAGGGACTTCCTTGTTGATAAATGAGGCTGCAGCATCTTATCATTTAAATCCTCCATGAATCGGTTGTAATTGTAGATACACTCTGGCTTTTGGATGGGACCTCGTCTTCCGTGAATTTCCACCATGGTGTCATTGTGGATGGTGGACAGGGTGTAAACATCTCTCCTATCCCTCCACTTCACGGCCAACACTTCCTCGTTCCTCAGACTTGAAGATTCCCCCCTCTGTAGCCTTGTGGGAGTCTTTGCCTTCATAAAAGCAGAAGGCATGCACATATCCCGTGGCACTTTTACAGAGCTTGTTGAGCTTCAGTCCATACCTTGCCCTTTTACTGGGAATGTATTGCTTGATTCCCAGCCAACCAGTAAAGTGGACAAGAGATTTGTGCACACAGATATTTTAGTCAGAGACATAAAGTTCAGCAAATATTTTAGAAAAAAAATGTATTAGCAACCAAATTTTATAGAGTTTGTCATAGCCAGACTGATCTCGGGGAGGGCACTTGGAATTATCACTGAAATGCAGGAAGCACATTGTCATGTCATTGCGTGACCTGGACATTACAACTGAAAAGATGGGAATGTGATGGATGGGGTGGGTGGATCAATATGAATGTAATTCTTTTTTTTTGTAAGCCCCATGTTGATCGTAATGCCCAAAAACAATTTAAACTCCTCTACTGTTAGCCGTCTCCATTAAATGGATGGGCATAGCATGAATTGGGGTTGTCTGCGATATATTGTTGGGAAAACAGGTTAGTCTGATCCACAATAAATTGAAGGAAATTTTTAAAATTCAATCGGGGAAATATTTTCTGTGTTGGGCTGCACGCCTGGTTGTGCGGCGATAGGGGAGACTGTAGCCGATCCTGAGCTGGAAGGCAGCCACAAAGGGTTTGGAAGTGTCTGGAAGCTATGTTTGGGCCCTGACTCTTGGGGTCTGGCATGATATTCCAGTGCTGGTACTGGGCCTTTCATCCTGGGGTCTAACTCCGTTAGCATTTGCCCATTGACCATTTGGGTGTAATGGCTCTGGTGCATTGGCGCTGCTCGTGGTTGCCTGCTCTTCAGAGCTTCTTAATCTTTTAGAAGAGACTGCTTCCTTTTCGGATTCAGTCACCAATCCACTGCTTTCTACTGGCTCATTTTCTGAATCGGAATCGGACAGTGAGAGCTCCTTGCTACTCTCATCCATCATGCTGAGAATTTTCAAAGCCTCCTCACATCTTTGCTGTATGACAGGCAACTGTGATGGGTACACTGCTGATGGGTGGCAGTGACGGTGGCTCTGTTATGGGTACGCTGATTAGGCTGCACTGATTACAGGTACACTGATAGGCTTCCCTGATGGATGTGCTGACAGGTACACTGATGGGCTACCTTACAGGTACGCTGATGGGCTGTACTCACAGGTATGCTGATAGGCTGGGTGAAAGGTACACTGATGGACTGTGCTGACAGGTACGCTGATGGACTGTACTAACAGGTACACTGATGGGCTGTACTGACAGGTACACTGATGGGCTGTGCTGACAGGTACACTGATGGGCTGTACTGACAGGTATGCTGATGGGCTGCACAACAGGTACACTGATGGGCTGTGCTAATAGGCTGCACGACAGGTAAACTGATGGGCTGTGCTAACAGTTATGTGATGGGCTGTGCTAACAAGTATGCTGACGAGCTGTACTGACAGGTACACTGACAGGCTGCACGACAGGTACACTGATGGGCTGTGCTGACAGGTACGTGATGGACTGTACGACAGGTACACTGATGGGCTGTGCTGACAGGCACGTGATGGGCTGTGCTGACAGGTACATGACGGACTGTGCTGACAGGTACGCTGACGAGCTAGCAACAGGTACGCTGACGGACTGGTGACAATTATGCTGATGGGCTGGCAACAGGTACACTGATGGGCAGCTGTGACAGGTACACTGATGGGCAGCTGTGACAGACAATCAGGGCAATGTAGTGCACAGTAATGTATGCTGTAACTCACTGTTCCCCTTTTCCTCCTCACACAGGATCCGTGTGTGAGGAGAAGAAGCGGTAACAGCAAGTTACCACTGTTTGTTTATACTTGTGATGGGCTGTGATAGGACATCACATCACAGAAACGCTGTGTCCATGGGACACAGCAGACTAGAGATCAGCGCGCTGTGTGCCGCCAGGGGGCATGCTCGAGGGGCGTGGCCAGGAGGACGTCATATGACACCTTCCTGGAGGGACGAGAGGCCCGCCCGGCCTATGGCAAAATGACGGCCGGGCAAGCCTCTCATCCCTCTAGAAGGACATCATATGAACAGATTAAAGAATATGTAAACCCAACATTTCATATTTATGATGTTTGCCTGCTGTACCATGTACTTGTATGAAAAACCATCCTGTTCTTTTTGAACTGCTTACTATGTGTGAATTCCCTGGTGTTCCTGCTAGTCCCTCTGCGTTCCTATTAAAAACTGACCACACTAGGCATGAGAGCACAGTGTGGTCAGTTTTCTAGCTGTGTTGAGAACTCAGCCTGCTCTCCTGCAATGATTAGACTTGTGCTAATATGCCCCCCGCCCCCTTGCACAGCCATTCACTAGGAAGATTAGTGTGCTGTTTCCCCTCCCCTAGCTCTCTGAGCTCCTTTTGAAGCTGAGAACAGAGGAAATGTGTTCACTTATAAACAAAGAGGGAATTTATAATGTTTTTATATCTATACACAAATGTTTTCTGTTTTGAACTGAATGGGTTGTTTTACAAGGTGAAGGGTCAGATTTACTTTAACTGTAGCAGAGAAAAAAATCACGTCTCCTGCCCTACTATATAGGATTGTGCAGTGTGCCGGGGCTGTGTAAATCTCAGGAATGGATGGATAGAAATGCAAATCCTTTGCAAGGTATAATAGCTCCCTTGTATGTATTGGATATGTATATTTAGTTGTTTGCCTGGGGTTCATCTTTAAAAGCTCTTTAGCATGTGCCATTAACCAAAGATAATCATCTAGTTCAACTGTGTAACAGAGCAAAGCATATGGATTTTAGTGCCCGGTCTCCATGATTTCTGGGGCTGTGACATCACACACAGATAAGAAATCTTTCAGCTTTACTGACTAAGCGTGGGGACTAATGGGATGAGTTCTGAAAGTGACATTCTTGATTCACTTAGTGCTTTACAACAGTCAAGCTCTTTATGACCACCCTAGAATGCCATGATGAGTGATTCCCACCTTTATAGATGCTTGTTGCCACATACAAAGATTGTCCAGTATGTTGGAGAATCTATGTGAACAGGCTTCTTGGTGAAGAGGGAAGGTGGATATTACTACACATAGGAGCTCATTATCAAGGCAGGTTCTAGCACCCCAGGGATGTGATTCAGAACTGACAGATATCCCCTTCTGCCTGAAAATGAGAGAATTAACTTTCTGTTAAAAGAATAGACATTTGAAATGTATAGAGAATAAAGGCTTCCATTCCTCAATTTTTTACCATTAAAGAGCCTATAGAAGTAGTGCTGTTTGGTAGAAGTGAATGAGCTTGTTGGGTCAATGGCAGCCTAAAGTTTGTATGACATATGGAGGTACACAGGTTTATACAGTAGGAGAAAAGTACTTTTAATAAAGCCCTCCTATTTTTATCAGAAAAAAGTCTGCTTGCTCACTCCCCTCCTGTTTTCGCTTTCAGCACTCAGGCTGCTTTGCCACCTGAAATTTGGCTAAGAAGTAGGGTGGCCATGTGGCATTCATTGACAAAGCCTCTGATCTACAGATTGAAGAAGTGCTTTTTAAAATGCAGTATCCATTCACTGCCGTTATAAGGAACAGATGCCAAATTCACTGGCAATGGTTACAAAGAAACTAGTCAGGATATGGTTTTTTTTATGGATTTAGTAAGGTTGGCACCATACTAAATTTTGTACAAGGCACCGTGGATTCTAATGCCAGTCCTATGTAATATATGAAATTAATATCAAGGCACACTAGTTAATAAAATGTGTATACAACAATTGAATGTTACTGTAGAAAATCAAAATGATCTTAACTGAAATAAATGCTATTTAACATGATTACCTAAAAATAGCTTATAAATGTGCCACGTAGTGAAAATTCCGAGTTTTGGCTTAATAGGCGTAAGCACGTGGAGATTACTTTGTGAGTCTTGGCACTGGATTTCCTCTGAAGAATGTGTGGTTTTCTCTCTCATAATGTTATAGGACCATTAAGGGAACCACACTGTTTCAGAGCTCTAAAGAATTCATCAGAATTCATCAGAATGGTCTTGGAATGTAACCTTTGTCAGCTTATGCAGGATCTCAATGCATCACATATTCATATTACTGAAACTTATGTGTGGGCAAAGAATCATCCTACATGAGCATATATTAGCAGAATTGACTCAAGTCAATGACATTTATACTTAATTTGCAGTGCAAGCGGCATGTAGAGGATCTGATCTAGTGCCATTCCTCTGTAGATATTACTATGATCACACCTGTGATGGCTGTTGTATTTTCCTCTGATGTGTATCCAAATTTCAGTAAAGTTTACCAACTTCCACAGTTACATTGTTCTTAGCATTTCAAATTTTACAAACAAAAAAATTATCATTGTATGGAAAATGTTAATCGGCCAGAAGGGTCTGTATTTAGTATTTATGCTGCCCTACTCATCAGTATTTTATGATTTTGGGGGCATAACTATAGCCCAAATAGACTATGTGGCTGCTGTTATACCCAACAATGTGAGGGGGGGGCAGGTCTGACTTCTACAAGTTGCATTATTGTCAGTGCTGTGCACCCCCAAATTAGCACAGATTATGAAAGTCACCCCACCACAGCCAGAATGACCTTGTATTGCAACTTGTCAGGCAGTTTCCCATGTCTCCCATGTCTCCACTAGAACCCTGATCTGCATATTCCATCCAGGTTTGGGAAATGCACTGTAGGTTCCATTCTCTGATTTCCTGGTGGAAATATAAATCTCATGGTGGCAACTGCAGTATGCCACCCATCACTGTAGCCGAGGAAGGGCTGGTGGCAGGTGGGAGTGATTCCATTTAAAATATTGCTATGGGGCCCCATCATCTTTAGTTATTCCCTTGGAAGGCAACCCTTTGTAGAGGCTTGATTGTTTTTTCACTAACTTTATTATACAATTATTATCATAACAAAAACAGAACTGGCTAAAAGAGTTACAATGTTGTCTGAATTGTGTACAGAGACAAAGTCCACCAATCTAGAACCTACAGAAAAACAACAGATTCCACTTGAGCTGATGGAGGTCTTGCCACACCTGTAAACCACCAATATATATTTTTTTCTTCTTTTTTCTTTACTGTCAACTTAATTGCAAAATTGGCACTTTTAAAATTATTGACTTGAGAAAGATCTTGCAAAATTTAAACACTTAAACGTTTGGAAAAAGAGGCCATACATCCGAATCTCCTAATCACAATAGTAATGAATGCCAACATATCCAAAATAAATTATAACGAAACAACAAATTAATTTGTTTCAGGCGGATGACATAATGAGATAGTTTGGGCCTTTTGTTAATGTTTAAAGCATCCAAAATAACATAACGACATAATAAATGATCCAAATTGATTCGGAACCATTTCGTTTTTGTGTTGCATGAACATTTTTCATTAATATAAAAAATGCACTGCATATGAATTGGAAACATACTGCAATAAATACAGTAAGGTATAAAAGTGAAATAAAACGAGTCCTATTTTTTGTGTTTGGGATGGATGGAGGTGGATCCAACAGAATCTCCAAATCATAACATAACAAATCAATCAGAAATTAATTTTGTTCCATTCATTATGGTATGGTTTGGAGATTCTAATGGATCCACCTCCATTCAAAATAAACAGTGGGGGTATGCTCACACACTACACTCAGCGAAGATTATTGTAAGCAGGACATACCTGTGCTCTCCGCTCAACCCCCCCGGCTTGTGACAGAACATGAGGAGGAGCCTAGGAAGAAGGAGATATCCCCTTGCACTAAGTGGGATATTTGTGCTTGGTGAAGGGGTGTATAAGAGGAATTGTGCTTGAAGGAAGGTAGGGTAATATAAGCCAGGAGGGATTGGGAGGATTGGTGCTTGGGGGGGGAGGGGGGTTTAGGCAAGTGCAGTCTTTTGCAGTCCCCTGACCCGTACACTGTACCTCACACACTGCTGACTCCTGCACTCTTCATTTTGTTCCCCTGAACTCACTGTGCATTACACACTCCTGCCTCCATGCATTCTGTGCCTTTTACATTACTGACTGTAGCACCCTGTGCATTACATACTCCTGACCCTTGAACTCATTGCATTGCATTACACACCCCGGACCTCTGCACTATGTACTTTACACATACCCTGGACCCCTGTATTCTGCATTATGCACTCCTAAATCCAACACTGACTGCAGCACTATGTGCATTACATACTCTTGACCCTTGAACACATTGCATTACACACGTCTGACCCCTGCACTCCGCCTTACAGACTCCTGCTCTATATACACTATATTGGACATTGTCCCCACAGTTGTTGGTTGCTAAGTAATCCCTGACTATTTGAATGAAATCCTTATTTAGGCTCAGACAAAGTGTTAGCTCTCTATTTTTGGTGTTCACAAAACCATATGTAATGGAAGAGTTTTTTTAATTTAACATTTGGCTAAGATTTATACAGTATACAGCAGTGGACAAAAGTTTTGAGAAAGACACAAATATTAATTTTCACAAAGTCTGCTGCTTCAGAGTTTTTAGATCTTTTTTGTCAGATGTAAATATGCTATACTGAAGTATAATTACAATCATTTCATGTGTCAAAGGCTTTTATTGACAATTACATTAAGTTTATGCAAAGAGTCAATATTTGCAGTGCTGACCCTTCTTTTTTAAGACCACTGCAATACGCCCTGGCATGTTGTCAATCAACTTCTGGGCCACATCCTGACTGATGGCAGCCCATTCTTGCATAGTCAATGCTTGGAGTTTGTCAGAATTTGTGGGGTTTTTTGTTCACTTGCCTATTGAGAATTGACCCCAAGTTCTTAATGCGATTAAGGTCTGAGGAATTTCCTGGTCATGGACCCAAAGTTTTGATGTTTTGTTCCCCAAGCCACTTAGTTATCATTTTGCCTTATGGCAAGGTGCTCCATCATGCTGGAAAAGGCATTGTTCATCAAAAAACTGTTCTTGGATAGTTGGGAGACTGTCAGGAATGAACTCGCCAATGGTGGTGGGACTCACCTGCCTTGTGGGCTGCAGTACCAGGGCTGGCCAATGGGTGCTCTCGGCAGCCAGAAGTTCACTCTTGCAATCAAGCCATCACTTGAGGCTGATTGCAGGAGGTGTATTTAAGGAATGGCCAGGCCTGCAGTCAGGGCCTTGGTGTATTGTTCCCATGAGCCCCTGTACCTGCATCCTGTCTAATTCCTGCCTGATCCTGACTCTGCTTGAACTCTGCCTGCACCGACTTCGGCTACTCCTGACCAATCTTCTGCCTACTCCTTGTACCTTGTCTGCCCGTTAGCTACCGACCCGGCCCGCTGACTACGTTGTGCTCCATATTTATATATATATATCAGTTAAGGTTTGGGTTTGTTGCACCTTGTTGTATGTATTTTGTGTTAGTTTTGGGTTTGGTTTGTTGCACTGCATTTATGTTTGTGTTGCCCTTAATAAATGATATTGTTTTACACGCTATACCTGAAGTCTGTGTTTCCCTGTGTCGGTCCACACACCTCTGGTCATACCCAGAGCCCTGACAGAGACGTTGCTCTCGGAGGATGTTTTTGTACCATTCTTTATTCATGGCTGTGTTCTTAAGCAAAATTGTGAGTGAGCCTACTCCCTTGGCTGAGAAGCAACCCCACACATGAATGACCTCAGGATGCTTTACTGTTGGCATGACACGGGACTGATGTAGTGCTCACCTTTTCTTATCTGGACAAGGTTTTTTTCCAGATGCCCCAAACAATCAAGTCCTTAGCAGTCCAATCCTTGTACCTTTTGCAGAATATTAGTCTGTCCCTGATGTTTTTCCTGGAGAGAATTGGCTTCTTTGCTGCCCCTTTGACACCAGACCATCCTTCAAAAGTCTTCACCTCACTGTGTGTGCAGATGAACTCACACCTGCCTGCTGCCATTCCTGAGAAAGCTCTGCACTTGCGGTGCTCTCATCCCACAGCTGAATCAGCTTTAGGATTACAGTACTGGCGCTTGCTGGATTTTCTTGGGCTCCCTGAAGTCTTCTTCACAACAATTGAACCTCTCTCCTTTAAGTTCTTGATGATCCGAAAAATGGGTGATTTAGGTGTAATCTTAGTAGCAGCAAAATCCTTGTTTGTGAATCCCTTTTTGCGCAAAGCAATAATGACTGCATGTGTTTCTTTGCAGGTAACCATGGGTAACAGAGGAAGAACAATGACTTCAAGCACCACCCTCCTTTTATTGCTTCCAGTCTGTTATTCTAACTCAGTCATCATGACAGATCTCCAGCCTTGTCCTCCTCAACACTTTCAACTGTGTTAACCAGAGAATCAATGATATGATGTCAGCTGGTCCTTTTGTGGCAGGGCTAAAATGCAGTCGAAATGTTTTTTTGGCATTAAGTTCATTTTCATGGCAAAGTGGGACTTTGCAATTCATCTGACCACTCTCCATAACATGCGAGTATATGCAAATTACCATCATAAAAACTGAGGCAGCAGACTTTGTGAAAATTTATATTTATTTAATTCTCAAAACTTTTGGCCAGGGCTGTATATCTGTGAGATTCTTACTTGTGGCACAGCAATCAAAGTATATTTTATAGGTACAAGGAAGCCCAGGTTTTATTTAACCATGCCCCTTAAGCCCCTCAAGCCCCTCTCACTGTTTTTGGTGCATGCACGACTTTAGTGCAATTGGTTTGATTCAAAATGAATGGGCTTAAATCGCACCGCACTGAATCGCATGTGACTTGAACAGGAATGCAGTGCAGTTCCTGTGCTATTCATATTCGGTTCATAGTGTGAATCAAGGCTTCATTTCTTTATTATTGAAAAATGTACATTTTTGTGTGGCTTAAATTTTATCTCAGTAGCTGTTCATCAGAAAGTAAGCTAGGCTTAATTTACACATGAAGTGGGGGGTGGTAAAAATAGGCAGTTGAGCCATGTTTTCAGAGTCCCCCTTAAGCTGTACACATGCCACGCCCACAATGCTTTGTTGTGTGCCAAAAAAAATACAAGTGCCGAACACATCTTATTCAAGTGAACAGGATCATGTTGCAATTGCAAACTAAGCTCTAGGCTTGAAGTTGCAGCACAATATTAATGCACCCAAATACCTGTCAGCCACATCTTCACCAATCTGTGAAATGCAATCCATCACACATGGCTCATCACAGAGTAATGCAGGTGTAAATGAACCTTAATTGTAGTGAACAAAGAAAGCATTAAAACGGAGCTCCACCCAAAAGGGGAAGTTCCACTTTATTGCTTTGTACCTCCCTCCCCATTAAGGATTGGGGAGCAGGGGGGGGCTGGTACCCGAATTTGACAGGTGTCCACTCCCACTTCCGCTGCGATCGCCTAGGTGATAGAAAGCGGAAGTTGTCCTCCCCCCTCCTTCCCTGTAGTCTTTTGGGACATGTGACAGGTCCCAGAAGACTAAGGGGCCATTCACAAAGCGCATGCTAAGTGGGCATCCAGCTGTGAAGCCACAAGCTGTCACAGCCGGGTGCCCACACTGAAGATGCCGACACCAGGGAGAGAAGATGGCTGGGGAAACCAGCGGTGGTGAGGACACCGCTGGACCAACGGATAGGTATTGTGGTGGTTGTATTTTAAAAGTAGCAGCTACAGTTTTTGTAGCTTTTGACTTTTTTTTTCTTTTTCAGCTGGAACTCCACTTTAACCACTTCCCGACTGGCCGTTGTATATAAACGGCAGGACGGTGGTACTGCAGGGTCGGGTGGCCATTTATAACGGCCTCCCCGCACCCTGCTTGTGCGCGCTCCCCTCCGGACACAGTGAAACACCGATCGTTGGACGGGACCTCTGTACGAGGTCCCGTTCATGTGATCACTGATTGGCCAATCAGTGATCACATGCAAAGTAGTAAGCAAGATGTCACTTCTGACATCATTGCTTACTAAGTGTGAAATCTATGAATGATCACAAAGGTCACATGGTACAAGGCTATTCACAACAGCCTTGTACCATGTGACAAGCTGTGACCAATCACAGCTCACTCAGTAGTTCTCAATGGCTGCAAGAATGCAGACAGAGAGAAAGAGAAATGATTGCTTTTGCATACTATATGGGTGTAAAAGCAATCAGTGTAAAAAAAAAAAAAAAATCTTCATCACCCCCCAAAAGTAGTACAGTGTCACCATGACAGTGACAATATGTAAAAAAATAAATAAATAAATAAATAATAATATAAAAAAAATAAAAATGTAAAAAAAAATGTTTAAAAATTATAATTTTTGGTTATAAACTAATTTGGCTTATTTTTTTTTTTACTAAAAAGATTACGGAATAAATTTTGGCCAAGATTTATAATGAAATATTATTTATTTGCAAAATTTGTAAGAAAAACACTTTTTTTCAAAATTTTTTGACATTTTCATTTACATAGCAAAAAAATAAAAATCCCAGCGGTGAATAAATACCACCAAAATAAAGTTTCATCTGTCTCAAAAAATGGTAAAAAATTCATATGGGTACAGTGTTGCATCACCGTGCAATTGTTATTCAAAGTGTGATAGCGCTGAAAGCTGAAAATTGCCCTAGTCAGGAAGGGGGTAAAAGTGTCCGGACTGGAAGTGGTTAACGCCTGGTTCACACCAATGTGTTTTTTCAGTGCTTTTTGCAGAAATGCACAACAGTCCATTTAACATAGTTTCCTAAGGGACACTTTCACATCTATGCTTTTTTGAGCAGCTGCATTTTTGTAAAGGGTCAGGGACATTTTAAACGCAAAAAGTAGCATTTTTTTCTCATTAAGATCAATAGAGATGTTGCTGAAATGCATGTAATGTGTTTTTGGCATGTTTTGCATTTGTATTGTACCCATCAACAAAAATATTTCGTCTTTAATAAAAATCATACAAACAAAAAAAAAAACACAAAATGCAGTAAAAATGTGTGTGTCTAAACGCAAAGCAAAAATGGATCAAAAGTAAACTGCATTGGTGGGAACCAAACCTAACAGTGAAAACATGCAAATCTATACATGTATCCCAATAAGAAAAATTGACATAGCAATTGTACAAATTAGAAAGTTACATTAAAAAATTACTTTATTGTACATTACAAAATTACCTTGCAGCAGGTGCTCAGTGGAGTACACTACAGTAAATTTCTTTAATGTAATCCTGTACTCAAAAAGTATAGAAGCTGCCAATGCTGTCCTTTATTTTACAAGCTTTTGCTTTCCTTATTGCAATGTTGATCTAATGACTTCAGCATACGTTTATGTTACTGAAACATGTATGCATATAAGAAGTTCTGAGTTTACGCTGAATTTCATGTGTGCTTGTTACAGATCAGCAACTGTAGTATTGAAGCCACAAATAGCCATGTAGCTAGCATTTTCATCAATGTATTTCATTACAGGCTTCCTTTAACTACTTCAAGTCCAGACACTTTCACCCCGTTACAGTCCAGGCCAATTTTCAGCTTTCAGTGCTATCATACTTTGAATGACAATTGCGCGGTCATGCAACACTGTACCCATATGAATTTTTTAGCATTTTTTTTAGACAGATAAAACTGTATTTTGGTGGTATTTATTCACCACTGGGGTTTTTATTTTTTTGCTATATAAATTAAAAATTCCAAAAATGTTTTAAAAAAAGTGTTTTTCTTATAAAATTTTGCAAATAAATAATATTTCTTCATAAATCTTGGCCAAAACGTATTCAGCTATCGTTTTAGTAAAAAAAAAACCCAAATTAGTTTATAAACAAAAATTATGATTTTTCAAAAAAATAAATTACATTTTTATTTTTTTTTTATATTATTATTTATGTTTTTTTTTAACATACTGTCACCCTAGCAGTACAGTGTCACCACTACTTGTGGGGGGTGAAGTTTTTTTTCTTTTTTTACACTGATTGCTTTTACACCCATAAAGGCTGTAAAAGCAATCATGTCTCCTTCTCTCTGGCTGCATTCTTGCAGCCATTAAGAAATACTGTGTGAGCTGTGATTGGTCACAGCTTGTCACATGGTACAAGGCTGTTGTGAATAGCTTTGTACCATGTGACCTCTGTGATCATTCACAGATTTCACAGGTAGTAAGCAATGATGTCAGAAGTGACATCTTGCTTACTACTATTCATGTGATCACTGATTGGCCAATCAGTGATCACATGATCGGGACCTCACACAGAGGTCCTGTACAGCGCAGGGGCAGACTGACCATTTGGAAACTCGGGAACTGCCCGAGGGCCCGGGGTCAGTAGGGGGCCCCATGAGATGCCCCTGGTACCTTTTTCATAGGTTTTTTGGAGTTTGGGCAAGGACACAGGGGCCCCATGATCCCTTATTGCCCGCGGGCCCCATGAGTTGTCAGTCCGCCCCTGGTACAGCGATCGGTGTTCGGCACCGGATCACAGTGCCACGCACTGCCAGGGAGCGCGCACATGCAGGGAAGCAGGAGGATGTTTAGAAACGGCCACCTGCCCCTGCACTGCTCCCGTCCTGCCGTTTATATACATGGGCCGGACGGAAAGTGGTTAAGTTAAAAGAAAAGCTACTGCAAAATAATTTTTGACCATATGAATGAAAGGCAACACAATGGAGAATTGCTGTTATTGTGCATCTGTTAGGCCTTGACATGTAATGGTTAAAATGATCACTAGAGATGATTGCTGCATCAACCCAGGATTTATCTTCCTCAGAAGGACTAAATTAATTACAGGCTTCCTGAACTGGTACCACTTCACACACACATAATTTGGTGTTTTATATATGTTTTACTATTTCTTGTATTAGCTGTTTCATAAGAGGCTCTCTTTCTTTTATTCCTTTCCCTTGAGTCTGAGTGCATTTGACAACTCTAGAAATATTTCATGGTTCAGTAATAGAGAGCAGCAGAGGATAAACTTTTCCAAATGGTCACATGTTGTAAGTAAAGAACAGATAGGGGATATGGCATCTGGAATCTTGTTATCAGGTCCTTGTTTGTACAGATAATGAATATTGCATTGTTTGCCATAAAGTCATTTTTATATGGCTTTCAAATTTTATTTTTTTTGCATATGCATTCAATTTAGAGATTTGTAGATTAGTCAAAAGAGAGGACTCTCAGTGGCTTTAAAGCATATGAGCATTATTATAATACAGGATTTATATAGCGCCAACAGTTTGCGCAGCGCTTTACATACAGAACAATGCAAGAAGCCCAGCTTCTGCACTTTTATCACTTTGTTAGGACACAAAGGGGTTGGTTTACTAAAAGTGGAGAGTACAAAATCTGGTGCAGCTGTGAATGGTAGCCAATCACCTTATATCTTCAGCTTTTTCAAATAAGCTTTGAAAAAAAAAAAACCTGGAAGCTCAGTGGTTTTTATGCAGAGCTGCACCAGATTTTGCACTCTCCAGTTTTAGTAAATGAACCCCTAGTGTTTAAATATTCTTACAACGGATAATGAAGTTCTGCATGCACAGTACAGACAGGGTTAAAGATGGCAAACACATATGCCCAGCCCCTCAAAAAACAAAGAAAACTATGTAGTATTTTTCTTGCCAAAGGTCCAGAACAATGTTTTTTATAGTTATGCTAAGTTAACCACATTCCAGCAGCCCTATAGCAGCTTTACTGCTACAGGGCAGCCGCTCTGTGCAGAATCACATATATATATATGTGATTCTGCACTTTTGGGAAGAGGGCACGTTAGCCCACCTACCTACGCTGTCATTGGCTCATGCCAGTGATTCATGGCCAGAACCCAGCAATCAGCAGACCAACTGACTGGAGGGAGATCTGTGAATGTAAACAACACAGATGTCTCTCCTGTCAGCGGGAATGTGCTGGTTTTTATTTTCCTGCAAAGCAGGAATTTAATTTTAATTTTTTTATTGCTATTGCAGTTTGACAGGTCAAGAAAGGGGGAGGACGAGTGAGCATCCCCCTCATCCTGAACCAGGCCACATTCTCCCAACATGGGGGGGGGGGTGCTTTATCTACCCGGCATGCCCCGGTCGATAACGTCACAAGGGTCCGGGGTCGCCCTGCGAAGTCACTGGGTGCCCCTGCTTCTTATTATTTAAGAACTGTCATACGGAGGAAGCACATTAGGAAGCAGAGCTTGTATATGTAATTATTTAATATGTCTACCCCATGCACATTTAGCAAAGCAACCTGCAAGTATCCAGATTAGGAGCTCTGAGTTTATTCCAACTTAAGCTCCTGTCTGAAAATGACTCAGAATATTGAAGCCAGAGCTATCTAAGCACTAGCATTTTCAGAAGCATGTCCGCATTGACAGCTTGCTTATTAGTACAGGTTACCTGTAAAATGTATATTAAGGCTAAATAAACAATAACTTAGATAGCATATATCTGCATATTTTTCCCTTTAAACACCCTGTGAGTACAGAAAAATACATGTTGGCTGTCAGAAATGCGCTCAGCTCCGAAGTCCTGTTACGTTGTGGGCTGACAACACACAGCATTTTGTGGACTAAGTGGTGTAAGCCCTGCCTGTAGCAATTGTACGTACAAATATGGATGCGAACCTCCATTTTGCCAAAGACCCTCCATCTTGTATCATTTCTCACTCCAAATCAGCTGCCCCCTCCCTCTCTGTTGAGTTACACATGGTCCCTGTGTGCTGGGTTCAGGAGTGCACAGGACACAGTTGGATATCCTTCATGGTTGTAAACCCAATTAGCTGTTGCCAGGGTGTCTGGCAAATTCTTGCTCTGAAGCTAATCGTAAAGCCATAAACCCATCAGTCACTGGACTTCAAACACATTCCAGAATAGCCGTAAAACATACATCCCATTTAAAAACCACTTTTCATAACTTAAAATAGGGATTTGGTCATAGCAGAGTTCCCCGCCTAAACACCCTCCCCAAATGAGGCGATTGGTTCTCTGCTTTAAGGAGACACCCTGCTGGTGGACTAGAAAATAGGCTGTCAGGCCTGAGAGAGATAAGTTGAAGAATTCTCTCCTTTTAACATCAGGAACCAACTTTTGGGAAAAGGCACCCTTTTGCTCTGACACTTGAACGCTGCTTAAACCAAGGCTGACAGCAAGTATTCTACCTCTCTAAACTTCTTTCTGTTATCTTTCTGTTGTGGTATTGCTCTCTGTATTTATATATATATATATATATATATATATATATTGGCTATATCTTTTCTGTAAATATTTTTATTGCACCATTTTGATCTTTTTAGTAATAAATCCTATTATCTGAAAAGTGTTGAACTGTTTCTAAAACTCTGTAATGCAAACTAAGAATCCCTGTCTCTGAAGAGCGCTACTGTGTGTTTTAAAACCTCTGGATACACCTGCCTGCGGTGACAGTGTGTATCCAGATGCTTATTCAAACATCATAGTGTTACTGTTAAGATTGCTGAGTTTCCTCTTTCTCTGTACAAAAAGGAGGTGGTGGCAGTGTGAAGGGTTAATTGCATAATTAACCTGACCCAGTAACAATCGCTCTCAGGCTGCGGTACATAGATTGTGGTCCATTAGCTGGAAAATCTTTGTGCAGGGTGCAGCTGAGCGTATTGTTGTTACGCACGTGACAGCGTGGTTTTAGATTGGCTAGTCCTTCGGTCATGAGTTGGTGAGAAGGGCTGGGGGTCTGACGCCACGACCGTCACACTGCCCACTTTTCTTTTGCTACACTTTTCAAACCCATCCCTTTTATTTTTTCCAAAATTTGGAAACTAAGATCAACAGGGAGCGAGTAAGAGAAATTCATTGTTAGGATTTACATAGCTCATACTGCTTAATGAGGAGGTTGGCCAGTGGTTGTGGGCTGCTCTCTGTCCATGTCTGGTCTTCTTCATCATACTTGAAGGGCCTAGGACTGCATCATAAGCTATTGATTCAGCTGCCCTAGAATTTTTGGTGAGCATATCTTTTACCATTAGAAACTGGGAACCTTCAAAGATCATTGACCTCCACCCAATATAACTTCCCTATATTGTACTGGGAAAGGGAGCGTATTTTGGAAAAGCAATTAGTAGAACATGTGCATTATTATTAGAGCCCTGAAAGGACCCAAACATGACAGAAAATATAAATATTCTATTTGGCCAACTGTACATAGGATTCCAGGTTCAGGAGAACTATTCTGGATTCTATTCTCATACTTACCTGCTGAATATCATACTTCTGTAAAAGCAAACAAGACTATCACATTGGCACGTGTGGACCAGTGCCTAGGGCAGCCAGCTAGCTTGGCAGCAACAAGCATCAAAATGTACAAACTTATTTTTTCTCTTATTTTATTTCCCTCTTTTGGCCACCTCTTAATATTTGTGGCTACATACGGCAAATTACCTATATGGTCAATGTGTACAGAGATGTTGAGGAATCCAAAGAATAAAGTTCCTGAACATGAATCACCCCCTTTTTTTTTCAGTTGGTCTGTACCTTTAAAAAGTAGCTGTGAATATAAAGCAGAAACATGCTTCCTGCCTTAACATTTTCTACCATTAGATTTTACTAAAATAATTTGGACACAAGGAACTGAACTAGTACAAAAGAACAACTTCATTCTGGTCTGCTAAGGCCAGCTTAATGTGTAACTACAACCCTGCAGACAACTTTCTGTGTCATGTGATGCTGATTTTCCATTTCATGTATGATTCAACTATCCACTGGAACTAAACCCTGCAGGAAAAGGTTCCAGATGTGTACTCTATACATTGTACTTTTGCTGTCTTATTTTACTGCTCATTGACAGTTCCAAACATCTTGAAAACAAATGAACAAGGCGCTGTTGCGTAGATTATTTTTTTTATGATATCTAAATTACCCCAAGCAATGCCAGCTCTTCTCTACATAAAACACCTAAAATTATACCTTTTTTGTGCAGATTAGTCAGTAAATCTTTTATAGTCATAATAATTTTGGCTTCCAGTACCATATTAAAATTATTTGGCAGCAATTAGAAAATATGATTCTTGTTTTATCTAGAAGCCAGTTGATAGCTTCATAAAAAGCATATAGTGTATATTCAACAGGCTTGTAACATACATAAAGTGTATATGAAGGCAAAGCAAAATATAATTAGCCCTACCCCTGCAGGGACCGCTTGATAATGCTTGTTCCCAGTGGTTGCCCTCATCTAGCAAGCCTCCCAACACCTCTGATACTCTAGGTTCTGACATATTTCAACAGTATGAAATATTGATGCAGGATTCTTTATAACACCTCTATATTAGGCTTATTCAAAAGAGTAGACCACAGAATGAAGGTTTAGGAGGTACATCCCCAGTTAACACATAAAAGCAAAACACTGATAAAATGGAAATGACCAAACAGCAACGGTTAACAGATTATACGGTCACAAAGGGTACGTTGTAACTATGTATCTGCAACACCAGCAGCAAGAGGAGTAGGAGAAATAAAAGGCCTGTTAACTTATCTGCTCCATCTGGGCCATCAGCATTACAACAGGGAATGCAAAGAAGTATGTAAATATATATATATATATATATATATATATATATATACATATACATGAATGGGTATAGAAGCCCTGATTTGAATACCAATGGCTTAGATGTAAAGAGGTCCATTTAAGCAGAAGTACCAACTTGAGTCCTGAGATGTTTAAAATTCCTGATATGATAGTAGCTGTTGTCTTTTGCTAGCAATAGTGGAGCCCATATACAGTAGTGACTAATGGTGATTCAATGAAGATAACAGATAGGCTTTTGTAATGCTCAAAGCAGAGATCTCTTGGTACTGAGGGGTAAAGGTGTCTGCATGCAGTGTCTCTAGAGTATTGTCTGAAAGAGGTTGGGCAGCTGCCTGCTCACAAATCCTATGGATCGCACAGGCTTATGGCTGTTCACAGAGAAGTGCAGAGTTACTGTCTGACAACCTGTCAGCGTGGCAAGCAGAGATGACTGCCTGAAGACTGAATAGTGACAGTCCAGATGCAGAGAAGCTGATGCGTTCCCAGTGTAGTGATTGTTGCCACCAATATGTTGAGCTGGTAAACAGAGTCCCGCAGAAATAGCCATCAATCTGTCTCTGGAGGAAAACGGCAATCCCCCTGTACTCAGCTCTGAATCCTACACCCAGAGAGCCAGCCAGTCCCTTGCTGTAGAATATATCTCCTCTCCCAGCAACCTTCTCATTCCCCAGCTCTCTGGTAGTTGAAGTTCAATCTGCACTCAGAAATGCAGTAAGTATTGGCTATAGGACTACAGGTCCCAGGATCTTCTGCTGTCAGAAGAACTGAATCCACTCTACTAACAGGAAGTAGTAGTCCCAGTATTGGGCACAAGGGGGAAAAAGGATTACCCATAGTCTCATCTGTAAATGTCTCTGAATGGCATAATCGTATATCCAGCACCTGGCTACATTTATATAGTACATGTCTGCAATACCTGCACTTTTCCCTATAGTCTATCTCTTTAAAGAGATGTTCTCCCTCCCAAAAATTAAAAGTCGGCAGCTACAAATACTATAACTGAAACACAAATGATGCAGCGCTACTACCATAAACATTCTTCACAAGAGGGTCGCAAGAGGGAGGTGAGCGGGCAATTCAGCCATTTTTGGATATCTCTGCACATTTATCAGCACATTTTTTTTTCAAGAATTGCTGTGGACTTTATATATGGTTTTTTGTATATTGTCAGGTGTTTTACACCTCACGGGACTTTATATATTTATTCATTTATTCATGTTTGTTTGCATGATCAGTTCTTAGTTTATGCGTTTATTGGGATGCACGTGTGTTTTGTGTTATATGGTGGGAACTGATTTTTAGTTCCGGTGGGAGGTTTTTTAGCACATTGAGTCCTGTTGTGACTTACTTGTTTGATTTGGAGCACTATTGGATCCCATTGGATTACTTGGGGCACCATTTATGCTATTTGGTCCTTTTAGGACCTCGTATTGACACTTGTCGCACGTGATTATTTATGAGTTTTTTGGCACTATTTAATATTGTGTATTTGTGTCACTAATTTTGCACTGTTTCACTTATTCATTTATGTGTGAAGAATTTTTATGGTAGTAGCGCTGCATCATTTGTGTTTCGTTTATATTTTTTGTCTATGGGTATATGACTGTATGTAGCAGCTTTACCTTTATTGGTAGGTATTAGTTTTTAGGTAGGAGCGCAGGAGTTTGTCACATTGATTTACAAATACTGTAGCTGCTGACTTTTAATATTAGGGCACTTATCTGTCCAGGGATTCAGCGTTGTCCTCACCCCAAGCCGATTCTTCAATCGGCTATCAGGTGCTGGTGCCGCCATCTTGACTAAGGGAAACCAGCAATGAAGCCTTCTAGCTTCACAGCCAGTTTCCTACTATGCAAATGCGAGTCGCGCTGCACTTTGTGAGAGAGCCGCAGTCCTCTGGGACCTGTGAAATGTCCCAGATGGCTGTGGAGGGGAAGGAGGGGGGCAAACTTCATTGTGGACTTCACTGCAGCAAGCTGAGCTGGAAGTGGGTACCCCCAAGAGGTGCCTAATGTGGCAGTAGAGGTGGGGAGATAAGGCAGAAGGCAGATAAGTGGAGCTTCCACTTTTGAGTGGAGCCCCGCTTTAAAGACCCTGCAAAAACAAAAATGTTGATCTGCCAGAAAAGGACTTATCTCTTAAGTAAAAACATCCAAAATGGATTTTTAAATAGCCTGTCTTTTTATCAGCCCCTTGAAGTTTCCTACATAGGATGTATTAGACTAGGAAAGGAAGCAGCACCACTACAAGCCAATTACCTTACAACTTTTCCCAGTACAGAGGGAGAACACAGAGTTCGCATCATTATTGGATTGCTGCACATTCACGATCATATTACAGACTGGGGCAGTTCTTGACCAAGCTGTATGGCTTTAATTTCAAAAGAGGAACCAGAAGTCAGAGAGCCTGGCTGTGCTATCTGATAGGGATCTTTGGATTAACAGAATTACACATTTTTTCCTAGGTAAAACAGCTCACACCTATGTATTTACAAATTTAGTATAGCTTCTGTTTTAATGTCTTGGTGTTGTGATTACTCTAAACTTGTCATTCTGAAACACAGATCTGTGGAACCCTAGGTTTCCTCCAGTAATTGCTAGGGGTTTCTTGAGCTATGACTGACTGACCTACCATATGATGGTGCCTGCATAGTTCTGGGTCAACACCACAAATGATCTTTATAGATGAGTGTCAGGGGGGCTTTCTTCCCACTGTTCACCAATTCAAAGGGTATTTTCTCCCACTGACCACCAACAAATTAGTTTTATCATGGGTTCCTCAAGACCTGAGACTTATTTTAAGGTTCCTCTGAGATAAAAAGGTTCAGAAGGCTGCTTTAAACTGTAGAAAGGTGGTATCTGATTGGTTGCTACTTATATCTGCACTTGGAACATAAAGATGTGTGTTTTTCTTCTGTTCCTTCCAAACACATTCTTTCTATATCTCATCCAAACAGCATTTCACGGTATATCTACAACTTTCTACTCATTTCCAGCAAATGGTCATGAGCTGGCATTCTAGACCAGCGATGATGAATGGAAACTGACATTATTATACATTGCTCAAAAAATGGTATCTGTTTCTTTGTGCAAGTAGGAACAGGATAAGCTTGGCCAAAGCCCTACAAAATGACCGCCTGCAGGCCACTGGTGTGAATGTCTCTGACCAAACAATCCTTTAGTGGGCCCTGTGCTCACTGCCTGGCACCATAGAGCTCAATTGTTATTTGCCACTAAACACTAGAATTGGCAGGTCCGGCACTGACGCATTGTGCTGTTCACAGATGAGAGCAGGTTCACCCTGAGCACATGTGACAGACGTGAAAGGGTCCGGAGAGGCTATGCAGAACATTATGCTGCCTGTAACATCGTTCAGCATGACCATTTTGGTGGTGGGTCAGTGATGGTCTGGGAGGCATATCCATGGAGGGATGCACAAACCTTTACAGGCTAGACAATGGCACCCTGACTGCCATTAGGTATCAGGATGAAATCTTTGGACCCATTGTCAGATCCAATGCTGGGGCAGTGGGTCCTGAATTCCTCCTGGTGAACGACAATGCCCGGCCTCATGTGATGAGAGCATGCAGGCAGTTCCTGAAAGATGAAGGAATTGATACCATCGAATGGCCCCCATGCTCACTTGACCTAAATCCACTACAACACCTCTGGGATATAATGTTTCGGTCCATCCAATGCCGCCAGGTTGAGCCTCAGACTTTCCAAGAGCTCAGTGATGTCATGGTCCAGATCTACGAGGAAATATCCCAGGACACCATCCGTCCTCTTATTAGGCATTCAGGCATGCATAAAGCACATGGGGGCCATACAAATTACTGAGTATGATTCTGAGTTGCTGCAATGAAATTTCAGCAAAATGGACTCGCCTGCTGCCTAATTTGTTCACTTTGATTTTTGGGGTGTCATTGAATTCAGTCCTCTGTAGGTCGATCATTTTCATTTCCATCAAACGATGGGGCATCTTTACGTTCCTAACACATTACCCAGTCCATATCAGTATACTGTAGATATCCAGCATGATATTTTTCCCCATTGAGATCTGATGTGTGTTTAAAGTGTTCCTTTAATTTTTTTGAGCAGTGTATTTGGTTGGATTTTTGCTAGCTCACTGATAAGTCCAGTTTTCAGATCAATACACATGCACGTGTTAATATATAGGTGTTGGCAGAGCTTTTATCAGTGGGAATGCAGGGGAACACAGTACTAATAGCAAGGGGTGCTAGGGTGTGCTGGAGGGTCAATTAATGCTGGCTGATGCGTGGTCTATGTTGCAGGGGGGATCTATTTTGTATGGTGTTCAATTGTTACTGCAAAGGTCTACTGTTGTTAGTGGGGGATCTATTGTTGCTGAGGGGTGGATGCTTATGTTGCTGGGGGGGGTCATTTTGTTGCTGGAAGGAATCGACTGTTGAGGGAGGGGGGTCTACTGTTGCTGGCTGCTGGGAGTCTATTCTTGCTGGAAGGCATCTTTTTTCATGTGGTTGTCTGTTGTTGCTCGGGACATCTATTTTTGCTGCTGGGGAATATATTTTTTCTGGTGGTCAGTTGATGCTGGACAGTCTTTTGATGCTGGCTGGTGAGAAATCTGTTGTTGCTGCCGGGGGTCAATTGTTGCTGGGTTCCATTGTTGCTGGGGGGGTCTGCTGGCAGCGGGGTATCTATTTTACTGCTGTTCTTGTTATTATTAACAAATTCCATACAAATTACAGGCCTACCTTGGTTTACGAATTTAATTCATTCTGCGGGACTTTTCGTATTGTGAAAAATTTGTAAACCAAAACGCGGTTTCCCATAGGCATGCACTGAAAACCAATGAATCCGTTACAGAGGTCAGAAAAATGTAAAAAAAGGATTTTATCTGTTTAAAGCTGTTTATAAAGTGCACTTTAAAGGCATAAATACTGTACAGGGACATGATTAAAAAGTAATTCGTAAATGCATTGAAAACCAGTTAATCCATTCTGGAGGTCAAAAAAAGTAACAAAAAGTCTTATCTGTTCAAAACTCTTTATAAAGTGCACTTTAAAGGCATAAAGAGACATAATTAAAAATAAATTTTCAAATGCATTGAAAACCAATTAATCTGTTCCGGAGGTCAGAAAAAAGTAAAAAAAAAAAAAAGTCTTATCTGTTCAAAACTCTTTATAAAGTGCACTTTAAAGGCATAAATATTGTACAGGGACATGATTAAAAATTAATTCATAAATGCATTGAAAACCAAATAATCCGTTCCGGAGGTCAGAAAAAAGCCAAAAAAGTCTAATGTGTTCAAAACTCTTTATAAAGTACACTTAAAAGGCATAAAGGGGCATGATTAAAAAAACTTGCAAATGCATTGAAAACCAATTAATCCGTTCCGGAGGTCAGAAAGAAATAAAAAAAAAGTCTTATCTGTTCAAAACTCCTTATAAAGTACACTTTAAAGGCATAGTACTATACAGGGACATGATTAAAAAAAAATTTGTAAATGCATTGAAAAATAATTAATACGTTCGTATTGCGAAAAAAATTAATAAACCGAACCATTATTTTCAATGGATTTTCATTCGTAAACTGAAATTACGCTAACCCAGGCGTTGGTAAACTGAGTTACGCCTGTACTTAGCACCACAAAATGATACTTGGATCTGTATTCTTTAAAAGGGGCAATACTGGGAGGTGGATAGGGGGTAGAACCATGGGACAGTGCTTGAAAGTGGGTAGGGTGGAGACAAGAAGTGACTCAGAAGGGGGGAGTTCCTGCACTTATTCTCAGAGGAAAAAAAGCCCTGTGTGTTGGTATATACAGTGGGGATCGAAAGTTTGGGCACCCCAGCTAAAAATTTGTATTAATGTGCATAAAGAAGCCAAGGAAAGATGGAAAAATCTCCAAAAGGCATCAAATTTCAGATTAGACATTCTTATAATATGTCAACAAAAGTTAGATTTTATTTCCATCATTTACACTTTCAAAATAACAGAAAACAAAAAAATGGCGTCTGCAAATGTTTGGGCACCCTGTAGAATTTATAGCATGCACTGCCCCCTTTGCAAAGCTGAGAAGGCTATAAGAAGATAGCAAAGCGTTTTCAGATGTCAATATCCTCTGTTCGGAATGTAATTAAGAAATGGCAGTCATCAGGAACAGTGGAAGTTAAAGCAAGATCTGGAAGACCAAGAAAAATATCAGACAGAACAGCTCGCAGGATTGTGAGAAAAACAATTCAAAACCCACGTTTGACTGCACGATCCCTCCAGAAAGACCTGGCAGACATTGGAGTTGTGGTACACTATTCCACTATAAAGAGATACTTATACAAATATGGTCTTCATGGAAGAGTCATCAGAAGAAAACCTCTTCTATGTCCTCACCACAAAAATCATCGTTTGAACTTTGCAAATGAACATATAGACAAGCCTGATGCATTTTGGAAACAAATTCTGTGGACCGATGAGGTTAAAATTGAACTTTTTGGCCGGAATGAGCAAAGGTACGTTTGGAGAAGAAGGGGCACAGAATTTAATGAAAAGAAAGTCTGTCCAACTGTTAAGCATGGGGTTGGATCAATCATGCTTTGGGGTTGTGTTGCAGCCAGTGGCACAAGGAACATCTCACAAGTAGAAGGAAAAATGGATTCAATAAAATTTCAGCAAATTTTGGATGGTAACTTGATGCCATCTGTGAAAAAGCTGAAGTTAAAGAGAGGATGGCTTCTACAAATGGATAATGATCCTAAACACACCTCGAAATCCACGGGGGATTACATCAAGAGGCGTAACTTGAAGGTTTTGCCATGGCCTTCACAATCTCCTGACCTCAACATAATTGAAAATCTATGGATAGACCTTAAAAGAGCAGTGCGTGACAGACAGCCCAGAAATCTCAAAGAACTGGAAGACTTTTGTGAGGAAGAATGGGCAAAGATACCTCAAACAAGATTTCAAAGACTCTTGGCTGGCTACAAAAAGCGTTTACAAGCTGTGATACTTGCCAAAGGGGGCAGTACAAGATATTAACTCTGCAGGGTGCCCAAACTTTTACAGACGCCATTTTTTTGTTTTCTGTTATTTTGAAAGTGTAAATGATGGAAATAAAATCTAGCTTTTGTTGACATATTATAAGAATGTCTAATATGTAATTTGATGCCTTTTGGAGATTTTTCCATCTTTCCTTGGCTTCTTTATGCACATTAATACAAATTTTTAGCTGGGGTGCCCAAACTTTCGATCCCCACTGTATGACATTCTGCTATTGCTGTTTTTGTTATCTAGCGGTAAGGTTTTCCCTGCTGACCAAATGTGGTCTCAAGTGTGCGACCAGCTTTTCTTCCCCTATAGTACATTGTAGACCATTTTGAAGGTCAGGGTCACATGTTATAATTTATGCTGGACTGGAAATGTTATTTGTAAATGTCTGTCAATAGAGCTTTTCTTCAAAATCCCATACTAAGTAACCACTTGTGTTAATTACTTGTGTATGTCAATATATTTGGTGGGATTTAAAAATAAAGCCTAGTGGGTCTGTAATTACAAATGTGGTGTTGATTTTCCAAAAGCTTCACTTCGTTGTATGTGATCTGGAAATGTTTTAGTCATGGTTGGCTTTACTGTTTTATAGATGTTGGCAAGCATACTCTTTATTTATATAGTGCTCTTTTTCTGTGCATTAATTTTCATGACTTGAAGTAGATTATATATAAACCTCAGTTTGTATTGCATGCTGAATTACAGCTAGCCAGGGGATACCGTGAGAGACACTCACTTGGAGGGTGATATCATAGCAAGCTGTTTAGTGTTTCTTAGTGGTGCTGTGTTATGTTACATCTTTCTTCCCCTCTCACATCAGGGAAGCTGAAGTTAATCATGCACACTATTTGCTAGCAAAGAAAAGATTAGATATGTAATGACGTGCCCTCATGTATTTGTTGTGTAGCCAGGGAAATGTCAATTGAAAGCATGCATGCAGAAATGGTGCAGAAGATAAACAAATGATATTCATTTGCTCATAACACCTTGCCAAAAGGGTATCTATAGTAAGACATATGGCATATCAACAGTGAATTAAGTTCTTCACCATGTACAAAGAAGACAGAAGAGAAAAGTGTTGATTTTTTTTTCTTTGATACATATTTATATAATTAGTTTCAGTTCATATGTACAGTATGTATGTGTCTATATATTTCAATGACTATTTTGTTTGTGTTTAAATCTGAATTCTGGAATTCAGGAACTTTGTATTAAGTGAAGGTACTCTATGAGTTAAAGTGTTACTAAACCCAGGACCCTGCATTCACTATATCCGGTCTCCCAATACACACAACATGGAAATGCAATTATTTTAGTAAATATAAACTGCTAAATACCTTTTCTCATCAGCTGTTAGAGCAGTCTTGTGACTTCAGGAGAGCACGGGTTAAAGCTTGTAGGAGGAGTTTTCTTCCTGCTCTAGGAGGATGTGAAACCCCTGTCCTCTGTCTTGACAGTGCTGATTGTGCAGATCACATGCACCCTACAGAGAAAAAAAAATCTTTCTAGCAATACACACCAGACTGAGCATGTGCATGTGACCAAGGATTCAGCCTGTATCAGGTGGACATTTCAACAAGAGGAGGGGCAGTGAAGAAAGGATCAAACAGCCTTTTGACACAATGCAGAGGATTAACCCCTTAGGTTCCACAGTGAGTATAACAAGCATGCTTTACTGCATATACAGACTGATTTTACTGTTGTGGGTTTAGTAACACTTTAAGAGCATGTATGTTTGTTTTCTTATGATTTCATTTCTTTTCATTTGTTTGTGATTTAATTTGCATATTCCCCCTCCCTCACAGCATCACAAAATGTTTTCACACTTCTAAGATGTGCCAGTTAGCAGCTTAAAAATGCTGTCTAATTTAACATATTATAAAAGTAGGTCAATGCCAATGTGCAAAATCCTAAGTTTTTGAAAGTTTAGTTTTTTTGTGTTTTTTGATAAATAACTGAAAAGAGTCTTGGGAAATTATTATATTTTGAATATCACTCTGCCCATGTGCACCTTTCCATATAGTTTCATAATTTACCAGCTGCCTCGAGCAACTGGGGTATCACATAATCATAAGTAAGCACAGCTGTTATGAGTGGGTTTCATTCATAACAGCTGTGCTTGTGTGATTGGCCCACAGCTCTCACATGGTACCAGAGTCAAACATAGCACCCTGTACCATGTGATAGTTGTGGGCCAATCACAGCTCACAATAGTAATCACAACTGTTATGAATAAAACCCATTCATGACAGTTCAAACATTGCTGGTACAGTGATCATCACTGTAACAGCAATCAAAGTGTAAAAAATAAGTCCCTGACCCCCCCCCCCCCCAAAGTAGTTACAGTGAGACACAGAACTACTCTGATGACAGGATGTAAAAAATTTTAAACTAGAAAAAAAAATGTAAAAAATAAAAGTTGAAAAAAGTTTAAAACATGTAATAACATTTACATTTTTTTTAACATACTGTCACCATCATGGCTACACCATTCATATAAACACATTGTACTGCACTGGTGACAGTACGTAAAAAAAAAAAAGTGAAAAATACAAATTTTATCCCAACTATCAGCTGAAAACGGGTCATAGGAGTGAAGACCTAACTGCACTCCTGTGATCCATAGGAGCATTATAGCCAAAATAGCTTTGGCTATACTTCTTCTTTAAGGTAAAAAAACTTCTGTGACCTGCTCTCCCCCCAGCTCTCCCTCAGACTGATCATTTGGAAACTCGGTCACTGCCCGAGGGCCCGGGGTCAGTAGGGGGCCCCATAAGATGCCCCTGGTACCTTTTTCATTGGCTTTTTTGAGTTTGGGCAAGGTCACAGGGGCCCCATGATCCCCTATTGCCCGGGGGCCCCATGAGTTGTCAGTCCGCCCCTGCTCTCCCTTATACTGACCTGAGCATGATCTCAATCCGGCACTGTGCCCAAGAGCAGTGGTTCTCTCCACTCTCGCTATCCTCATTAGAGATCGAGGCAGCAGCAGGAGCCATTGGCACCTGCTGCTTTTAACCACTTCAAGTCCGGACACTTTTACCCCCTTCCAGTCCAGGCCAATTTTCAGCTTTTAGTGCTAGTACACTTTGAATGACAATTGCGCGGTCATGCAACACTGTACCCATATTAGTTTTTTAGCATTTTTTTGAGACAAATAAAACTTTATTTTGGTGGTATTTATTCACCACTGGGATTTTAATTTTTTTGCTATATAAATGAAAGTCCAAAAATGTTGAAAAAAAGTGTTTTCCGTACACAATTTGGAAAATACATAATCTTTCTTCATAAATCTTGGCCAAAATGTATTCAGTTATCTTTTTAGTAAAACAAAATAACCCAAATTAGTTTCTAACCAAAAATTATAATTTTTCAAACATTTTTGTTACATTTTAATTTATTTAATATTATTTATTTATTTATATATATTTTTTACATACTGTCACCCTAGCAGTACAGTGTCACCATAGTGACACTGTACTACTTGTGTGGGGTGATGAAGTTTTTTTTTTTGTTTTTTTTTTACAGTGATTGCTTTTACACCCATAAAGGCTGTACAAGCAATCATTTCTCCTTCTCTCTGGCTGCATTCTTGCAGCCATTGAGAAATACTGTGTGAGCTGTGATTGGTCACAGCTTGTCACATGGTACAAGGCTGTTGTGAATAGCCTTGTACCATGTGATCTCTGTGATCATTCACAGATTTCACTAGTAGTAAGCAATGATGTCAGAAGTGACCTCTTGCTTACTACTATTCATGTGATCACTGATTGGCTAATCAGTGATCACATGATTGGGACCTCACACAGAGGACACAGCGAGCACCAGATTACGGTGCTGTGAGCTTCCAGGGAGCACAAGCAGGGAAGTGGGAGGACATTTATAAATGGCCACCCGCCCCTGCACTGCTCCCATCTGGCCGTTTATATACATGGGCCGAACGGGAAGTGGCTAATCACAGCCATTGAGGAGAGAGTGAGCCCACACGAATGTGTGGGTCAATGGACACACATATAGTGTGGCTTGAGAGTGAGTCCACACAAGTGCCCCATAGCAAGCTGCTTATTATGGAGGCATTCAGAAGGGAGGAGAGGCTAGAAGCACCAGCTGGGGACCCCAGAAGAGGTGGATTGGGATGCCCTGTGCAAAACCATTGCACAGAGCAGGTAGGCATGACATGTTTGTTATTTAAAAAAAACTTCCTTTAGAATCACTTTAATTGGTTATTAAACAAATATATTCCTCCCCTGGTGAATTTCTTAAAGGGTCCTTAGGACCCCTAAAACGTCATCACAACCTTATTGAAAAGAATAGCGCCATTCCCCAGCTCCATTCCAGTTTTTATAAATTTGAAAATCATCCGTTGTAGTGGGAGCAGCCCTACTGCAAGGGATCATTTTTATGTTTCCTGGGGTTGAGCTTTACACTGATAGATTTCTGAACATTCATACAAGAGTTCTCAACAGTACATTTGGTGACTTGATGAGTGTCGTTCCAAAGTACACATTCACCATTAAAAATTATTTCATTTTGTGCTCTTCTGAATTCTCTCAACACTGTAGACGAAAATTAAATAGATTTGACTGAACTAATGATTCAGTAATCAAATGAATGTTCCTGAAACAAAATTCTTCCAGTGTATGACCAGCTTTACGGTCTCTGTCAGGAATTCAGAGAGCCCCTATGGATGCTGGAGTAAACATAATGAATGAGAGTCTCAGCCGGTACATTATAAAGCAGGCATTCCTCTCCAACTGTCTCTCACAATTAGGAAATACTGTTTTCACTAGAATTCCTATTTTTATTTATCAGCATTATGATGAGTGACATGCAGCATGGGATGCACACCTTGCTATGCAATAAAGGGCAAATTCACAAAATTCACTATAAAACCAAAAAAAGAGCATCTTTTCAGTGGGACATTGCACATCACCAGGGGCGGACTGACCATATGGAAACTTGGGCACTGCCCGAGGGCCCGGGGTCAGTAGGGGGCCCCATGAGATGCCCCTGGTACCTTTTTCATAGGCTTTTTTGAGTTTGGGCAAGGACACAGGGGCTCCATGATCCCCTATTGCCCAGGGGCCCCATGAGTTGTCAGTCCGCCCCTGCACATGACTGGACTGTGCTAATATATTTTCAGCCACAGCAGCCCTGCAAGGGAACAGTTATGCAGCTTTCTTGGGGTATTTTATGTTGTACATAAGGTTTTTTCTTCCATGGCTTTATTCAGGCCAGGGGTCTCCAAACTGCAGCCCACGGGCCAGATGTGGCCCTTTGCTTGCTTTTATCTGGCCCTTGGGGCACACCACTGATACGAGGCACTATCCCTTCCACTGATACCAACAATGGGGCACTATCAGGGGCGGACTGACAACTCATGGGGCCCCCGGGCAATAGGGGATCATGGGGCCCCTGTGTCCTTTCCCACACTCAAAAAAGCCTATAAAAAAGGCAGTGCCCGAGTGATCGAATGGTCAGTCCACCCCTGGCACAATTCCTCCTACTGACATCAATGATAGGGCACTATTCCTCCCACTGACACCAATCATTGGGGCACTATTCCACCCACTGACACCAACGATGGGGAACTATTTCTCCCACTGACACCCACGATGAGACACTATTCCTCCCACTGACACTGATGATTGGGCACTATTCCTCCCACTGACACCAACAATGGCACAACATTCCTCCCACTGACACCAATGATGGGGCACCATTCCTCCCACTAACACCAATGATGGGACACTATTCCTCCCACTGGCACCAATTATGTAATTTTTTTTTTTACCCCCATTTAGTAAACCAAACCCATGGAGTTTGCTTTTATCTGGCCCTTGGGGCACTCCATTAATATGAGGCACTATCCCTTCCACTGACACCAAAGACAGGGCATTATTCCTCCCACTGGCACCAACAATGGGGCACCATTCCTCCCACTGACATCATTTATGGGGTACCATTCCTCCCACTGACACCAACAATGGGGCACTATTTCTCCCACTGACACCAACAATGGGACACTATTCTTCCCACTGACACTAACAATGGGTCACTATTCCTCCCACTGACATCATTTATGGGGTACATTCATCCCACTGACTCCAACAATGGGACATTATTTCTCCCACTTACACCAATGATGGGGCATTATTTCTCCCACTGACATCATTTATGGGGTACCATTCCTCCCACTGACACCAACAATGGGGCACTATTTCTCCCACTGACACCAATGATGGGACACTATTCTTCCCACTGACACCAACAATGGGGCACTATTCCTCCCACAAACATCATTTATGGGGTACCATTCCTCCCACTGACACCAATAATGGGGTAATATTTCTCCCACTGACACCAACAATGGGGCACTATTCTTCCCACTGAAAAGAATAGTGCCCAATGATTGGGCACTCTTCCTCCCACTGACACCAACAATGGGGCACTAGTCCTCCAACTGACAGCAATAATGGGACACTATTCCTCCCACTGACACCAACAATGGGGCACTAGTCCTCCTACTGACACCAATGATGGGACACTATTCCTCTCACTGACACCAATGATGGGGCACTAGTCCTCCTACTGACACCAATGATGGGACACTATTCCTCCCACTGACACCAATTATGTAAAACATTTTTTACCCCCATTTAGTAAACCAAGCCCATGGCATTTTCTACTCCTACTGGCCATAGTCTGGCCCCCCCTAAAGATTGAAGGGCAGTAAATTGACCCTTTGTTTCAAAAGTTTGGAGAGCCCTGATTTAGGCGATTTTATATTCCAGCTACAGGCCTTCACTTATCAGGTTATCATCATCAGCGTAAGCTGCCACCGCAATAACTTGTGAGTGCATTGCATAGATGAACTATGAGCTGATAGAGGAGAGTTTAGCACACCAAAACATCAGCATACTTAATATTGCACATAAAGTACACAGTACGTAAAGTAAGCAGAATGATTCTCTTGGCACAGGCTTGTTAAATATGTCCATTACTAGTTTGCTTGAGAAGGCAAAGAGAAGAGTGAAAAGTGCAGTATCCATAGCAACCAGACAATATTCATCTTTCATTGTTCCAACTGATGAAAGCTAACATTTGCTAGGTTCTCCAGAGGAAAGGAGAACCAATGATTATAAAATCTGTGCTGGCCCTAAACAGGCTGGGCTGTAACTACTGAAATATTCACTATACAGGTCATTTTTTAAAATAATCCTTAAAATATACCTAAAACCCAAAAAATAGTTTTTCATTTGGCTAGAATAGGGAATGGCTAAAACCCCTGTCATCTGTGTCCATTGGGGAGATTTACCTTCACTTCCTGTCGGGTAGACATAACATGAAGTGATAGGAAATGTCTCCATAGTGAGGTACAGTAAATGGCCTCTGAGGCTCCATGCTCCTCTTCACGCCGACGGTACGCAAATATGCGACCTCTCAGCAGCTGGGCCTTGATGCTAAGCATCCGCATATTTGCGTACCATTTGCAAATAAACATGTGCTGAGAGCATGCGCTCTGCAGACTCCCAGCACATGTATCGCTGTCCCACAGAAAGGTCCCGATCTCTTCTTGCGATAGGGACTTTTCCAATCATGTGATAGCCAATCATGGCGATCACATGACCCTAAACCCTGCCCTGCCTCCTGGAGTCAGAAACCCCTTAAAGGGCCGGGAGGTGCCAGTGTGAAGGGGTTAAGCTCCTAGAATCTGTTATTAGCATTTTTTTCTGCTCCTAGAAGCTAAATTGTGTTATCTCATGTGTCCATGCACACTACTTTAGGCCAGCCTTTGTCAACCAGGGTGCCCTGGGGTGCCTTGAGGTTTTTCCAGGGGTGCCTTGGCAAAATTTCTAAAAATTGCCCAAAACTTGTATACAAGCCAGCTGGTGAAACAAGCCTGCCTTTTAGTTACACAAAGCCACAGGTTTTCATTGTGCGCCATTATGACCTTCTAGCCACCGGCGTCCTGACAATCATCAATGACATCATCGGTTGATAAGAAGGATGTCAGCTGCCTACACAGCATCTTAGTTTGACCCTCCCCTGCCCCTCTCCGTCAGTTCTGGGGGTCACATTAGCTCAGTGATGAATAAAAACTGAGAGAGAAGAGAAACATTGGAATACTAGTCAGTACCAGTGTGCAAAAGTGATTTGCTTTGGAAGAATAAATCACCTCTAATGTTAGGTGTCCTACATGTGTGGATGTTGCTGTTAGAATTGTTTTTTTTTTACATTTTAGAATGGGGTGCCCTTTTAAAATTATGGACAGTCTTGAGGCACCCCATTTTAGAATGGGGTGCCTTGGGACTGTCCATAATTTTAAAGGGTGCCTTGGGACTGTCCATAATTTTAAAGGGTGCCTTGGGACTGTCCATAATTTTAATGGGTGTCTTGGAACTGTCCATAATTTTAAAGGGTGCCTTGGAACTGTCCATAATTTTAAAGGGTGCCTTGGGACTGTCCATAATTTTAAAGGGTGCCTCGGGACTGTCCATAATTTTAAAGGGTGCCTTGGGACTGTCCATAATTTTAAAGGGTGCCTTGGGACTGACCATAATTTTAAAGGGTGCCTTGGGACTGTCCATAATTTTAAAGGGTGCCTTGGGACTGTCCATAATTTTAAAGGGTGCCTTGGGACTGTCCATAATTTTAATGGATGTCTTGGAACTGTCCATAATTTTAAAGGGTGCCTTGAGACTGTCCATAATTTTAAAGGTGATTTGACTGACGGAAGGCTGAGAAACACTGCTCTAGGCTATTAGCATTTTTTTGAGATTCAGCTTCTAGGAGCAGAAAAAACACATTTTTGGAGTGTTTTTCCAGCAGAAAAAAAACCTTGATTGTTCCTAAGGCTCCATGTACATGGTGCATTTGGAGAACTCTTTTGAACACTGGAATTTGACAGCAGGAAAATGCAGGTTAAAAATGTCAGTTTTGCCATGTTTGCATACTGTGTTTATGCGCGTTTAGCTGCGTTTATGAGCGTTTGCGTTCAGAAGCGTTTTTTAAACATAAGCACAGGAGCACCTCCCAAATGCCCAGAATGCACTGGAAAATGGTAAATTATTAACTGTTTCAGACTGTTTGAGAGAAATAGAGAGAGTAGAAGCAGAGAGAGCAGTATTTGTTGAGACTAGCTGTCTTTTTTTTTTTCTGTGGTGTTTGGATGTGTTCCAGCTCATTTCTGTGCAGACATTATTGCAGCAGTGTCTAACATATTTTCTTTCATGTGAAGCCTCAAATTATGGTGTACCAGGTCCATTTGAGTACCAGGAAAACGCTCTGCGTGCATTTTTCATGATGAAAAAAGGCTCTGGACAGCATCTGGAAATGGAAGAGTTAAAAACAATTTCCAAATGCAAACGTTTATAAACAGTTAGTCACGTTTACACACGTTTACAAGCTTTTGGCGTTTGAAACGCTGATAAAATCTACTACTGAACGCAAGTTTGGTGCGTTCAAAAAAACAACTGTAAACTCGACTGCTTGTAAATGACATAGTGTACATGGACACATAGGAACACAATAGGGAGAGTTCAAGGGCTGATGAAAAAAAATGCAGAAAAGCTCCTAAACGTGAGTTTATCAGCTGCAGTGTACATGGAGCCTAAATTAGCATTTTTAAAATGCTCCTAACATGCTCCTAACAGATTTTGTACAGCTTTTTTTCACATACTGTAAAAACTCTATAAAATGCCAATGCTCCTAAATGCTACTAAAATGTTCCTATAAGCTGGGTCGAAAACGCTATTATCAGTGTTTTTTATCCAGTGTTTTTTTCTAGCATTTTTTACCTTATAACGCTAAGATTGTTAACTTAACAAGCATCTCCATTTGGAATATTGATTCCCATTCTGGTGACAACTGACAAAAAGTGAATCTTTCCAAAGCAGTCAAAGAAAGTTGTAAAAACCTGGCAGAGCCTCCAGCACCTTGCCACACTATACATAGCTAAATCCAAAACAAAACGTTTTGGCTTTAAATACACGCAAAAGCATCTTGGGTTATTATTCATTCACTACTACTCCATCAGTTTTCTTACAATATAATTGCAATTTATTATTTCTTTACACAATGTAATATAAGTGCCTGATAACAGCTGTGATTATATAACAAGTGTGGGCAGCTTTATCTTTATTTAGCCTTTGTTAAACATTTGTTAAGCAATCTGTTACCTTAAATTCATTCCACCCACTTCAATTCAGTTTTTGGTGTATAGCAACTGGGTGAACCACCCAAAGGTCTTTCAAAGGTTTGAGGTTGGTTACTAGAATATTTTACCTGCTCTCTCCCAGATAAGAGAACACACTATAATCACCATTAGTTATTTGTCTTGGAAATGGCTACATACTCTGTATTTGAACAAAAGGACAAACTTTTTGAAACCTGTTCAACCATTACTCCTCAAGAATTTATTAAATCAGCCATTTACTTAAAGCAGTATTAAAACCAAAAACCAAAAAAAGTATTATATTGCAGCTTACCATTTCTTCGATGTGATGGCTGCAATACTTTTCTTTTTTTTGTATTTTTTTCTTTTATTTTCACTTGTTGCTCTGGCCAGTAAGTGTTATTTTTAAACAGACCAAGCTGTCCAAACAAATGGCAGTTAGTGGGTTGAGATAAACCATTTACCACTGATGGAGGTACTTACAATGGCCATCTTTTATTCATTTATGTAAAACTTTTATCCCATAAAGAGAGAAAAGTTGCTGTAATTGCTTAAAAAAATGTTAGCTTGTGTTTGGCTCTAATTCGTTAGTCGAGTCCATCCTACACTACCCACTCTCTAGATCAGTGGTCTCCAAACTGCAACCTGGGGGCCAGATGCAGCCTTTTGCTCACCTTTATCCTGCCCTTGGGGCACTTCTCTCACAGATACAAGACACTATATCTTCCACTGACACCAACAATGGGACATAATTCCTGCTACTGACATCAACAATGAGGCACTATTTTACCTATTGACACCAATGATGGAGCACTATTCCTCCCACTGACACCAACTATGGGCCACTATTCCTCCCACTATTATCAAACATAGGACACTATTCCTCCCACTTACACCAGTGATGGGGCACTATTTCTCCCACTGACACCAATGGGACAGTAATCCTCCCACTGACACCAATGATAGGGCACAATTCCTCCTGCTGATACCAATGATGGGGCATTAATCCTCCCACTGACATCAGTGATGGAGCACTATTCCTCCCACTGATACCAATGATGGGGCACTATTCCTCCCACTGACACCAATGATGGGGCACTATTTCTTCCACTGGTACCAATGATGGGGAACTATTCCTCCCACTGATACCAATGATGGGCAGTATTCCTCCCACTGATACCAATGATGGGCAGTATTCCTCCCACTGATACCAATGATGGGCAGTATTCCTCCCACTGATACCAATGATGGGGCACTATTCCTCCCACTGACACCAATGATGGGGCACTATTCCTCCCATTGACACCAATGATGAGGCACTATTCCTCCCACTGACACCAATGATGAGGCACTATTCCTCCCACTGACACCAATGATGAGGCAATATTCCTCCCACTGACACCAATGATGGGGCAATATTCCTCCCACTGACACCAATGATGGGGCACTATTCATCCCACTGATACCAATGATGGGGCACTATTCCTTCCACTGACACCAATGATGGGACACTATGCCTCCTCCCACTGACACTAATGATGGGGCACTATTCCTCCCACTATTATCAAACATAGGACACTATTCCTCCCACTTACACCAGTGATGGGGCACTATTTCTCCCACTGACACCAATGGGACAGTAATCCTCCCACTGACACCAATGATAGGGCACAATTCCTCCTGCTGATACCAATGATGGGGCATTAATCCTCCCACTGACATCAGTGATGGAGCACTATTCCTCCCACTGATACCAATGATGGGGCACTATTCCTCCCACTGACACCAATGATGGGGCACTATTTCTTCCACTAGTACCAATGATGGGGAACTATTCCTCCCACTGATACCAATGATGGGCAGTATTCCTCCCACTGATACCAATGATGGGCAGTATTCCTCCCACTGATACCAATGATGGGCAGTATTCCTCCCACTGATACCAATGATGGGGCACTATTCCTCCCACTGACACCAATGATGGGGCACTATTCCTCCCATTGACACCAATGATGAGGCACTATTCCTCCCACTGACACCAATGATGAGGCACTATTCCTCCCACTGACACCAATGATGAGGCAATATTCCTCCCACTGACACCAATGATGGGGCACTATTCCTCCCACTGATACCAATGATGGGGCACTATTCCTTCCACTGACACCAATGATGGGACACTATTCCTCCTCCCACTGACACTAATGATGGGGCACTATTCCTCCCACTGACACCAATGATGAGGCACTATTGTTCCCACTGACACCAACGCTAGAGCACTATTGCTTCCACTATTACCAAGCATAGGACACAATTCCTCCCAATTACACTAACGAAAAGGTGCTTTTCCTCCCCCTAATACCAAAGAAGCATTGTTTACTCCCATTAATACCAGGACAGTTTTTCACTGCCCACTGTCCAGCCCCCCTAAAGTCTGAAGGACAGTAAAATGGCCCTTTGTTTAGAAAGTTTGGAGACCCCTGCTCTAGATTGTCAATGCTGCTGTCCAAGGCTATTTCCTTCCCACCTTCCAAGGCCAATAACCACTCAGCAGAGTTCACTACAGCATCTTAGCAATCACTTAGAGTTCTTATAAATGGTGAATTGTCCCTTTAATGCTCCAAAATCTTCTCATGTGCTTATGCGATATGCCTCCTGTGCATCATATACCATCAAGCAAGTGTCCCAATGTTATGGTATCAAATTGCTGGTGAACTGTCCCTTTAAGACCGCTGTGCTCCAAGTGAATACATGTGATCACTCTATTACATATATATATATACACGGTGCTCCTGTGTCACCCCTCAGTGCTTATCCACCTCCAACACACTATTGCGCTCACCTTCTGGTTTGACCTGAATATTACCTGAACATACCCGGGAGGGTATGTTGGTACAAAAGCTCTCCACCTCCTTCAGCACATCTAAGCTCCAAAACGCTCCGCAGATAAATTTAAAAAAAGGCTCCATATAGTGAAGTATAGCCAAAATGTATTAAACTTTTATTAAAATAATGTTAAAATGCACTCACATTTGTAAGTGTCCACCTGGAAATACAGTGTATTTCATGAATGAACTGACTTAGATCCCTCATTCAAAATGACGGTATGTACACTTCCGGTCTACAGCTTGACGTCATCTGCTTACCCTACGCGTTACGTCACAACATGTGACTACATCATTACTTCTGTGCAACCTCCTTTCTCTCTGCTTCTCTCACCAGTTAGCTTGATTGGTGTTTGGGCCTTCTGTGAAAATGTGTGAGGCAAATATAGGCAGAAGAAACAGTGGCCATTTGGAAAAGGCACACTGGGTAACTGGGAATATTTTATAGTAGAATCTGTGGAGTTCTAAGCAGGCTTCGTGGTTAAGATCCTGGAGAATGGCTGTATTGGTAAAAATATGATGGATGTGAAAGTGTGATGGAAGCAATCTTAAATCCCACCACTACTGTCAGAGTGTTACAATTGTGCTTTCTCATCCTGTGCAATGATTTTTTCACTTGCTGGACAACAATGTAAGCACCAGCAGACTGAGAGTTATCATCACTGGGTCCGCAGGTAACTCTGCACCCACCATCCAGGTGTCACCGTGTTGTTTATGGAAAACACACCACAATTTATAGCATCTACTGTAACATTTGTGACATTAAAATATGTCTGTGACACTCTTTGTAATGTCAGACTGGAAGGTAACAGAGTCCAAGCAGCTTCCCCATTCTTACATAAATGACTCTCAGCATGTAAGAGAAAGGCATAGTTTCATTGGAAAATTGTGAGCTGTCAATTGCCACTTGCAGTAGCTTTTTGTTGACCCTCTAGAGCAGCCTTTCTCAATTGGGGTGCCATCTGAGTTGTTTGGAAATCACAGATTTTTTTTGTACTTGGCACAGTGAGAGCTTGATCAGGCCAGTGACATGCAGAGCAGTACCAAGCAGTGCAATACCTGGCATTGTGTGTGCTGTGACAGTACTGCAGTTTTTAGAAAGTCATTATTTATTTATTTATGTGTATGTGTCTGTGTATGTGTGTTTATATGAGTGTATGTATGCACATATGTGCATTAGTTTTAATGCTGACCACATTCCTATATATTCAGAACAGTTTTTTTTACATTTCAATCACAATATCGGTGAGTATCCGCTCCTCTGAAAGCGATTCGTGCTTGTATTGCTTTTCAGAGATGTTTGACAGGTGATGAGGGGGGTCCATTGGCTTGGATCACATCTGTGCACCTGCATGCTGCATATAGACCAGCCCATTAATGTGAATGGACTGCCCTACCAGCAAAAACGCAGGGAAAGAAACCCCTGACCCTTTTTTAAAATCTGTTCTGCATCGAACTGTATGATGATGCAGCACTGTGCCCTATGACATGTGTGAAAGCAGTCTATGTTTGCCAATGCGTGGGGTGCTATTAAGAAATAATAGTACCCCACATGTCTGCTAAATAGCAGCATATTCGTCTGTGTGTCATGAACGTACACGATTTTGCATGTGTTCCCGACATGCAGTAATGTGAACTTAGCTTTAGACTGTGGTGCCTCGAGACTAAAAACATTTTTAAAGCGTGCCGTGACTCATAAAAGGTTGAGAAAAACTGCTCTAGAGGGCGTAACTGAGCACTCCCCAATCCAATCAAGAAAGCTGAGGGATGTAGGGTATGATTGTTGAATCTTTATGGTATTTCAGTGGACATTTTCTCAATGCCAGTTTTTCTAACATTCACTAAAGCACATTGCATGAGGTATTTAGGTGTCCAGACCCATTTTCCCTAAATATCACATGCGATCCTAAAACTGTCAATTCATTATGCCGTTTTGTGGTATTTTTACCACAAAATGCTGAAATGGCTTGGTAAATATCGCATAAAACAGTGTTAAACCCAATTCACAAAAGGAAATAAATGCGGTAATTAAGTAGTGGCCCAGGCATGCAATAGGGAACGTGTATGATTTTGACAAGTTGTTAAGGAGCCGGCAGCTGCCAGTGTCCTTAACAACCTGTAACTGTCATGGTTGTTAAGGAGTGGGCAGCCACCAGGTCCTTAACCATTAGCCACCTGGCCAATCGCCATTTGGTGGACGGCAAAATCCTTCAGCATTCCGGGTCAACGCCATATGGCATCCTCCCGGGCATGCGCAGTTTGCGCGCCTGCAGAGCCGCAGGACACGGCCGATGACAGATCTGAGTACTGGCCCCGTTGCCGGGACCATGTGACCTGCTGTGACCAATCACAGCACGTCACATGAGAGTTGTATACAATGGATGGCTTCATTCATGCCATCCATTGTATACTAATGTGTCTAGCTGTGAATGGTCACAGCGATCACATGCACAAGCTGGGACAATCACAGCCCAGCTGTGTCATGTGATTAGCCGTGGCCAAATCACAGCTAAGCAAAAAAAAAAACCCTGAATGAATCGATGTCATTCAGGTAAATGCTTGCTTATAGCAAAGTAATTCTTTGCTATAAGCAAATTGTGTAAAAAAAAAAAAAAAAAATACTGATCACTTCCCCAAAGTAGTACAATGTTACTATGGTAACATTGTACTACTTTGGTCATAGTGAAATATGAAAAAAAAAATCTTAAAAAAAGAAAGAAAATTTAATAAAAAATTTTAAATAATTACAAAAATTTTAAAAAAATTATATATATTTTTTTCATACTGTCATCAGTCAGTGTCCCTGATCACTGCATGCCAGTTATATGATGACGCTGTACTGCACTGGTGACAGTATGTAAAAAAAAATAGTGAAAATAATTTCTCTCATTTTTTCATTTTCCAAAAAATTATGACAAAAAAAATACAACTTCAAAAAACTTGCCATGCCTCTTATGAAATACGTCAGACTGTCTACTCTACAAAAGGGGTCATTTGGGGGATATCTGTACTGTTCTGACATTCTTGGACCTCAAGAAATTAGATTGGTCATCGGTACATCATGATTGATCAATATTCAGATATATCCCATAGTTTGTGAATTCTATAACTTTCCTACAAACTAAATAATACATCCTAATTTGGGTTATTTTCACCAAAGACATGTAGCAGAATACATCTTGGCCTAAATTTATGAAGAACAATTATTTATTTGCAAACTTTTATAACAGAAACAAAGAAAAATGTGGGGGTTTTTTTCAAAATTTTCAGTCTTTTTTTGTTAGTTTAGCAAAAAATAAAAACCCCAGTGTTGGTTAAATACCACCAAAAGAAAGCTCTAGTTGTGTAAAGAAAAGGATAAAATGTTAGTTTGGGTACAATGTTGTATGACCGCGCAATTGTCATTCAAAGTGTGAGAGCGCTGAAACCTGAAAAATGGCCTGGGAGGGAAGGGGGTAAAAGTGCCTGCTATGGAAGCGGTTAAAAGTACCTGTGTGTGACTAGCTGTCGATTGTGTGTGTGTAAATGACTTGCTTTTAGTTATTGCACCCAGCATTGCCATTACATAAATGAACGATCTGGCAGTAGGGTTTTGTTAAACACAGTGTAAAAGTATATCTAAAACAAATGGCTGACTACATAGGAAAAATGGATCCAAGTTTATACAGGGTGTAGAATGTACATTTTCGTTCTGAGAAACCTCTCTGGCATCATCTGGATGTTTGAAATTGTGATGTCTGCTTCTATAGAATCTACAGCTCTCAATGCTGGCGGTCCCATCTGCCAACATAAGTGAACTGGGGACACGTGTGAATTTTCACTGCGACTCTCTTCCAGCACTCATTGTGGCTTATAAAACCAGCTGTGTGTTTTCACACACTGCTTTTATAACAATCAACTCTGATTGTTGGCTAACATTCCATTGGTAAGTATTACAGACAAGCAACTTCAACACACTGCATACAGTAATTCTAACAATCTTTCCTACTTATTAAACATATTCTAGCCTCAAATCATTAAAATTGATTCAGTGCTTCTAATTTCATCAATTAAAAAGTCTAGAAGACATTGTAGCTAAAATATTCATCTTTTAATGTTACAATATATAGTAAAGAAGCCACACAAAGCATTTCCACAACATATGCTGCTGCAGCCTATAAAATGTATTTCCAGACTGACAGAGCAGCCAGTATCCTGGAAAGAGCTAGTCCCTAATGACAGTCTGATGCTCTGCTAACAGACATCCTTTATATTATTTTAAAGCTTTGCCAACAATGCTCTATGTATTCCCTGCTGACTTAAACTATCATATTCATTTAACAATCAGGACAACAAAAAATGATTCATTATTGTTCTGAATATGTTTGATGTAAACTGGTATCAAGAAGTGTTTCTGCTCTGTTATTAATGGACGGTGGACCCCTTTATAAAACCAATGGGGCTATCTTACAAAAACTGGAGCAAGGAAAATTCAAACTGAGCAGTTGCCTATGACAGTCAGTCAAGATTACTCTTTCATATTTGCCCTGCAGTTTATTTCACTTTCCAGTGTTAATTATTGATCAACAGTCCTTGCCATTTAGACATTGTCTGGACTGTCTCGTCTGACTGTGTACTATTCCATGCTTTAATTTTGCATAAACTGTACTATGCAACCTTTGAATAAATAAAAGAATTATGAAAAAAGTTTCATGTTTCAAATGCAGGAATGAATCTGGTTGTTATGGATAACTGCTCCAATCTACTTAGACTAGCCATAGATGTTACTAGGTGGTCATGTGTGCAGGACCAATGCAACTGCTCACCAGGTTGTCACCCAGCCTGCCTGTAGATCCATAACACACATTTAGGGCCATGTCACACTAGCAAATATAAAAAAACAAAAAACAAAAAAACCCTGCAAACTTGAATGTGCTGCCTCCCACACAATAAAGGTGAATAAATATAAGGGGCTGCTGCAAACACCAAAAAGTGTTCCCACTTGCTAATTTGTTTAAAAAGAGAGGTTATTAATTGAATTTATTATTTATATTTAATTTATTATTATATTTATTCAATTTATTGCTTGGCACTAATTTATGTATTTTTTGAATATCATTTTATTTTTACTTATTTATTGTATTTTGTATTTTAGGTTTAGGAGGTCTGTCAGTTATTTACTGCTTCCCTTTACTCCCTGTTTACACTGCATCCTTTATATTATTTTAAAGCTTTGCCAACAATGCTCTATATATTCCCTCCCACACAATAAAGGTGAATAAATATAAGGGGCTGCTGCAAACACCAAAAAGTGTTCCCAATTGCTAATTTGTTTAAAAAGAGAAGTTATTAATTTAATTTATTATTTATATTTAATTTATTATTATATTTATTCACTTTATTGCTTGGCACTAATTTATGTATTTTTTGAATATCATTTTATTTTTACTTATTTATTGTATTTTGTATTTTAGGTTTAGGAGGTCTGTCAGTTATTTAATGCTTCCCTTTACTCCCTGTTTACACTGCATTATCTATTTACTTAATACTTCATCTATTCTATTAATCAATTTATTTATTTATCTATGAAACTTAGCACTTTTGGGGTTTAGGAGGATTGTTGATTTGTGAATTAATCTTATTTGAATAGGTTGTTATGGGAAGATGGTTCTTATAGTCTGTGTATGATGTATGGCAGCGCAACACTTCTCTTTTTATATAGGCTAGCAAATATCCTACTGGCAACAAATTTTCAGCAACAAACTATGAGCCCACTAACCTCGCTTACTCGCTGGCTAGACCAATGAGATATCACCCTTTGCTGATTACAGCCAGCAAAGGTGCAACATCCATTATCCAAAGTGGATGTACTTTCCTGGCAAGATGCCACCAATAACATTACCAGTATAGCATCAGCTTTAGAAGGCTATAAGGCAGCTAGTCTCAACCAGTGTTTTGTAGAACTCTTGGGTTCCTCCAAAGGCTGCTAGGGGTTCCTTTAGCTGTGGCTGATTGACCTATCATGTAATAGTGCCTGTATAGTTCAGGAGACTATGCTACTAGGCACAGCCAACAGTATGCCACCAGAGACCTTTTTAGCCATTTGTAAATGTGGCAATCTGACCATCAATGTAAGGGGGCATATTTCCAACTGACAAGCAATGTAGGGGACATTTTCCCCATTGACCCCCAATGATTTGGTTTTAGCAGGAGACCCCCCCCCCCCTAGGACATGGAAATTATTTTCCTTAATTATGTTCTGTTGTAAAAAGGTCAAGAAAAACTGCTATAAGGACTGAATTTTCTGTAGTCAAATCAGGGATAGATAATTTCTGATTGCTATGAATTATTGTACTTTTGACATTGATTGATCTTTATTCTGTGATTTATAGGTCATGTTGATTTCTGCACAGAAAAAATTCCTACAGAACAGCTGTCATCTGTCAGTGGTTTGGCAGGGGGCCATGGACACATAATTGTGAACCACAATTTTTAGTTTTTAGTCATTTGCCCTATAATTGTGCATTTCCTTTAACTTCTTTTATATAGAAGATACTTATGAAATGAAATGGCAGAACAGAAGAGAATGCAGCAGTAAAGCTAAGTACATATTTAAATATTTTTGCTGAGATAACAGATATTTAACCACAACATTGTGAATATGTAAACAGAGCTATGGCCATGTTCCTCCATGTGATGCTGGCCAAACATCTGCTTAGAATCCAGGCTGTATCAGGAGACAAAGCTGCTGCTGGTGCAGCTTCCCCGGTCCTCTTCCTGCATCCTGCCAAATTTTTTTACTAGGTCTCTCTGTAATTTACTGAAGGAGAACAAAGCCAGGATCAGAGTTTGGAGACATCTCTTGACACTGAAACATGCAGTCTAACTTGTGAATCATTATAAAAAATTACATTACAAATATTATGTTTAAGCCTGGGTTCACACTTGTGTGGTGCAACATACCGCATGTGATTCACACAGGAACTGCACCGCATTCCTGTGCAATCACATGCAAATTCTGTGCGGTGCGATTTGAGCCATACATTTTGTATGGCTCAAATCGCACCACAACCCCACCAAAAAGGTGCAGGACCCTTTTTTTTGGTCCACACTATAATCAGATCATATGGGTGTTCACACCCATGTGATCCAATTCTGCACATCGCACCGCATTCTGTGAACTGATTTCAGGGTGTCGTTAATTTAACCCCTTGGCGCCAGCGCCTCCCGGCCCGTTAAGGGTTTCAGAAGCTGGGAGACGGGCAGGGATTTAGGGTTATGTGACCGCCGTGATTTGCTGTCACAGCGGTCACATGATCGGTAAAGGTCCCGATCGCAAGAAGAGATCGGGACCTTTCCGTGAATACCGAACATGTGTGCTGCGAACGAGCAGGGCGTGCGCACATATTTTTATTAATTGCAAGCAAATGTGCAGAAGCTCGGCGTCAAGGCCCAGATACCGGGAGGCCACACATTTGCATGCGGCCGGCGCCAAGAGGTTAAAATACACATCCGCAATGGTTTGTGTGTAGGGGAGCGATTATGATGCAGTGCGGAAATCACACAGAAACTGGAGCAAATTTCATACCGCATCAGTGTGAACCCAGGCTAAAGGAGCAGCAGTTGAGACCTTTACCATATTTTGGCTGAGCCTTAAGCTGGCCCATAAAATCTGCCGTTAATGTTTTCTGGGTTTTTTTTATGTCATTCTCTACTGGAACAAAGCAGTTGAATGGAATGTATAGTGTTTAGATATGTTTGCTTTCTTTATTATGGTCAAGACTAAGTCCTCATACACACTAGACATTTTTACAGCTGCTGTTTTTGGCTTTTGATGTTTTTTTCTACAGCCAGTAAATTCCCCTGCATGTTATCCTATGTGTCCATGCACATATAGATTGTAATCAATGTTTTTTGGCAGGGATGTTTTTTGGCTGGAAAGAGAACCCAGGACTAGTGGGTTTCTAGAGGAGGATTTTAGCTGTAAAAATGCTATAACGCTGAAAAAATGTGTCAAACCACGGTAAATCGCGGCAAACCAGCATTTTTGGACTTTTTTTGACAAAAAAAACCTAAAAAATGCAAAGCACAAAAAACCATGGCAAAACGCCATGAAACTCTAATAAAAAAACACTAAAAAAATGCTGAAAAACTCACATTTCTAATGTGACTTTACACAACTAACATTACCAGCATTATTGAAAAGCCCAGTGTGCATGGAGCCTAAAGACTACATTTTATATTATTATATTTATTTAGTATATTAGACATGCTCATTACACATAATTATTTTGTGTTTCATGCTTGGTACCATGCCAGCAGGTAGATCTCTAGTCTTCTTTTTTATGTGTAGTAGGCTCTCATGGCCTGTTTTGTTAAAAAAAATGCCATTCTTTACAGAGCTAAATAGCTAAAGCTGAAATTTAAACACACAAAATAATGTGTTAACCTTCTGCAGTGACTTCTCACCCACACCCTCACCCCATTTCCTTCTATAAACTATTGTAGCCCTCTTCTTGGGAAGGTCATAAGAAATTGCCCTCCCCAAACAGGTAAATGAGCTAAACCTGTAGGTAAAAAAGAGAACCAAAACCTTGGCCAAGTGGAAGAGGGGGTTTGATAATAAAGTTGGCAATGCTGAGGACAGGGCCTCTGTGTACAGAGGGGATTCCCTTCCTGGGAAATTAATCAGTAATCTAATCAAAGTAATTGGAAGCAGAAGAACTACTGCAACCAGCATATAACATTGATCATAAGCATATAGATGTACACCAATGTAGAAATAATACAAGCTTTATATAGGAAAATATTAAAAACAGTACATACATTCAATGTACAAACAGATATTATCAGCAAAGAGCCAGATAGGAGTCCTGGCAGAATAGCACATGTACCCTAGTATATACCTTGAGATGAATGTTACAGCAAAGTCCTGTTCCAGAGGCCCATGAGGATGATGCAGCATTGTCTTTGCATCAGAGACCTGAAGACAAGATCTGCGGCTATGAGGAGACCCTCCAGCAGTTAACTAACCAGCCTGGAATGCAGTCCTTGTTATCTGGCACTGTGCTTGTGAGATAATAGGAGTAATAGGACAGATATAATCTGTTTGTCACAAGAATTCAGCAATACACTGAAGAAGATGTGGGCTGCTGCAGTTAAACTATTAGAACAGAAATAATTGTATAATTGTCTCCTCTGATCTGGTGTTAGTAGCATGGACAGGATGTGTGGCTGAGTCCTTGTCTCTCTACGCTTCTTCTTTCCAGGATCTCTTCCCAACACCCCTCAAGTCAGGAAGTGACATACATAAATATACATTACAGTATGATACTAGCAGCTGACAGTAGAGGACAGCGGATCCCTACACTATATTACATTTATTTTTAAAAATATGAAATAGAAATAATAGGTTAATGCAAATGTAAAGGCTAATTTTTGAGTTACCTCTGGGTATCATGAATATTTCATTAACCAACTGCCCTCCTGAGGATTTACCCCTTCCTAACCAGGCCTTTTTTTTTTGCTATTCAGCACTACACTATTTCAACTGGTAATTGCTTGTTCATGCAATGCTGTACCCAAACTAAATTTACATCCTTTTTTTTCACACCAATAGAGCTTTCTTTTGGTGGTATTTGATCACCTGTGCGCTTTTTATTTCTTGCGCTATAAACAAAAAAACACTGAAAATGAAAAAAAAAAACATATTTTTTACTTTCAGCTATAAATAATATATAGTAAACTCAAAGTTCGTTATAAATTTAGGCAAAAATGTATTCTGCTACATGTTTTTGGAAACAAATCCCAATAAGTGTATATTGATTGCTTTGTGTGAAAGTTATAGCGTCTACAAACTATGGTATAGATCAGGGGTGGGCAACTGTGGCCCTCCAGCTGTTGGCGAACTACAAGTCCCATCATGCCTCTGCCTTTGGTAGTCATGCTTGTAACTGTCAGTTTTGCAATGCCTCATGGGACTTGTAGTTCTACAGCAGCTGGAGGGCCACAGTTGCCCACCCCTAGTATAGATACTGCAATTTACGCCATTTTTTTGCTATACAGCGCTGCACTAGTTTAACTGAGAATTGCACGGTCATGCAATACTGTACATAAATTAAATGTATGTCCTTTTTTCACACAAATAGAGCTTTCTTTTGGTGGTATTTTTTTCTTCCAAAAATATTTTATTCATATAAGAATAGACAAGATAGCATATAGAGCATACACAGCTATAAAGCACAGTCAGAACACAGACATGAAATATTACTTTCCGTTTCACAGACGGGATTTAGTGTAAACCATAATACAAAGCAATGTGGTGTAGAACAATACATCAAGCTTACAATTCAAACCATTGAATACTTAGAGGAAAGTAGGTACAACACTGAATGTGTATGTCGTCTTGTCTTGAGTATCAGCAATGCATAATGATGAGCTCATATGAAGAATAGAGCCTGGAAGGCATTAGATGTTGCTAAAGTCATGGTTTACATGTTTATAGTTTAAGTGTATAGTATAGATGAAGTGAGTCCTATCTGTGTGAGGGTGAAAGCACTATTTGGTTGGTGAAGAATGACTGATAAGGTGGTATACCAGGTGTGAAAAAGGAGAGAGGTCAGAAAGAAGAACAGCAAGAAAAAGAGATGTAGGCTGAGATGATAGGTGGGAGAAAAACCAGAAAAAAAAATATGGGGGGGGGAAATGGGTTGAGTGACAGTGGCGTATATAGGCAATAAAAAGTTAAACTGGGTCACCTCCCCGAGTATTAGCCGAGCCGGAAAAATAGTATAGCTTAGTATATGTTACGTGCAAGATCAGACAATGGGGTAACACGTGGATCAGAAACCCCGTCAAACATATCATGATATAGCACTACAGCCTATCTTTACGTGTGATAAAAGCGTCTTCGATGAACCAGGTATTTCCCAAGGAAATTCAATCCGGGGATCGAGATTGATCATTTACTATTCTGTGATAAGTAGAAGTGGATTTGAAATGACTCCAACATGCCCATGTTTTCCGAAATCTCTCGGGATGTTCCTTAGCTATAGAGATCAGTTCCTCCATTTCCTCAGTTTTATCAATCCTATCAAACCATTCTCGTACAGTGGGAACGTGTGTGGAGCGCCAGTGTACTGGTATACATTGCTTTGCAGCATTCACCATGTGCATAGCGAGTGACTTGCAGTATGTCCGAAATGGAAGAGCAGTATGGTGAAGCAAAAATTGTGCGGGAGAAGGGTCTAGGGCATACGTAGTACCTTGTGTGATTGTAGATTGAACTTTTGCCCAGAAGGGTTGTAACAATGGGCATTCCCACCAAATATGCAGGAGTGTACTCGTAGTTTGATGGCATCTCCAACACAAAGCAGAAATGTTAGGGTCGAAACGGTGAAGTAGGGACGGAACCCTATACCATCTAGAGTAAATTTTGAAATTATTTTCTTGTGTATGTGGATACACATATAGAACCTTTGTGTATGTGGTCATATATGTGGTCCCAGTCTTCAGGTGACAGTTGGATTTGTCGGTCAGCGCTCCAGGCCTTTTGGTGGTATTTGATCACCTGTGTGCTTTTTATTTTTTGTGCTATAAACAAAAAAATATTGAAAATTTTGAAAAAAAAAACAATATTTTCTCATCTTTGTCATAAAAAATATCCAAAAAACTAAAATTTCATCATAAACTTGGCCAGAATGTATTCTGCTACATGATTTTGGTAAAAAAAAATCCCAATAAGTGTATATTGATTGCTTTGTGTGAAAGTTATAGCATCTACAAACTATGGTATAGATAATGGAATTTACAGTTTTTACTTTCAGATTGCCTATCACATTTCTTTAGGTGCTAAAATACCAGGACAGTACAAACACCCCTTTTCGGAAAGTAGACCCCCTAAGCTATCTGGTGAGAGGCATATTGAGTCCATGGAAGATTTATTTTTTTTCCACAAGTTTTTGGAAAATGACAAAAACATGTTTTTTTTTTGTTTTTTTTTACACAAAGTTGTCACTTAAATATATTGCTCACACAAGTCATGGGCATATGTGGAATTACACCACAAAATACATTCTGCTACTTCTGCCGAGTATGGGGATACCAGTGTGTGAGACTTTTTGGGAGCCTAGCCACATACAGGAGCCTTAAATCCAATGACCACTTTGAAGGTCTGAAGGTGCGTGACTTCCTCATTTCACTTCCTCACTACCTATCACAGTTTCGGAGGCCCTGAAATGTCACAATAGCACCAAATTCCCACCCCTTTTTGGAAATTAGACACCCCTAGGAAATTAAAATGAGGCATGGTGAGTATTTTGCAGATCTAATTTTTTCTCACAAGGTTTTGAAATATAACAAAAGAAAAAACTGTGATAGATAGTCAGGAAGTGTACTGAGGAAATAAAGCCCTTTAAAAGCCTGAAGGTGCCTTTTGGATTTTGGGGTCCTGTACTTGGCTAGACTGCCAAAAAGTATCTCACGTGTGGTACCCCCATACTCGGGAGAAGTATCAGAATTTATTATGGGGAGTAATTCCACATATACCCATGGCATGTGTAAGCAATAAATCATTTAAGTGACAATTTGGTGTAAAAAAAATTATAATAATAATTTTTTTGTCATTTTCCAAAAACTTGTGGTAAAAAAATAAATTCTTCTATTGACTCAACATGCCTCTCAGCAAATAGTTTGGGGTGTCTACTTTCCAAAAAGGGGTCGTTTTGGGGGTGGGGGCATTCTATGCCCAGCATTAGAAGTTTATGCCACGCATCACTCATTCTTCTAACCACCTGAAGACCAAGCCTTTTCTGACACCTTTTGTTCACATGAAAAAAATCTGTATTTTTTGCTAGGAAATTAATTTAAACCCCCAAACATTATATATTTTTTTTAAAACAGACGCCCTAGTGAATAAAATGGTGGGTGCTGCAATTTTTTATGTCACATAGTACTTGCGCAGCAACTTTTCAAACGCAACTTTAAAAAAAAAAATACACTTTTTTTTATTATTTGGTAAAATATAAAAAATAATGCTTTGTTGAGTAAATAGATACCAAACATGACATGCTTTAAAACTGCTCATGCCCCGTGCAATGGCAACAAACTGCATACATTTTTAATATCCATAGGCAACGCTTTAAAAGCCTTTACAAGCTACCATTTTAGATTTACAGAGGAGGTCTAGTTCTAGGATTACTGCCCTTATTGGGTGCAGCATTGCATGACTGCGCAATTGTCAGTTAAAGTAACGCAGCGCCATAATGCAAAAATGGCCTGGTCAGGAAGGGGGGTAATTCCTATGGAGGGCAGGTGGATAACGATGCTACTGATTTTTTAAAAATTGTTTAACAATCTGACCACACGTGCATAAGGATCCTTATTTTCACCGTGTGACTGTAATTTTCAATTCTCACTGGGCTGAAAATAACTGTTACTTTTTATAAATAAAGATTCTTAACTTGCCATGCTAATTTTGTGAACTGAGCCTAATGCCAATATATATTTGGTGCCTCTTGCAGAGGAAATTCTTGCATTATTTTATTGTTAGCACAGCAAAAAATAAGTTAGCACTGTGCTGCTTTGCATTTAAGATAACTATGCTTTGATGTCCTTTAGGCCCTCCTCAGCACCCCCAAAGTCTTCTACCCATTTTATGCTGTCCACATTTCTTCCAGATTCAGATTATGCATCTCACAAGAAGCCTCGCACCTGCTGCTGAACTCTCTACCAGTCTCCTACACATGGAAAAAAAATTAAATTCACCTTGAAATGATAAGCAGCTTGTCTATCGGAACAAATGTGATTTTTCCATGCAAGCACAGAAGTGAGGGACCACCCAGGTAGCTTGCAGCTGCAGCTATGGGGCTTCCTGTGGGCTGCACAGCATGAAAATGGCAGAAGTGTGAAGAGATGAGTATAAGGCTTTGGGAAGGTATTGGGAAAAAGGGAAAGGGGTAATAAAAAAGGAAAACTATTTTTAAAAAAGTGTAAACATCCTTTTAAGCCTACCATAAGCCATTTTTTTTGTTTTGTATACAGTGAGGAAGTGTTAGTATCTTATCAGATAATTATTGCTGTATAATAGGAAGGTAAAATCTTGCAAACAGCCATAAAAAAATAGTACTATCTAAGAAGGAGGGTTTAAAGCCTCTGATAGAAATGGATTTCTTGAAATTTTCCTGATAGGTGTCAAACAGAACACCTTTAATTTTTAATGTCTTGATTTTTCCAGGAAATTCACTGCTATCATGTTGGGTTTTTTGGGTTTTTTTTTTTTTGGGGGGGGGGGGGATAGCAATTTCTGCTAAAACTTTATTTTATGTTCCTCTGGTTTTTTTTTCTTTTTTGCAGTTTATCTCAGATATCATTTCCCCTATGGTATGCATCCTTTATATTTTCTTTTCAGGAATCCACTTAGGGCTGGTGATATTTAATATCACTACTAATCTAATTTTGATTCTTTAGAGCACCATACATACAATATGCAACAGGAAGAAGGGTCAGCCACACACCGGAGGATTGGTGAATATAGTGTATATTTATTGATCCATAGGACACACAAAACACCAGGACATGAATACAGGACCTGTTAACGCGTTTCACGCGATCTCAAGTTGATTAAGCGCGAGATCGTGTGAAATGCGTTAAAAGGTCCTGTATTCATGTCCTGGTGTTTTATGTGTCCTATGGATCAATAGATAAACACTGTATTCATCTATCCTCTGGTGTGTGGCTGACCCTTCTTCCTGTTGCATCGTGTGTGGTGGCGAGCCAGAGCCTGCACCTGTTGTGGATTGATCTGGATTGTTTGCCTGAGCGGTATACCTCTGTTCTTTGAATACGTACAATATGCCCAGGAGAAAGGAAACAGGAAGTTCAACTCGTAGTAATACCCTGGTTATCACTGAAACAGGAAGTGTCAGAATACCTTCCCAATGGAGAAAGCAATAAAATTCTGACAGAGTTTGTAATTTTCCCCAATGCTAGCCAAAACAAAAAAAAAATGTTTTGGGTGCAATCCAATGGATAAAGGCATTAGGTAACAGCCCGAAGCATTGATTCTCAACTACAGCCCTCCAGATCTCTTTTCAGTAAGATGGAATTAAGCATCTTGCCGCAGGTAATATCTGGGACATTGCATATCTGAAGTTCTTAGACAAAATGGGAGGAGGCAGTCCCAGAAGATAGTGGGGAGGGGCAGTGACATCACCGCACATCTGATACGGCGAGTACTGACGGCGTGGGGTACACACCCTCTGGCCAGACCTTCACCACAGGCAGCGGTTGTTTGCTATACAAAAAGCGTTATTGATGTTTTTAACATGTGAGTGTAATGTGAAAGTGAATTAAAATCTGAATTTGTCTCTGGGATAAGGCACCATATATTCTTTTCTCTTTGCATGCATTTGGCTGTTACAACAAGGAGTGGATCAAAGGAGGGATCAACCCTCACAGGCATACAAGCTACTTGCAAGGCTGCAGGATTGAAGCACATATTAGAAGGAGAGAGTGGATCAAAGGAGGGATCATCCCTCACAGACACACAGGCTAATTGTAAAGCTGCAGGATTGAAGCAAACCATATGCTGGAAGGAGAGTATGATTTGATTTGATTTGACTTGAACACTATAGCACTTTCTTTTTGCACTTGGGACTTTTCATTTATACCTTTTGGATTTTTTTTGGACTTTATATATTATTTTTATCATAAATTATTATTTGATTTATTAATTGGCACATATATTGGAGGATTTACAATTTTTTAAAGGTATCATTAATTGTTGATTTATTTATATTATTTTTCAAGCACTGGTCACTTTTTTAATTAGTATTAGAGCGCGGTAATTATTGAATTAATTGATATCAAATGCATACCTGTAGAGAGTGTGCAAAATAACCAGCGATCTAGAAAAATATATATGTTCCTCTGTTAGTATACCCTGGTGGCTCACAAGTAAACACACTATAAGTCCCAGAAGATAGGTTGCTGGTTCAAGAGGTACTCGCCACTGCACTAATACATTTAGGAGAGACTCAACTATATGCCAAAGGGGTTGCATCTTAGGACAGGTTCCAATATTATGGAAGACATTTTCTATTTGTTTAATTTAGTGCAAGCATCAATTGGAATGGTAGGGTTTAGAGTATGTAAAAAGGCATGAGCATTATACCAAAGGCTGAGTATTTTAAATTGTTTTTTTCTGAAACAATGTGCAGATTGAGGTACTGTGAGCCCACCTGTGTGTGTGCCAGCTCCAACTGTTGAATTCTGCACGTTGTAAAAGAATTTAAATATCCAGCAGTGGACCCCTCTGTTAGGTGGTTTTACTATACAACTTTGTAAAACTAAAATGTGGGTCATGGGTGGCCTTACCCTAGTGGTTCAGTATAACAGACTGCTAACCTGAATTTTTAGAAAGAGGACAGCAATAAAAGCCTCTATATTTTCCTAAATTCACTTTAAAGTGTTACCAAACATAGGACCCTACATTCACTATATCTGGTCTCCCACAGTACACAAAATATGTAAATGCAATTATTTTAGTAAATATAAACTGCTATATACATTTTCTCATCAGCAGTATATAGCAGTCTTGTGACTTCTATCAGTGTCCTGCCGAGCACTGGTTAAAGCTTGTAGGAGGAGTTTTAATTCTCCCTTGATTGTCCTATGAATCTGCAGGACCCTCGACCCTCTGTATGGACAGCACTGATAGGCCCTGTGCTGCTCACATGCACTCTTCCAAGGAAAAAAAACTCTCTAGCAATACACACCAAACTGAGCATGTTCAGAGTGTCTCCACCAGAGGCGGACTGACAACTCATGTCATCCCCGGGCAATAGGGGATCATGGGGCCCCTGTGTCCTTGCCCAGACTCAAAAAAGCCTATGAAAAAGGTACCAGGGGCATCTCATGGGGCCCCCTACTGACCCCAGGCCCTCGGGCAGTGTTCGAATTTCCAAATGGTCAGTCCGCCCCTGGTCTCCACACGATATGTCTTATCAGGAGATAAGAAGGGGACACTGGAAGAAGAGGAGAATCAGAGAGGACAGGTTCAAACAGCCTTTTTACATAATGCGAAGGATTAACCCCTTAGGTTCCACAGTGAGTACAAAAAGCTTGATTTACTGCATATACAGACTGATTTTACTGTTGTGGGTTTAGTAACACATTAAGGCTTCCTAAAGTAGCCTTTTAGTCAATATAAATACATGTAATAATGTCATGTGTAAACCTATATTAATGTGTTTAAAATCTTGAAGCTTAATGAATCAGGGCCTAAATATCTTCTATGTATCTGTCTTTCAGCAGTGAGTGTTGAAAACATCACTTGTATTAGCATACAGTACATGCACTTACTAGGGTGTGCATATGGCATGCATTATATAGTACATCCAGATGTCATGTAGATCTTCCTGTCATACAGCAAGTTTAATTCAGGACATGTAGAACAGACAGTGAAATGTGTTCACTATACCATTACACATCTCTTCAAGTCCATAAGAAAACATCATTTCAGTTTTACCACATCAGAGGCCTCCAATTCCCACAGTGCCTTTTACTCTGCTTAGTCATGATTCAGAAGGCTTGCCAAAATGATCATAATTTTCCCCTCAAACGCTTTTAGGTACTCAAACAAATTTATGTCTTCTATAAAGGTCAATCAAAAAAACTTTAGGGGCATATTTATAAAGCAGTTACTCTGACATTCACATTCACCTTTACCACTTTATAAATATGCCCCTGATAGTGTCTGTATCACATTTTACTAAAATATGCACCTTGTAAAATTTTGAACATAATCATACAACCACTAGGTGATGGTAAAGGGCCTCTGTCAGGTTTTGTCTGCTGTGTACATATTGAGAAAATCTATCCTCACTTCCTGTCCCAGTAATGGTTGTCAATGGCAAAGGTACATCCCATCAGCTGTCATTGGGACAGAATAAAAATGGAAATCTCTTAATGGAATGACTGTCTTGACAGTTGTCAACGGTGGATTTTGCCTTCAAGATTTAATTTCACTTCTTGATGTGTCACTAGTAATGAACGAATCTGCCAAAACTTATTTTGCTGAACAGTTTGGGCCCCTTGGGAGTCTGCTGGGCAAGCTACTGCCAAACACATATTATGGGAAGGCAGTGTCAGGAAAGTCATGCTCAAGTTCGTGCTCAAAAGAATGCCCATGCTCAAAGGAAATGCGCATGCATGCAGAACAGTCTATAGAACTATGCACAGCATTAGGACCCTGCGTGCCTGCATTGTGCACTTGCCGATATGCCTGAGTGTGGTTGTTTAATGGTCTTCGGCGCCTAGTGGCCTATTTAAAGCCTTAAAGGACTTGGGTTCATTGCTGAATGGTCGTCAACTCCTTCTGCTTGTGACCTGATCCTGTGTTCATCTTGTCCTGACCCAGCTTGTTCATCTCGTTTATTCCTGAACCTCTATTGCTGACTCTGGCTTGTGACCCGACTTTGCTTCCCGCCTGCTGTTCCAGTACATCTTCTGCTCTCTTGATGCTGACCCTGGCCTGGCTCTGCTCCTGGTTGCTGACTTTACACTCCTGCTGCCCAGTTGTTGCTGATCTCTTCTCGTCTGACTACGCATCTGATATCCAGTATCTTAATACTGCCAGTTGGTCTGCTCCAGCTCTGCATCTGTTTCCAAGATATTCTGAACCAGATCTCCTACATGCACCCGTGCCACTCTGTGCCCTGTTATTCCCTGATAAACTCCCATGGCTTTAAGTACCATCTCTATGCTGATGACACACAAATCTATCTTTCTACTCCTCACCTCACCCCTTCAGTCTCCTCTCGCATAACTAACCTACTAAGCGACATATTGGCATGGATGTCACTCCACTTCCTCAAACTCAATCTTTCAAAAACTGAGATCTTAGTATTCCCCCCAGCCCATGCCCCCTCCCCTGACTTCTCCATCAAGACCAATAATACAGCCATCAGTCCCTCCCCTCATGTCAGGGTACTAGGTGTAATCCTAGACTCCCATCTGTCATTTCAGCCACAAATCCAATTGTTCTCCAAATCTTGTAGACTTCACCTTCGCAACATCTCCAAGATACGGCCGTTCTTAACCTCTGAAACCACTAAGCAACTTATTCACTCCCTTGTTATCTCTCGCCTTGACTATTGTAACTCCCTCCTCATTGGCCTACCTCATCGCAGCTATCCCCTCTTCAGTCTATCATGAATGCTGCTGCCAGACTCATCCACCTTACTAACCGTTCTGTATCTGCCACCGCTCTCTGCTAATCCCTACACTGGCTTCCCACTGCCCAACGCATCAAAACATTAACAATAACATATAAAGCCATTTATAACTCTGCCCCAAATTACATCACCAATCTTGTCTCTAAATATCACCCAAACTGTACTCTCTGCTCCTCACATGACCTCCTGCTCTCTAGCTCCCTTGTCTCCTCCTCCAATGCTCATCTCCAGGACTTCTCCAGAGCTTCCCCCATCCTCTGCAACTTTCTACCCCAATCTATCAGACTATCACCTACTCTGCTCACTTTTAGGCAATCTCTGAAAACCTATCTCTTCAGGGAAGCCTATCCTGCCCTCAGCTAATAATGGAATTTTCTACTCCTACTACCAGTCCACCCCCCACAGTTACTAACTTTTGTACCACTAGCCCCTCCCTCCTAGATTGTAAGCTCCAAGGAGCAGGGACCTCCTAACCCTCTTGTATTGAAATGTATTGTTGCTGTATTGTCTCCCGTTATATTGTAAAGCGCTGATCAAACTATTGGCAGTATATAAATCCCGTATAATAATAATCATCCCCAGGGGAAACAGGACAAGAGGTGTAAGGGCAGCCCTCTCGTAAGCTCAGCCCAGACCAGGTATGTGACAGCTAGGCAGATGAGAATGTCCACCATTGCAATTCACAAAAGTAAAGCACGGTTTGCTATCTCTCCCTTTGTAATCAGTGATGTCTCTCATTCTCTTCCTACAGCAGCTCATGGCACAGGGTAGTATAATTGGGAGCCATACATTACCCACTGAATATTTGCCTAAATGTCGCCTGTTTGAGGTGAATTAGAATCCTGGAAATTTGTAACAAATTCGTCACTGAAAATCTTTCCAAGTCTCCTTTGGAGAATAGTAATTTCACATATTCAGTCAGCAGCCCTGCCTCCTGAAGGATGATACCCAGTGCTGCAGCGTAATCACACAGTTGCACACCTGGCCTCAATCGGAAAGGTGAATTCAGAACATTAGTCAGTGCCTGGTCAAAGGCCTTGGTATGTTGGTATCCTTGATAACTGATCTGAAATTTCCTTTTTAGCTGTTTTGCTTGCGGACTGCCCTGACCCTGGCCTGTATCCTGAATACACTTGCCTGCTGTCTGTTCCAACCTCTAAAGCAGGCCATACATGGGTCAAAGTCCGAACGGTTTTTTGATCGCAAATCAAAAACATTGTTCGTTCGTAATCTGATGGTGCCACTATGATTTCGAAAATCAGTAATTTTACACAAATTTTCCAGCATGCCTGATAAACAAAATAGGGAGGATCCGCGAAAATCGGCCAGTGCCTTTGCCCCACTAACAGAGCGAAAATCAGCCGATTATTCTTAGGTCCGATTTTTGAACGTATAATCGTTCGAAAATTGACCCAAGTATGGCTGGCCTTACTCTGTGTTCCTGCCTTTCAAATTTGTACTCCACTTTGTTTTGCAGTTGGTTGCCAATGCCACCCTTATGTGACAATAGGAATGCATTGCATCCTGTGATACTGCTTGGGGGATGTTGATTTGCTAATGGGGTAGAGGCTGTTTACTTTGCAAAGAGATTTTGTGAATATGGCAAAGCGTGAAAAAGATTGTATATACAAAGTATAGCTCATTGTTTTATATTTAGATAGAAGAGAGACTTTGTCCTGGCAACTATTGTCATCAAGAGTCAAGGTGATAGAAAATCCCAAATTTTGAGTTGCACCAGGAATAGCAGAGAAACCTTTCAATAACACTAGCTCTAGTGACAACTGTCTAAGCCCTGGTTCACATCTGTGCGATTATGTGGGACGCAATTTTTGCAGGCACGAGAGCCCATTCATTTGAATAGACTCCAGTGCTCTGGGACACACAGAGAAGAGGTCCCTGTACTACTTGGGAAATTGCACCCCGCACGGGAACTGAAGTTCCCAGTATGGTTGCGATTTCCACTGAGGGCAGTGTGCTATTAGAATTAATGGCACCCGCCCACGGGTCCCGCATTCCTCTGTGTGGGTGGTGCCGCTGCAGGCATTTGTATGGGTCCTGCAGCGGCGCCACCCGCACAGATGTGAACTGAGGGTAAGGGAAGATTTCCCTTACTTTGGAGAGACTTGTTCTCAATTTCCATTGTGGCAGCGACATGACATGAAGGAAAATAGTCTCAATTGGACACACGGAAAAAAAAAAAAAAAAAAAACTGATTGTGTATAACCCTTCCATACTGTATACAAAATAATTAGGATAAAGTTTTGTATTTAGTTATACTATAAAGAGAACTTCAAAGTAAACACAACTTCACTTTATTCAATAATATTCATTTTCCTCAAGTCCTTAAGATAATCACCCAACTGCGTCATGTTTCTTTCCATACCCCATCTTGTTCCAGACAATTACTATGATGCCTTACATATTGTAGCTGTAGTTAGAAGAGAAGTAAAGAACTGAACTGACTAGATATCACCAAGCGTTGATCCAGCTCTAATGAGTAAACATAATAAGATGGTTTTGGAAGTAACACTAGGGACGGTTATAAAAACAGCAGACTTTAGAAAGACAGCAGATGTTGCAGAACTAACATGCAGATAGCTGGGCTGTCAGCCTGCACATTGATTTTAATTTGTAATGAAAGGCAAGATTCACAAAAAAACATTCTTACTATCAAATGAATGAAAGTTAAACTAATCATTGTCTATGTGATTATAGACAGAAAAAGCCTGTAGATAATGTGGTACTAAATGGTACTAGCATTACATATACCGTATATACTTTTCATTTGCTAATTATGAAAAATCATAAAACACGCAGAATGTATTTTCCATCGCCTTCTTAGTGACAGTGTTCACCAGAACAGAGAGGTGGAACCTCCCCTTGAGGATCACACAGCAATTAAAACTTGACAGGTGTTCTAATTCTTTCCTGCTCTACTTAAAACAAAAAATAAAAACAAAGCCAAACGTTTATGCTATACATACACTTTAAAGTACATGTAAATCCTCACCTTGTAAAACAACCAATTAAGTTTAAAATAAAAAAGGCAAAATATTTGTGTATACACACTGAACACTGATCTTCCCAGTGAATGGCTGTGCAAAGGGGACATGTCAGAAGAAGTCTGGTCATTGGATTAGCTCCCAGGACAGCTAAAAAACTGACCACGTTGAGCTCTCCTGCCTAGTATGGTCAATTTGTAATAGGAAAGCAGAGGGACTGATAGGAATTTCACATGAAGGAAGCAATACTAAGAGAACATGATCATTTTTCATATAAGTACATGATACAGTAGACACATAACAGGAATATGAAATGTTGGGTTTACATATACTTTAAGAATATAAATGCTAAGTAATGTTTAAGTGTAACACTTGCAGGTCTTTATTCCATATCAAAGTGGTAATCCCATTTTATCTTTCTAGATAGCTCCATCCAGGTTTAGGAACGGTTCCCAAAGAAGTCAATCTGTAATCTGCACCTGAACCGGACCACACTGCTCAGAAATCGTACATGACTCTTTTTAAACTGCGCTAAATCCGCACTGCCAGTGCACCGGACATACTGTATGTGAACAGGCACCATGGGAACCAATGTTTTTACACATGCCATGCAATTCAAACCACATCCAATCCACATATATGCAAACCAGGACTTAAAGGCAAAGACCAGCTTTTCAGAAAATAGCATATGAAGTCAAAGGACTGCTGTTGATATTAAGAATAAAATTTGTAAAATGATTATTCATTTTTCTGTTTTACCTGTAGGCCATTTGGGTCTCTCAGAAGCCTGTCTAAAAAAACTCTTAGTTAGCAACCCACTTATCCTGCCTTTTTGCTAGTACATGAAAACTGTTGGTTTTCACTCCTGAAAAGCTGGCAGTGAGCATACAATGGTTTCCATTCCAACAAGTCAGGACGTGGGGGGTTTCTAACTAGGAGTTTTTTTGACCAGGCTTCTGAAGGGATCCAAATGGCCTTTGGGTAAAACAATAAAATTAATGAGTAAAGATTTTTACTATCTACTGATGCCCCTTGACTGCATAGGCTGTTTTCTGGAAAAGGTGAACTTAGCCTTTAACCACTTGCCCTCCTGAGGATTTACCCCCCTTAATGACCAGGCCTCTTTTTACTACTCGGCGCTGCACTAATTCAACTGATAATTGTGCGGTCATGCAATGCTGCACCCAAACAAAATTTACATCCTTTTTTTCACACAAATAGAGCTTTCTTTTGGTGGTATTTGATCACCTGTGCCCTTTTTATTTTTCACGCTATAAACAAAAAAAGACCAAAAATTTTGAAGAAAAACGATATTTTTTTACTTTCAGCTATAAAAAATATATAGTAAACTCAAAGTTAGTTATAAATTTAGGCCAAAATGTATTCTGCTCCATGTTTTTGGTAAAAAAAATCCTAATAAGTGTATATTGATTGTTTTGTGTGAAAGTTATAGCGTCTACAAACTATGGTATAGATACTGCAATTTACGCCTTTTTTTATGCTATACAGCGCTGCGCTAGTTTAACGAACAATTGTGCGGTCATGCAGTACTGTACATAAATGAAATTTATGTCCTTTTTTTTTTTTACACGAACAGAGCTTTCATTTGGTGTTATTTGATCGCCTGTGCGTTTTATTTTTTGTGCTATAAAAAAAAAAAAGGCTGACAATTTTAAGAAAAAAAAAACAATATTTTGGACTTTTTGCTATAAAACATGTCCAGTAAAAAAAAATAAAAATCAAATTTCGTCATAAATTTTGGCCAAAATGCATTCTGCGACATGTCTTGGCTGAAAAAAAACCCAATACGTGTAAATTGGTTTACGTGAAAGTTATAGCGTTTACAAATGGCGGGAAAGATACTCGGATTTTTAATTTATTTTTATACTAATAATGGCGGCGATCAGCAACTTATGGCAGGACTGCGGCGGACATTCTGACACTGGGGGGGGACGGGACTGACATCCCCAGTGACACCAATACAGTGATCAGTGCAAAAAAAAAAAACACTGACACTGTACTAATGGCACTGGGGAGGAAGGGGTTAACTTTTTTATTCACTGAAAGGGTTAACTGTGCGAGGGGAGTGTTTTACTAGGGGGTGGGGCTGTGTACTGCACTGGGACTTGCTGATCGTGAGAGAGAGAAACTCTTCTCTCTGGATCAGCATGTCAGGAGCTGTCAGGGAACTGACAGAAAGCAGAGCTACTGCAGCCCTGCTCTCTGTCAGTGATTGGCGCTAATCGGCGGGACACGGCTGGTAATGACCGTCCGTGACCCGGCGACTGACACCCGCGGCCGGGATCGGCGGTGCAGGTAGGGCGGTGGCGCGCCTTGCGTGCGCCCCCTGCCTGTTTTGCAAAAGCACGTTTTCAAACGTGGTTTTGCCCAGCCGTGCCTACCTGCCACCGTATTTCTACAGTAGCTGGTCGGCAAGAAGTTAATGTTGTTAATGTAAAGTTATGAGCCTGGGCGCTAAAGCATGCATCATACATTCTAGAAAGAGAGTACAACTGCAAATAATGGCTGAGCAGGATCTTGGTGTAGAAGGTTTTTTTTTTACCTTGATACATTTTCTGCATTAAAGTGATTCTAAACCTAATTTTATTTTCTTTAAAATAACAAACATGTCATACTTAACAGCTCTGTGCAATAGTTTTGGATAGAGACAGCCCGATCCCCCTCTTCTGATGTCCCCTGGCAGAGGTCTAGGCTCTTCCCCCCTGCCAAGTGCCCCCATAGCAAGTTACTTGCTATAGGGGCACTCGTGTGTTCGCTCCTGAGCTGGCGGTGATTGACAGGAGCAGGAGCCAATGACTCCCGCTGCTGGCTCTCTATCCAATGACGAAAGAGAGAGCTGCTGCTCTTGTGCACACTGCTGGATCAAGATTGGGCTCAGGTATGTATTTAGGGGGGACTTGGGGGGAGCTGCATGCAAAAGGTTTTTTTACCTTAGAATGCATTAAGAAAAGAAAAAAAAACCTTCTGCCTTTAGAACCACTTCAAGGTAAAAAAAAAAACAAAAAAAAACCCTTATGTTTGCAGCTTCTCCTCCAGCTCCTCCTCATACTTACCTGAGCCTGATCTTGATCCAGCAATGTGCCAAGAGCATTCTCTCACTGGAAATCAAGCCACTGGCCCCTGCTGCTATCAATCAGAGACCGTGAAGAGAGAGTTGGGGGCAGGGCCAAGCCACACTGTGTGGGAGGTTCTGGACTTCAAGCCAACTTTGTCATAGTGTAAGATCAGAAAAGGTTTTTTAAAAGACAAGGTAGCTAATTCAGACACACTCACACCTTGTAGAGGTGATGGCAACAAGAAAGACAACCTTGTATGTGAGAGAGCAAAGAGAAATATCCCTAATAGGTTCAAAAAGGTGATTCTTGAAGGAGAGAAAGAACTATATTCAGATCCTACGGTGTCACAGGAGAGATACCCTGTACAAAAGACTGAATCAAAGAATGAGACACAAACAATATCTGAAACAGGATAGTAAGGGCTTATATTTGACCCATAATGCTACTGCTGGCCAAATGCTGATTTAGGCTATATTGCAAAACGTTGGTACTATGAAAATCACCGAATGTCCTCCATTTCAATCCTGCGGAGTAGATAAGGATGAAGTTTCAGAGGAGGAAAGGCATAGGTCAAGTTGTACTGTGGTCAATCCCACAGAGATACCAGAGCATTCACCTCTACCACCAGTGGATCTCTGCATTTGGAGACAAACTTTGTCAAATTGTTGTTGAATCTGGAGGCCAGGAAATCCATAGTTGGGGTCCCCAACCTGCAACAAAGGACCTGAGGCACCTCTCAGTGAATAGACCATTCTCCCAGGTAGATGGATTGTGACTGAGGTAGTCTGCTTGCCAATTGCCCACACCTGGAATGAGACCAGTGGGCAAGACTGGGATGTAAAGTTCTAGACAGAATTGTTTTTGCTTCACTTACCGCAGCAAGGCTTCTAGTCCCTCCCTGAAGGTTAATAAAGATCATTGCTCTGTTTCAAATGCAGCTTAATGCATTGACATACCTCCTTTGCACCAGCCACAGGCAGCTTAACTCATCAATAAGACACAGAAGTTGAATTCATAGATAATTGCAGTCTTTTGAAGTGTAAGACTGATTTTCCAACACTGACTGAGGGAACATGGAAGAACCAGGGAAGGTCTAGCTAGAACTAAATGAACTGTCATTAAACAGAAGAGAACAACAAAGGGAGATACCAAATCACATAAATAAGCATGTTATAATGGCCCATAAACCACAGCTAGATGTCAGCATACTACAGAACAATAATAACTTGATGCAGTTCAATACAACACAAAATGGATACATATACAGTAAGTGGGCAGAACAACCACTGTTGTGGCATTGTCTGACTGAAGTCTTTTAGGCTTTCCAGTATCCAACTCCTCCTGTAAGTGACAGTATAACCCAGTTGTCTCTTATTTACGTCTGACCCTGTATCCCTTTATGAACAAGAATGAAGATTTGCTTTAGTTCAGTACATTTCTCCTTTTCAGATTATAGGACATCTGCCCAGGCTCTTTTAAATTGGATTACAAAATATTCTACTTTGAAAGTCTAAAACATGTCAATTCTATATCTAACCAGAATAAATTCCATGATTTGATCAAATGTGCTAAAACAAGCAGGAATTAGTATGGAACAGCCCAAATAATATGTATATTTAGATCAGACATGTCAAACTGGTGTTTTATGGGCTACAAACAAGCCTCTCGCTTCTTCTCTGCACACCTCAGTGTATTAAGGTTAAAAAATGCTCCCAGCTGTGTTCTCAAAATGATAAATTAAATGTTCTTACATATTTTTTTCAGCTAAATACAGGAAATTATTTATGGCCTCTTTCCCTGTGATTAAATATAGTAAATTGCATTTTTTATTATAATGTTAACCTCTAAAGTGACAAAATCACTTTTTGTAGCTAAAGTGGAACCATTGGTTCCCATTAAAAAAAAATATGTGCTGCAGTACTTAAAGAGGAACTTCAGTTTCTGTTTATTTCTTTAAACATCAGCAGCTACAACTACTGTAGCTGCTGACTTTAAAAAAACAGGTACTTACCATTACTTGGAATCCAGGTCTGTCTCTCTGCCCCTGGTGCCTCCAACTTGGATACGGGAGCCTGCTGTGCTTCCAAAGGAATCCCCACTGTGCATGCGTGAGTGCTTTGTGCATAGTGACATGTCCCAGGAAGTTGTGGGAGGGGAGGAGGTGGGGAAATGGATATTAGGGAAAGGAAAGGATGGTAAAAGTGGAATGGAATGTCAAGCGGGTATTACAAATGATACAGTCATATGAGGGCTGCAAGAGAGAGTCTTGTCATTGCTCCCTCACACCGTATAGCTTGGCATCTCTAGGTCAGAACACTTCTTTAAGAGCTAAATGTTCACAGATCAGGCCACTGTGAATTGGGCGATCCAGCCTGTATGTGTATAGACATCTAATAAGTCTACAATTAGTACAGGGAACAAGTGGAAGATGGACTTGGCCCAGCATGACAATTCAGAATGCAGGCTTCATAGGATGGGCTCGGGGGAGCTATAGTTACTGCATTAAAACCCACTGGAGTTGATTTACTAAAACTGGAGCGCGCAAAATCTGGTGCAGCTGTACATGGTAGCCAATCAGGTTCTAGCTTCAGCTTCTTCAATTAAGCTTTGACAAAAACAAAATGCAGAACTGCAGCAGATTTTGCACCATGCAGTTTTAGTAAAACAGCCCCACTGAGTCTGCACAAGACGTCTTTCCAAAAGCACAAATATTTTATTAAAGTCCTTTATAAGTCTTCTTTAAATGGCATGTTTTATTTAAGAGACATGTCTACTAGTTAAAATGAAAGTATGACTAGATTGTCACCACATATATTCACATAAATATTTTACACCCAAAAAAATACAGCATTTTATTTAAAAAAAAAAAATGGAATAAATTGGAACTGAAGATACATAAGGATATTGTTTCACTTATGTGAATTCATAACATTGTAAGATTTGAGATTAGCCAAAATATTTCATAAGACAAAACAAAAATGTAGAATAGATTTCGTAACAAGGACTCATTTGTTACTGATGAATGTCCTTTATCCTATTGGAACATCTTCCTCTTCCATTTTAGTCTCCTCCTGTGTTGCAGACTCAGGATCTCCAGGAAGAATGCTGGTTACTGTCTGAATGAGCTGCTCAATCTGTTCTTCTGTTAGCCTTTCTTCGCTCTCTTCCACCATCTATTTTTCAAACAATGATAAAACAACAAAAAACAGGATTTGTAAAACTAAACCACAAACAGCCTAATTGGGGAACCCTATGCAGGCATAAAATCCATTCATAAAAATCTAAGGGTCCTTAAAACAAAACTCTGGTTCAACTTTTTTCTTATGATACATTTACTCAATGTAAAAAAAAAAAAAACAGCTCTTACTGCAATACTTACCCTTAATCCAGAGTTGTCCTCCACAGTACAAGATTCCACTCCGAATGCAGTGTCATCGACTTACCCACTGTGGCATTTTAACAGTGCTCATCATCATTCACAATGTACTAGTGCAGATGTGATGGCTCTCTGCATCCGTTAGAACCACCCAGCTCAGAGAAGAGCTGAAAAGAAAGAGGTCTGCTCTGAAGACTTTAGAAAAAGTATTAAAGTGAAAAGATAACATACACACTGATGGAACTTCAGTAGAGGGAGGGAGGTGGCCTGAGGGGAGAGAAAAGAGGTGGCAGGTGGGTTGGGGGAGAGATTGGAGCCAACAGTTGGACTTTAAAGTGCCAATAGACACCAAAAGGAAGTTGGATATATAGGCACAAAGCTTCAGGCATCTGAGACTGCTGCAAGGTCACGACTACTTATATTTACTATGGAGGTGGTGTGCTGCCGATACCTCCCGTGCCACCTTACGGGGGGAAACCAATTGTGAACACACAAGACTGCTAACCTGTAAAACTGATACCTTTTTTCCTATAGCAATGAGATGGAAAAGGGTTGCATTAGCCAACTGTCATATCAATGGGTACATTTTCTCTATACTGATCTGGTCCCTTGATCTGAATTTGTCATTGCTTAACAGTATTTTGGTAATGCGAGAGGAATGTGCAACTTGCAATAAATCATAAGAATCAATCAGCATTTCTTTTTTCAGTGCTCAACATCCTGGAATGTAGCACAGCCCGATTACTAAGGTAATGGAAATCTTGTTTTGGGCTTTTGCTCTTTTGTATTATCTTAATGGAGAAGATTTTTAGCGTAAAGAAGGCTGGGAAGCTGGAGGAAAAGCAGAGGGTCAGTGGGGTCCCAGTTCAGAACAGTTACATGAAGCTTCACAGAGAGGATCATTAAGACACCTGTCTTTCTAGGATGATTTATACCAGCAGAAACTGCAGCATACAGAAAGTATTACATTCACATCATTCCATAACAAAGTTCTACATTTAGAAAGAACACATTTTAACAAAGTACATGAAGTAAATGTTACTAGCGCTGCCCTCAGAATTGACATGTTTTCTGGCAGTTGAATTTATAGTAATGATTAAACATCACCCTTTTTTTATTTTTCAAAGCATGCTGCTTACATGCCAATGAACTAAAGAAAACCTGTTTATCTGTTTTACACATTAAATAACATCATGGTGACTTAAGAAACAGTAGGGGTTAAGGACATATGGAGAGCTCAACACACAAAGATGTGCAACAATAAAGCTTCCCTCCCTTGACATGCACTCAGCAGATACTGTATTTAATCAGAAAATGCTGTAAGAAGAAGAATGTACTCACCAGCTGGATTTCCACTGCTGTCATGGGCCGATGGTTAAGTAGCTGCAGCTTCTCTGCTCTTCAAAAATAGAAGCATATTATTTCTCCCATGGACTTTTTCTAAATGCCATATAAAGCATTAAACAATACAAAATATCCCGGCTCCTAAAACATTCTGTGCACAGAGCATACCTGTAACTGCTATACAAATAATTCACAATTTCTATTAGTTGATTTTAGCAATAGAAAGCCAAGTAAACAAAATTAACTTATGAACCTAAACTTATTGGCCTTTGTTATGCCAGACAGCATTTTCATGGACCATATCAGCAATTGCTAATGAGGGTCACTGCAGTCAGGCCACATGACCACAGATAACAGCTATGGAACCTTGTTATCAACCATTACTGATCTCCTTTCGAGTGCCACCTTGTGGTATAAATCTCACATGCCTGGATGCAGTCGGCTGCGGTCATTTATACACTGGCAGATACAACATCCTGGAATGTAGCACAGCCCAATTACTAAGCAGACATGGACAGGCAAGATAATAACCTGTTGCCTGACATAAAATAAGAGTCATTCAGCAGCAAATGTAATGTAATTTAGTAACAGGCTGAAAAGTGGGATAGGTTGGTGAGCTACAGGAGCATTGACGCTGTAAAAAGACATATTTCTTCATTTGTTGATCGATATACTACCCCTATAGCACCATTCTACCTGATACTACTCTGGATCTGCAATGACGGCACTACTTTTTACTTGGCGGACCAATTAGCATATTTTTTTTATTGCAGTGACATAAATATCTAAATCTGACTCACTAGCAATTTGGAGCTTGACTCCTAACTTTTTGGAAACAATTTCCTGATTTAAAATGCTGAAAAAAGGCAACATATAATCATAAAAACGAAATTTACAAGGATGACACTGCTGTATAAATTCCTTCATGGATGTTGCTATTTTTACTTTTACTTACTGTGCATTGCCATTTTATGGTGGCTTTTAATACAGCAGGCAAGGGTGGTAATAACTGATACAGTATGTAGGGTTATATTCATTCTTAACAAAATGGAAAGTGCACAATTATATAACTAAACACATAGGTTATTTTCACCTTTCCTGTTCTAAAGCAATAACCTGAGTGGTATGAATTCAATCCCATTACAGAGCAATAATGGTATGAAGCATACCAGATAAATGTTATCGCGACTATAAATTTTATTTCAATAATGTAGTTAAATTGCTTCATAATACAGTACAGTTTCAAAAAACTGACCTGTCGCGTGTTTATTTTTTCACTCTAACGCCCATGCAATGCTGCCATTGATCCACTCCTCACCATATGCAATGCACCTTTGTATGTGATGGCACAGCTAAAAGGATGCCATTATAATTTACAGTGCTTTCTAGGCGGTTACCACAATATGGCTCCAGCCATCTAAGTGACATTTATGCAGCTAAGAAACACAATATGCGAATTATATTTCACAGAACAAGTGGAATTTAAAACTTGCAGTTTGATAGTTTTGCTAGTGACTTTTAAACAAAATGGAATCACTGTTAAAAAAACTAATCTGTTACTGATAACAATGCAATGAAATATTATTAGTCATCCAAGATGTTTTTTTAACATTAGCAATCCTTACCCCTAATCATTGTGCCTTCTCTTTAAGATTTACCAGCATACTGGATAAATCAGCCACTAACTGAAAACCCTTGGACATGATTTTGGTAACTTTTATGGGCTTTAGTGGTAGAGACACTAATTGTGGAATTACCAGAACAGTAATAAAGTGACTGTAATTCTGCCTTCTGCATTGTCACCACAGGTTATAGCATGCAGTGGGGCCTTCAAATGACATTGGTGCATGCCCCCACCCCTGCCCATAGAGGATAAATTCCCTCCCTATATCATGTACCCTGAGGGATTTTCAGAATAATTCTAGATTCATATGACCAGAAGCAGATCTTGACCTGATTTTATGGTCATTTCAGTAAATGGAAGATTTTTAGCACATGTATGTAGGGCTTTCTTGACTTCTGCTTTAATGCGGCCTGACAGCATCAAGAGCACCAAACAAAAAGTAAGATAGGCCATAGATTATGCAATTTCTTTCCTGCAACCTGTAAAAAAAATCACTTGATTCCCTTGATTTCCCCCCATCAACACAGTCAGTGTTGATGGGGGAATCCCTCCTGCGGAGCTATTGTGTTCTCCCAGCGGGGAGCCATCCCTGCAGGGAAAACACGATTACTGCTGGCGGTTACAGCTGAACCAGCTGATATTTGATCCATCTATGGCTGGACTAAACCAGTAAACCTTAACACAGAACAGAAAAATGTTTATACTTTAATAGCTTCTTCCACCTATAATCATCAAATCCAGTTTTAAGGTTTTTCTCACAATTCTATCAACAGCTTTATACTATCAATAAATATCTTTCTAAATTTGTAATATACCATTTAGGCAAATACATTTGTTAGAACATAATTAGGACACTGGTCATTTTCTTTGCAAAATGATCCTGCAGCAAAGGCACTTTCTGTATTACATGATCTGAAATGATAAACACTGAGGCAATAAGACCAGGCAGAAAAAATGAGCATTGTTTTCTTGGCTGGGCCAGCTGCCATCATCTGGATTTGTGGCCATTAATGTGATGAAACAATTCTTATTTTTTTTATAGAGTACAAAGAGAGTGCTATCAAAATAAGGTTAAAGATTCAGCATTTAACTGGCAACCTTTCTTCTGAAAACACAATCATAATCCAAATGTGGAAGTAATATTTTGTTATTCTGTATTTTAAAGTTTTGTCTTATTGTCAATTGTTAATGATTAGGAGGCATGCCAGCTTAAAAAAGATTGTCCTGTGTTGTCTCTAAATCTGAACGCAGGACCTGCCAAAAGTACTTGGCATGCAAACAGCAGACTGACCAGAACCTAAGCATATGCTTTTTACTGAACATCACAGGCCTCATGACATGGGTGCTTGAGGTCATAGAACGTAAACCGCGGGTGCATTTCTGTGCCCCAGATATACACATGCCACATACAGCCAATCATAGTAGTAAATGGCTGTACACTGCTACTTGCATAAACCTGTGCATCTTTATGGGTGTGCAATTCTGAACATGAAGAGTCTGCACCCAGACTCCAGGGTGTGCAGCTTTACATATGCAATAGTTTGGGTAAGTAGAAACATAAAACCGCATAAACCATTCATCATTACTGTCTATCCGGGGTGTGGAAATGCACTCGCAATTTACATTGTATGCCTGAGAGCACCCATATGCATGAGGCCTCGCAAAGCACCTCCAGCCAAAACTTTTATTTTGGTTCTGGATAGAGTACAGAAAATGTTAGTGTCTCTGACTCCACCAGGGAGATTTCCCTTCACTTTCTCTCCTGATGACATTATGTAAGTAGAACAAGAAGTATAGGGGATTCTCTAAGTGGAACACAGACAGCAGTAAAAACACCCAGTAAAGTAGAGGAAGACTAGAATCTGGTAATCTTTTTATCTCAGCAGTTCCTCAACAACGACAGTAACTACTGTGCCATATATTAAAGCAGAACTCCACCCAAAAAGGGGAAGTTTTTTGTCCCCCGCTCCCCATTAAGATTGGCACCTTTGGGGATCATAATAGTAAACGGCTACTACTGCCCGTATTTGACAGGTGCCAGCTCCCACTGCCATCGCCTAGGATTGGAAGCGAGAGTTATCCACCCCCCCTCCCTCCCTGTAGTCTTCTGGGACATGTGACAGGTCCCAGAAGACTACGGGGCCATTCACAAAGCGCAGCGCTTCTCACGCATGCGCAGTGGGCACCCAGTTGTGAATCCCCAAGCTCTCACAGCCGGTTGCCCACACTGAAGATGCTGGTGCCAGGAAGAGAAGACGGCCAGTGAACCCAGCCGTGATGAGGACACCGCTGGACCGAGGGACAAGTAAGTGGCTGCATTTTAAAAGTTAGCAGCTACAGTTTTTGTAGCTGCTTTTATTTATTTTTTTCAGGTGGAACGCTGCTTTAATTAGAGGAAGAATCTGCAAATCTGTATATAAAATTAAAACATGACACACAACGTAAGTAAAATGTGAAAGTAAGACAAAATGAGTAAACTCTAGCTTGTTTCAATCTGGCTCCTGCATGTTCTCAACATGATAAATGTCCCCTGCTTGTGTATACAGAGTATAAATCTGTGCCGCATAATTATCACTGAACAACATAAACCATTTGTTTTCATACTATCACCATATGCTTCTTATCGTTTCATTCCACTCTAGTCTGTGCCAAATATGTGTCCCTCATACCGACTGAGCTACTCTGTCCTGGAATGTAGTACTTCTTCAAGGAGCATATGGCCACAGTAAGATATAAATGCTAAAAGAACATGTAATGAGCAAACACTTACTTGGTCAATTTATGTGATTTCATTGCAGTTAGAAACTTCTGCACTATTTCAGGACTTTGATGCTGGCAGGGTGTGCTGGACAAATATTTCAGTGTCTACAGAAGAAAAACAGCAGATTCACATCAGCAGCTATTACTGCAATCAGACACTTAAACATGTGGATGGCAAGCTGCCCAGAGAGGAACGAGGTCTTAAAAGCATCTAGTCACCTAATTCTGTATTTTTAGGTTGGCTGATGTCTGACAATGGTAGATTTAATGTGTTTTGAGTTGAGCCTAAACTGCAACTCCACTGTCTACTCGAAAATATAAAGTCATGGTTAAAAGCTCTTTCATACACATATCTCTCAAGGAAGGCGTACTCTTCTGTAAAAGGTAACTTTAAAATGAGATTATTGATTTTCAGTATTTATCTACACCAATATATCACAGAGTTCTATACACAGCACATAAACACATTCACATCAGTTCCTGTTCCCTGCAGGAGGTCAAAATCTAATATCTCTACCACATTATATACACTATAGGTAACGTGGCAGGATGCCAAATAGCCCATTGGCATCACAGGAGGAAACCCAGCAAAGTCAGTCATATTTGATTTTTATTTTATTTTCAAATCAAATGTCATTACAGGAACAAAACCTATACTTACATTTAAGATCCAGCACACTCCTTACAGCCATTGATCTTGCATTTCAGTGTGCTGCAGAGAAGTGATGGATGATACCATCAAATTGCAAAGTCTATAAGCATCAATGGCACACTATTAAAATTATAATAAAGTCATTTTTTCATGTTTTACTTACAGGTAAGCCTTTAATAAGGCTTACTTGTAGGTACTGTAAATATCTCCTAAACGTGCACCGCTTAGGAGATATTTACTTCAGCAGCGCAGGTGATGTCACAGGCGCATGAGCTCTGCACTCTCAATGGACGGCGTGCCTTCCATTGAGATAGCTGTACCGTGGTCTGAGACGTCACCGTAGCTCGGCCAGTCAAACGGCCAGGAAGAAAGACCTGGTGAAGATGGAAGCCGTGACAGCGCTCCGCTGGACGGCTTCCTTTTCAGAAAAATCTTTCATAATGAGCTAGTATGCGTTGCATGCTAGCACATTATGCTCTTAAAGTATTACTAAGCCCACAACAGTAAAATCAGTCTGTATATGCAGTAAAGCATGCTTGTTATACTCACTATGGTACCTAAGGGGTTATTACTCCTCATTGTGTAAAAAAGATGTTTGATCTTGTCTTCTCTGATACTCCCCTTTTACTGTCCCCAATCCATCTTCTGATAGAGCAGAGCCTTGGAAGCAAGCTGCATATGCTCAGTTTGATATGTAATTCTAGAGTGTTTTTTTTCCTTGGGAGAGTGCGTGAGATCAGTGCAGGACCAATCAGCACTGTCTAGACAGAGGGTCAGGGGTCATACAGCCTAATATGGGAGAATGAAAACTCCTCTTACAAGCTTTAACCAGTTCTCTGCAGGACACTGATAGAAGTCACAAGACTGCTCTAACTGCTGATGAGAAAAGGTATGTAGCAGTTTATATTTACTAACATAATTGCATTTCCATGTTCTGTGTACTGTGGAAGATCAGATATAGTGAATGCAGGGCCCTGGGTTAAGTAACACTTTAACTTGCAGAGAGAAGTTTTTTTTAGATTTTTTCTTTTTGCCGTTTAGTACCACTTTAACAAGAACCGCAAGCAAAACATTTATACACAACCAGAGGACATGTGCATGTGTATGCACTTTACAGGTACAAAACCTGAATTATATGGATGTTCAATGACCATGGCAAACTAAGACAGCACCTTACACAGTAAAAACAAAAAATCTGATTTGCTGCATAGGTTTAGGAATCACATATGCTTTGTGCATGACAACTGCATGTGCACCCACAATACAAACATACTGGACAGTTTATTATTTGTTTTAGTAGATATGTCAAATTCTATGATCTCCAGCAGTTCACAGTGTAGTAACAAAGTAGTAAGATTTCAAAGTCCTGGTAGTTTTTTGCAGCGGCATTCTGAGCTGCAGTTAATGGTAAGGGTGCCTAGTAGTAAGGGGAAGGATGCTTGGAGATTTTAAGAACTCAATAGCTCAATTTGAGGTTTCATATCCCTTCCACTCCAATCCTACAGATGACTATGCTATGGGATTATATGACAAGCATGGAGCCAGAAAGGCAGTAAGTCCTGCTGTGCTCTATACTTAGAACATCCACAGTGCTCTGGAAATCAGTTGTCAATTGGAAAAACATGAGTGCATGATACCAAATAATTTCAATGACCAGAAGTGCTCATTATGACCCCTGACAGACAGGGCTGCTGTTAGAAACAATGGGGCCCCATACAGCCAACCTGACAGGGCCCCCAAAAACAGTTTACTATGCTTCAGTTATGAATTAACACAGTGAGTGATCGATACTGATTGATGTTCATTTAGGAAAGGAAGGGGCTAGTAAATGTAACATATTTACTGGACCCTTCTCCCACACTCCATCCTGAAGGATCCTATTGTGTGCTTGCAGCTCATGGTGGGAAAGAGAGGAGGGAATCTGGCAGCACTGCAGGGGTGTGGGCACACAGGGGAACCTGGGCAGCAGGGAAAACGTATGGTGCACAGGGAGGGTGATGGGAGCATCGGGGGGGGGGGGGGGAAGCAATTAACGGAACCAACCAATCCCTTGTATGGGTCTCTCTGCAGCAGAGAGCCATACAGGGGACTGGTTCCAGTAATTGCCCCCCTACCCACCCCATCATACCAGTCACCCTCCATGTCCACATTCGATTCAGCCAGCTGCCTGGGTCCCCCTGTAGTTTTGGACCCTGTACAGGAGGGCTGGTTGTACTCCCTTTTTCACAGTCCTGCTTACAGAATGCCTATTTCCAATGTATCGGGCTCTATGGCCATTTACAGCAACAACATTTGTTTAAGATTAATGGTAAACTAATAGCTATGTCCGCTAAGGTAACCATAGCCATTTTTTAAAGTGTAATCCTGACAAATGGGAAAGGATAAGAAGAATTCAGACTACAGTGAAAGATTTACAAGTCCCTGCACCAAACCACTTTACTAGTTTTTAACAGATGCTTACATATTGGCAGTATTATAGGAATAACCTGGCCTGCTTAAAATGCAATCACAAGTAAGAAACTCACACTAACCATAACTTTTGCACACTATATGCTGAATGGTTTACACTTGTCCCATTACTGTAATATTTAAAGTTGCACTAAATCCTGATCAAACACCATTCTATTCAAGTATACAGGATATTCCTTATTCAAAAAAGTACCTTCTATTGTTCTCAGACTCCTCCAAATTTCCAATTTTCTTCTTTTTTTTTTTTTTTTTGCTGCTGCGATCTGCTTTCCCCTTAGAGGGTGCTATGTTTGTTCCATGGTCCCAATGAATGCAGGAACATAACCACTATCTCTTGCTCACTCCCGAGATGTACTAGTGCAGTGCACATAACCCCGACTAACGTGCACTGCTCATTTCAAACAAACGGAAATGAGATGGAAAAAGAGAGGATCAGGAACTCACGGGAGGACATTGCAAGGAGACGGAAAAAACACAGCAAGAAAACTAGTTCATGAAAACTAGATTATAAGGGTCATTAAGTATTGGATGTGTATGGATTATTTTTGTAGAAAAGTGTCACTTTAAGAAACAAGGTGTATAAGCACGAGTTCACAAATCTTCATGAATGTCATGCCTGCTTCTGTGCACGTTCGCACACATACATTACGTTCCAAATTGAGATTTATTTTTTGCTTAAGGTTTCTTGGAAAGAACTGCACTATGCTCAGTGGTTTACTACTTCAATGCTACAAGCGTGAAGAAATCTTTAATGAGGTGTGGTAATCCCTGGTAATCTCATTGTGTGCATAGAAGCTTGTCACCTGACTAGTAAGAGTCGCTGCAAATATGGGATTCGCTTCTCTACTGACATCTGGGATTTTGTGAGTTGCTGCAGTGCAGGTGTAGACTTTCATACTCACATTTCCTTCTCTACAGGATGCTTTAAGAAGCAAGTCAGATGGAAAGTATAGCGTGGTTCAGCAGAAATTAACAATTTTATGCTTGCTGTATGGTTATAGGTAAGGAGATTTTCAATGAAGGCTGACTCCAAGCACAAAAATTAGAAAAAAAAAACTCTTGCAGTAGGGCCTTTGTGCATTGCATGGATTAAACGCTCATTATATTTAGGAATGTTGAAATAAAGAAAAAAGCTTACCTTATTCCATGCTCCAGCCAGTTTTCTTCAGCAACATGAACAGTCCTCTGCAGCCTCCTTTCTAAATCGCACATAGCTGCAATTACAAGCTCACCTCCTCCACTTCCAATGCAGTGTTATTAGCCCTGCATTGTATGTAATGACGTGGAGGAACTGCCCACAGACGAGAGCTTAGAGAAGAACAGGAGAGTGCCGGAGCTAATGGTCGAACCTGGACATAACAAGAATTTAACCTTTGCAGTGCATAACTCCCAGTATGCTTCTCAATTTTACTGCAAACCTCAGTGGTTTGCCAAACATTAATCCTCACAGCTTGTCTAAGGCTGGGTTCACACTGAATTGGCAGCGTTTTATGTGCGAACTCCGCACCGCATCAGAATTGCACCCCATTCATGCAAACCACCATGGGTGTGTATGCTAAGTTAACAACACCCTGAAATCGGTCCGCAAAACGTGGTGTGATGTGCAGAATTGGATCGAATAGGTGTGAATACCCATGTGATCCGATTCTAGTGCGGACCCAAAAGAGGGTTCTGCACCTTTTTGGTGTGAATGCGGTGCTATTGGAAACATACAAAATGTATGGCTCCAATCGCATCGCACACAAATCGCATGTGATTTGCACCGGAATGCGGTGCGGTTCCTGTGCGAATCACATGCAATATACCACACTGCATATGTGTGAACTTAGCCTAAAGACACCCTACCTCTTTCTCAAGGTCATAGATATCAGTTACTCTCCTTTTCACTCCACCACCAGACCTCAGTTGCTTGTCAAACTTCAGGTAAATGTTTGTCAGTAGCCTTCTATAATCATCAGTTAAACCTTGGTCACCAGCATACATCCATTGCCTGCCACAATCACCTATCCTCCAGTAGCCATTCTCTTCAGTGAAGTCCTTACACCCTCCTTTCTCAATAAATACTCCTTGCTCACCTTTCTTCTCATATAAGTGGTCTTAATTTTAAGCAATAAATGTAGGCTAAATAAATATGATTAAATTAAAGAGAAACCAGATTAAAACCTGCCACTTGGACTAATTTATCAAACACTGTGATACAGAAAAATTGAGCAAAAGTAGAATTGTTGCCCGCAGCATCCCTCATTTGTTACCCAAGAAATTACAGATGAAACCTGAGTGATTGCTATAGGAAAAGACTTTTCACAGATCAGCCCCAATGCACAGTAAGACTAGTGCGGATATCTTCTGGAACAGAAAACAGAACAAATCATGTGTTCAAATATGTACCCTTACATCATGTGATGGTAATGTACATCTGCTTTGCATTTTAAAGCAGATATGCATAATTTATTCCCATCTTCATGAAAACTGGCCATATGCAAAAAAAAACCTATGAAATTCAACACCTTCACAAAGACATAAAGTTCTCTTTCAATTAGTTATATATCACTAAACTATTTTCTCAAATTTATCAGAATGGTATGGATCCAAGACCAGTGTAGCTTAAACTAAAAGGACACGAACATATAGTTTAAAAAAGGGGTATACATTCAAATTTCCAGAGCTCTCCTTTTTCTTAGCATGCACACATTGGTACTAACTCGTGTAAAATGCACCGATAAAGAAAGAAATCTTTTTTTCACCAACACTGAATTTGTGTTTTGTGCATTGATAAATAAATGTCAAACCATACAGCTAAATATCTTGTGTTTAAAAAAAAAAAAAAAAAAAAAAAAACACAACTCACATTTTTCCATGGTTTATTTTCTGACAAGGTTACCTTTGAAATGCCAAAAAACAAAATAATCCCCAGAACACTACTACTGATTTATGGATGTACAGTATGTCACCAGCCTTTCCCAACCCTCAGGCTAGGTTCACACTAATGGGGTACGGTACATTGTATGTGATTAGCACAGGAACCGCACCACAATCCTGTGCAAATCACATGCGATTTGTGTGCGGTGCGATTGGAGCCATACCCATTTTTAGGTCCGCACTAGAATCGGATAGCATGGGTATTCACACCTATGCGATCCAATTTTGCACGCCGCGCCGCGTTTTGCGGTCCAATTTCAGGGTGTTTTAACTTAACATACACACCTGCAGCGGTTCGCAAGAACAGGGTGCGATTGTGATGCGGTGCAGAATTCGCACAGAAAACGCTGCAAATTCCGCATCGCATCAGTGTGAACCCAGCCTCATACTAAGGAAAAGCATTCAGTTCTCCCTTAAAGCTATGACAAGTTATATTAAAAATTTGCATATTTCATTTGAACCTTGCATAGACAATTTCGTAGATATGCATGGAAAGACACTTTAAAACATTTTTCCTTCATTCTAAATGTATGTAAGAAATAAATAAAAAAAAAAAAAAAAAAAAGAAGACTTGTGAATGTATAAAGTATATATACACCAGCAGGTTCTAGTAGCAATTGTGATAATCATTAGGGATTAAGCATACTGCATGTACTAGCAGTCATGTGGTGCCCTCTATTGGTAATATATAAGAAATAGAATTAAAATAAATAGTTGACCAGTTACAAAAAGTTATCACTGTAGAGAAAATAAAGTATATTTTACAGATTTCATTTAAAATACTGTCCCAGATTTAGAAACAAAAGCCACTGTACACCAGATATATCCATATGTCTGTGGATAGCTTATACACTAAACATGGACGTTTGTGAGATATCCAGAGTGCAGCAGCTTTTCTTTTTCTGGTCAAGGAGCGTGGGCAACTCAGCTTGTCTCTGGCACCTGTGGTTGGAGTGACAGAGTCTCTTCGGTTTACTGGCCCCAATTTGTTTCACAATATGTTACTTTCTTGTCCATTGAGGGACACAGATGTATTTAACCTTCAGGTTATACTACCACCTACAGGAGAAATAGACAAAAACTATAGGCCAAACACTGAGCTGTGACTACTATTCTTGCTGAATCAGGTGCAGGAGCACAGTTTCTTGTGCTGCAGTCACCATCACTTGTTACAGTACCACCTTTTTTTCTCCAACAGCTGACCTGGTAAAGAAAGTTGAAAAACAAGACTCACTGGCAGGATCACCAGGTGAAAATGAAGGTTAAAAGAAAAAAAAAAAAAATAAAGCAGACCCCATATCTAAGGATTGGTAAACTGCAAAATAATATTTTTTGTTTTTGGGTTTAGTACTGCTTTAAGAGAAGCTTCAAGTCTCAGCTTGGGACCATGTCTGACTCAGAGGTCCTTAAGGTTTGTCTTTGCTGAACCTGACTTATACATTTTGGATTTCACCAGTTCTTTTATAGACTTCTCTATAGATCTGCTATCAGATTCTTACTCCAGCAAGGACACAGATTGCAGGTCTGATTGCAGTCTGCAGTATGCATTCTACCCTTATATAAAGGAAGAAACAGCTCCTGCTCCACATACCATCTTGGCACTGACTGTCGCAAACCTAAGTATGGCACAAAAGTTTGCAGAAAGTTTTTCAGTCTTTTTTCTCCGAACTGTTCACCATTTTCAGACCAAAAAGGAAGGTATCTACTCATCTTGTATTTACAGTTCTGAATGCTTTCATGCAAACTCAAAAACACCACATAGAATCCACAGATTCTTTTATATCCTTCCCCGCGGAGATTTTCTGGCTTCTGTAGACATCAAGAACATGTTTCTACATGTACCCAATTTTCCTGCTCATTAATGTTTACTTTTGGCTATGTGACCCCTGCATTAACCAGTTTGAGGCCCAGCACTTCCCTCTATCTTCAGCACATCAGTTGTTCACCAAAGTGTTGGCCCAGTAATAATCCTGCTGTACTCTTGTAGCATCTCCATTGTGGGATATTTGCATGACCTCCTGTTGAGAGAACAGTCATGGCCTTTGGACAACACAGCTTTTCTGTCTATACATTACAATGCTTTCAGTGGATCCTGAACTTTCAGTAGTTGTTGCTCAAACTAACTTGCTGGAAGTATCTAAGTCAAAGTGCTTCTGCCACAGGAGAAATTTCTGGCTCTTCAATCTCATAATTAAACTGTCAGGTCGAGGAGTTGCCCAGTTTTTGCATCAGAGTCCTGGGTATGATGGGGTAACCCAATTCATCTAGTTTCATTCTAGGACTCTATAATTCAGACCGCTCAACTGGCACTGAGGACCATGTGCTACTTTTCTTGGTTTCCGTGCATCTGGCGCTGGAATCAGGGAAGCCCTTCCTTGGAGTCTCATGATGGATGCCATCTTATTAGACTGGAGAGGAACCCTAAGCATGCTACTGGTACAGAGGATTTCGTCAGCAAAGTAATATCATGTCCTGACAAATATCCTACAGCTCTGTGTGATTTGGCTGTCTCTTCAGCATTGGATCAATGTACTAGTGAGTCATGCAATCTGGATTCGGTCAGACAACACCATGACAGTGATATACGATAACCATTATGGAAGACTAGAAGTCATGCAGCAGCTAGAAAGGTAGATCAGAACAGCTTTCTATGCTGTTTTTATCCCAGGTGTAGACACTGGCAGGGGGACTTTATTAGCTGGAATTGTCTGGTCCCAGAGGGTAGTGGTTTATAAACCCAGAGGGGGTGTTCTAGGATCTGTGTCACAGGTGGGGTATGCCAGATGTGGATTTCCTGGCCTCCAGGTTCAACAGTAAACTATACAGGATTCCCGTTTTCAGAAACAGGAATCCTCTAGTGAAAGCAGTGGATATTCTGGTGACTCAATATACCTTGCTTTATGCTTTACCTTCCCTGAATCCTCTTCAGCTTCACGGGTTGTGATGGAGAACATTCCAGAAATACTCTTTGCTCTGGATGGGCTTAGGCAGATGTGGTATTCTGGCCTGGTAAGACTCCTGGTGGAAATTTTGTGTTATCTTACAGTTTGTTAAGGCTCCTCTGTCTCATGGACCGCTTTACCAACCTGTTTCTTGTTACTGGCATTATATCATGACTGAAGCCCAGTTTGGGTTAGAAACATCTTTGAGTTGGCGATTCCCATGTTAATTACTAAGAAAATTGAAGACAGACCTTGCGAGAAGCAGACATAGAAGGCATGCTGCACTTGGATTTGTCCTATGAAGATACTTCCAGGGTCAAAGTTCAAGATACCCCTTTTTCCTGAAGCTGGACATGGACTGAGAGTTTGACTCTCAGCACTATCAAGGGTCAGGTTTCTGCCCTTTATATTCTGTTCAGAGACCATAGACCTCTTGCTCTTTGATTAAGACCTTTATACAGGTGTTCTCTCATGTAGTTTCCACTGTCCATTCCCCTGTGATATCAGGGAATCTGACTTTGGTACTTTCTGCACTTCAGAAACAGCCGTTTGAATCCAATAGAGATGTTCCTTTTGCTCTAATCTTATGCTCGAGGTGGCACTCTTTGAAGCCATCACCTCTGCAAGGTGAGTGCCAGAATAAGCAGCCTTATCCTGCAAGGTACGTTCTGGATTATATAAGGACAAAGTAGTGTCAAGGCCCAGAACTGCCTTTTTACTTCAGAGAAGTATGGGTTTCCTTTCTTTCGTTTCCTATCAGGGCATGCTCTATTAGTCCTGTGAGTGATTCTTGGGCTTTCCAGCATTAGGCAGCCATTTCCCAGATTTCTAAGCTGTTACCGAAGCATAAGTTCTTTTGTTTTTGTAGGTCTACCAGGTGGATGTTGTGGCCTCTGCTGTCAGCTTTTACCGTAACGTTCTTCAAGAGGATCTTTGAGTTTCAGGCAGTGCCCAGTTCTGTTGGGTTTTTTTTTGGCTTTTATTTGCTGTGTTTCCCACCCATCAGCTGGACTGTCTTTGGACATCTTGAATGTTAAAGACTCCCATGCCACTTAGTGGATGTGAAAGAAAAAATTGGATTTTTGTTCTTAACCTAAAATCCTTTTTTGGAGTCCATTGAAGGACACAGGCCCCACCCTTCTGCTTGTTCATGCACTTGGTACTGCTTGTTACAAAATTGAGGCATGCTGAAAAATGGCTGCAGCAGCTGCAGGCTCAGCAACGTACATAAACTTAACAAGGCTGCTTCTGGATTTGGGGTGTGCACCCCCCTGCTGACCCACACTGCGGTTGAACACAGCAGGATTTTGTCAGCAGGTCCTGACCAATCATTTATGGCTGAGACCTTCTGACTACCTGTGTCCAATCACATCACAGAGCCCTGTGTTTACAAACACAAAGCTTTTTACACAGAGGAGCGGTCTGGCTGCTTCTTCTCACTGCAAAGAAAGGAGAAAAAACAACCAAATCTCTTTAAAGCAGCACACATCACACATATTAAACTTGTTAGGGCACAGGTAACCCTTTGATTGCCTTTTCCCATCCAGTGTCATTAGTACAGTGACAGTGTACAGTATTAGCACTGACCACTGTATTAGTGTTAGTGTACCTTCTAGCCAGTGTCAGTTAGCGCCAGTTTGCTGGCCACACTATCACAGTCCCACTATAAATCACTGATCAGCGCCAGCGCCACTAGTATAGCATTATAGCTGTGTAAATTCCAGTATATTTACCATAGTTTATAAACGCTATAGCTTTCACACAAACCAATTAATATACACTAATTGGAATTTTTTTACCAAAAGACATGTAGCAGAATACATTTAGGCCTGAATTTATAAAGAAATTTGATTTTGTTTTTTTTACCGAATACGTTTTATAGCACAAAGTATTAAATATCAGTTTGGCTTTTTCCCCACATTTTCAGTTTTTTTATTTATATAAAATAAAAAACCTAATGGTGATCAAATACCACTAAAAGAAAGCTTGATTTGTGCAAAAAAAAATGATAAAAATTTAATTAGCGTAGTGTTGCATAGCTGCTCAATTGGCAGATAGAGTAACGATGTGCTGAATAGCAAAATATGGCCTGGTTATGAAGGGGGTAACACCTTCCAGACCTCAAGTGGTTAAAAGAGAACATATTTTTAAGCAAGTTTGGGCATACTGCACATACTTGTTCTCTCCATCCCATATAAACCATAATATACTAAACTCAGTATAACCAACGATCTTCTCCACCAGCTTCAGCAACTCTGCAGCTCTCTGAAGGCTTATAATATGCCACAGCCTCTTGGCTCAGTGAGAAAGACAACAGAACTGTCAGGGTTAGGGTCGGCTGCAGGTTATTTTATGGCCTCAACTCCAGTCAAAAAACAATTTTGAATCGTTTATTATCTCACATGCCAAAGGCGAGGGCCACAAACTGGAAAAGTTGATGCGTGAAATAAAGGGGGAAAGTCCAGATAGAGAAAACTAGGCTTTCCTTATAGCTTTGTTGTGTTGGTGACCAATCTCCTGAAAGTAGCAAGATGTCTATATGTATATGAATTACTACTCTGTGTCCCTTAATGTGCAACTAAGAAATAGTGTATTAAACATTGCGCTACTATTGTGATAGTGAACAATACAGTGTCTCACAGAAGTGAGTACACCCCTCACAGTTTTGGAAATATTTTATTATTTCTTTTCATGTGACAACGCTGAAGAGATGACACTTTGCTACAATGTAAAGTAGTGAGTGTACAGCTTGTATAACAGTGTAAATTTGCTGTCCCCTCAAAATAACTCAACACACAGCCATTAATGTCTAAACCACTGGCAACAAAAGTGAGTACATCCCTAAGTGAAAATGTCCAAATTGGGCCCAATTAGCCATATTCCCTCCCCGGTGTCATGTGACTCGTTCGTGTTACAAGCTCTCAGGTGTGAATGGGGAGCAGGTGTGTTAAATTTGGTGTTATCGCTCTCACTCTCTCATACTGGTCATTGGACGTTCAACATGGCACCTCATGGCAAAGAACTCTGAGGATCTGAAAAAAAGAATTGTTGCTCTACATAAAGATGGCCTAGTCTATAAAACGATTGCCAAGACCTTGAAACTGAGCTGCAGCATGGTGGCCAAGAGCATACAGCGGTTTAACAGGACAGGTTCCACTCAAAACAGGCCTCCCCATGGTCAACCAATGAAGTTGAGTTCACGTGCTCAGCGTCATATCCAGAGGTTGTCTTTGGAAAATAGACGTATTCATGCTGCCAGCATTGCTGCAGAGGTTGAAGGGGTGGGGGGTCAGTCTGTCAGTGATCAGACCATACTCCGCACACTGCATCAAATTGGTCTGCATGGCTGTCGTCCCAGAAGGAAGCCTCTCCTAAAGATGATTCACAAGAAAGCCTGCAAACAGTTTGCTGAAGACAAGCAGACTAAGGATATGGATTATTGGAACCATGTCCTGTGGTCTGATGAGACCAAGATAAACTTATTTGGTTCAGATGGTGTCAAGTGTGTGGCAGCGACCAGGTGAGGAGTACAAAGACAAGTGTGTCTTGCCTACAGTCAAGCATGGTGGTGGGAGTGTCATGGTCTGGGGCTGCATGAGTGCTGCCGGCACTGGGGAGCTATAAATGTATGAGAGAACCATGAATGCCAACATGTACTATGACATACTGAAGTAGAGCATGATCCCCTCCCTTCCTGAGACTGGGCCTCAGGGCAGTATGATAACAACCCCAAATACACCTCCAAGATGACCACAGCCTTGCTAAAGAAGCTGAGGGTAAAGGTGATGGACTGGCCAAGCATGTCTCCAGACCTAAACCTTATTGAGCATCTGTGGGGCATCCTGAAACAGAAGGTGGAGGAGCGGCAAGGTCTCTAACATCCACCAGCTCTATGATGTCGTCATGGAGGAGTGGAAGAGGACTCCAATGGCAACCTGTGAAGCTCTGGTGAATTCCATGCCCAAGAGGGTTAAGGCAGTGCTGGAAAATAATGGTGGCCACACAAAATATGGACACTTTGGGCCAAATTTGGACATTGTCACTTAGGGGTGTACTCACTTTTGTTGCCAGCGGTTTAACCATTAATGACTGTGTGTTGAGTTATTTTGAGGGGACAGCAAATTTACATGTTTTACAAGCTGTACACTCACTACTTTACATTGTAGCAAAGTGTCATTTCTTCAGTGTTGTCACATGAAAAAATATAATAAAATAATTACATAAATGTAAGGGGTGAGATACTGTATATAAAAAAAATATTCCCAAAATATATAATGGATTTGTTTCTAATCACTGAAATGTGTTCTCAAACCTAATAAAACTGAATAACCAAAAAGTGTAGCGCTGCCCCTTTACAAAAACTCACATCTTGAGGAGATCATCTTGACCTCCTTGAGGAAGTCACATGACCAGTGACAAAACTAGTCAGAGGCAGAGTCAATCACAACAGGAAGTGTGGTTGGAAGACGTGATTCGAAAACGTGATTCCAATTTCCAGATTTTTCTTAAGGGCACAGCATATTGTATACTTACAAGTCATATATCCATGTGCATGGTTTAAAGTGCACTGTTCCATGTGAGTGCAATTTGGAGGCTTTAATATAATTTGAATCTTTTAATAAATTAAAACACGATGATGGCCTTTTTTATTTTATTCAATTTGAGCCTTGTTTGCTGGAGAATCCATCTTATTGAAACAGAAGCAGCTGGTGAAGCAAACAATATCCTATACCAGTGGAAGGCATGCAATGACACTCTGAGGTCTAACATGAAAGGGAGCACACAGGATCACTGGTGGTGGATATCACATGGTGCAGTGTTATTAGATACGGTCTCATATGTGCATTTGTTAATGAACTGGTTTTCATGACACAGAGTTTATTTCATCATTTTTTTAGAATTGGAGAGGCATTTTTTGTATCGACTTTATATTTACACAAGGGAGGTTCTCACCTTCATTCACTAATATATATATTAGATCAGTGGTTCTCAACCTTTCTAATGCCGCGACCCCTTAATACAGTTCCTCATGTTGTGGTGACCCCCAACCATAAAATTATTTTCATTGCTACTTCATAACTGTAATTTTGCAGTGGGAGGAGTAGTGCCATGTCATTGGTGTCAGTGGAAGGAGTAGTGCCCCATCACTGATGTCAGTGGGATAAATAGTGCCCCATCGTTGGTATCAGTGGGAGGAATAGTGCCCCATCATGGTGTCAGTGGGAGGAATAGTGCCCCATCACTGATGTCAGTGGGAGGAATAGTGCCCCATCGTTGGTATCAGTGGGAGGAATAGTGCCCCGTCACTGGTGTCAGTGGGAGGAATAGTGCCCCGTCGTTGGTGTCAGTGGGGGGAGGAACAGTGCCCCATCGTTGGTGTCAGTGGGGGGAGGAACAGTGCCCCATCGTTGGTGTCAGTGGGGGGAGGAACAGTGCCCCATCGTTGGTGTCAGTGGGGGGAGGAACAGTGCCCCATCGTTGGTGTCAGTGGGGGGAGGAACAGTGCCCCATCGTTGGTGTCAGTGGGGGGAGGAACAGTGCCCCATCGTTGGTGTCAGTGGGGGGAGGAACAGTGCCCCATCGTTGGTGTCAGTGGGGGGAGGAACAGTGCCCCATCGTTGGTGTCAGTGGGGGGAGGAACAGTGCCCCATCGTTGGTGTCAGTGGGGGGAGGAACAGTGCCCCATCGTTGGTGTCAGTGGGGGGAGGAACAGTGCCCCATCGTTGGTGTCAGTGGGGGGAGGAACAGTGCCCCATCGTTGGTGTCAGTGGGGGGAGGAACAGTGCCCCATCGTTGGTGTCAGTGGGGGGAGGAACAGTGCCCCATCGTTGGTGTCAGTGGGGGGAGGAACAGTGCCCCATCGTTGGTGTCAGTGGGGGGAGGAACAGTGCCCCATCGTTGGTGTCAGTGGGGGGAGGAACAGTGCCCCATCGTTGGTGTCAGTGGGGGGAGGAACAGTGCCCCATCGTTGGTGTCAGTGGGGGGAGGAACAGTGCCCCATCGTTGGTGTCAGTGGGGGGAGGAACAGTGCCCCATCGTTGGTGTCAGTGGGGGGAGGAACAGTGCCCCATCGTTGGTGTCAGTGGGGGGAGGAACAGTGCCCCATCGTTGGTGTCAGTGGGGGGAGGAACAGTGCCCCATCGTTGGTGTCAGTGGGGGGAGGAACAGTGCCCCATCGTTGGTGTCAGTGGGGGGAGGAACAGTGCCCCATCGTTGGTGTCAGTGGGGGGAGGAACAGTGCCCCATCGTTGGTGTCAGTGGGGGGAGGAACAGTGCCCCATCGTTGGTGTCAGTGGGGGGAGGAACAGTGCCCCATCGTTGGTGTCAGTGGGGGGAGGAACAGTGCCCCATCGTTGGTGTCAGTGGGGGGAGGAACAGTGCCCCATCGTTGGTGTCAGTGGGGGGAGGAACAGTGCCCCATCGTTGGTGTCAGTGGGGGGAGGAACAGTGCCCCATCGTTGGTGTCAGTGGGGGGAGGAACAGTGCCCCATCGTTGGTGTCAGTGGGGGGAGGAACAGTGCCCCATCGTTGGTGTCAGTGGGGGGAGGAACAGTGCCCCATCGTTGGTGTCAGTGGGGGGAGGAACAGTGCCCCATCGTTGGTGTCAGTGGGGGGAGGAACAGTGCCCCATCGTTGGTGTCAGTGGGGGGAGGAACAGTGCCCCATCGTTGGTGTCAGTGGGGGGAGGAACAGTGCCCCATCGTTGGTGTCAGTGGGGGGAGGAACAGTGCCCCATCGTTGGTGTCAGTGGGGGGAGGAACAGTGCCCCATCGTTGGTGTCAGTGGGGGGAGGAACAGTGCCCCATCGTTGGTGTCAGTGGGGGGAGGAACAGTGCCCCATCGTTGGTGTCAGTGGGGGGAGGAACAGTGCCCCATCGTTGGTGTCAGTGGGGGGAGGAACAGTGCCCCATCGTTGGTGTCAGTGGGGGGAGGAACAGTGCCCCATCGTTGGTGTCAGTGGGGGGAGGAACAGTGCCCCATCGTTGGTGTCAGTGGGGGGAGGAACAGTGCCCCATCGTTGGTGTCAGTGGGGGGAGGAACAGTGCCCCATCGTTGGTGTCAGTGGGGGGAGGAACAGTGCCCCATCGTTGGTGTCAGTGGGGGGAGGAACAGTGCCCCATCGTTGGTGTCAGTGGGGGGAGGAACAGTGCCCCATCGTTGGTGTCAGTGGGGGGAGGAACAGTGCCCCATCGTTGGTGTCAGTGGGGGGAGGAACAGTGCCCCATCGTTGGTGTCAGTGGGGGGAGGAACAGTGCCCCATCGTTGGTGTCAGTGGGGGGAGGAACAGTGCCCCATCGTTGGTGTCAGTGGGGGGAGGAACAGTGCCCCATCGTTGGTGTCAGTGGGGGGAGGAACAGTGCCCCATCGTTGGTGTCAGTGGGGGGAGGAACAGTGCCCCATCGTTGGTGTCAGTGGGGGGAGGAACAGTGCCCCATCGTTGGTGTCAGTGGGGGGAGGAACAGTGCCCCATCGTTGGTGTCAGTGGGGGGAGGAACAGTGCCCCATCGTTGGTGTCAGTGGGGGGAGGAACAGTGCCCCATCGTTGGTGTCAGTGGGGGGAGGAACAGTGCCCCATCGTTGGTGTCAGTGGGGGGAGGAACAGTGCCCCATCGTTGGTGTCAGTGGGGGGAGGAACAGTGCCCCATCGTTGGTGTCAGTGGGGGGAGGAACAGTGCCCCATCGTTGGTGTCAGTGGGGGGAGGAACAGTGCCCCATCGTTGGTGTCAGTGGGGGGAGGAACAGTGCCCCATCGTTGGTGTCAGTGGGGGGAGGAACAGTGCCCCATCGTTGGTGTCAGTGGGGGGAGGAACAGTGCCCCATCGTTGGTGTCAGTGGGGGGAGGAACAGTGCCCCATCGTTGGTGTCAGTGGGGGGAGGAACAGTGCCCCATCGTTGGTGTCAGTGGGGGGAGGAACAGTGCCCCATCGTTGGTGTCAGTGGGGGGAGGAACAGTGCCCCATCGTTGGTGTCAGTGGGGGGAGGAACAGTGCCCCATCGTTGGTGTCAGTGGGGGGAGGAACAGTGCCCCATCGTTGGTGTCAGTGGGGGGAGGAACAGTGCCCCATCGTTGGTGTCAGTGGGGGGAGGAACAGTGCCCCATCGTTGGTGTCAGTGGGGGGAGGAACAGTGCCCCATCGTTGGTGTCAGTGGGGGGAGGAACAGTGCCCCATCGTTGGTGTCAGTGGGGGGAGGAACAGTGCCCCATCGTTGGTGTCAGTGGGGGGAGGAACAGTGCCCCATCGTTGGTGTCAGTGGGGGGAGGAACAGTGCCCCATCGTTGGTGTCAGTGGGGGGAGGAACAGTGCCCCATCGTTGGTGTCAGTGGGGGGAGGAACAGTGCCCCATCGTTGGTGTCAGTGGGGGGAGGAACAGTGCCCCATCGTTGGTGTCAGTGGGGGGAGGAACAGTGCCCCATCGTTGGTGTCAGTGGGGGGAGGAACAGTGCCCCATCGTTGGTGTCAGTGGGGGGAGGAACAGTGCCCCATCGTTGGTGTCAGTGGGGGGAGGAACAGTGCCCCATCGTTGGTGTCAGTGGGGGGAGGAACAGTGCCCCATCGTTGGTGTCAGTGGGGGGAGGAACAGTGCCCCATCGTTGGTGTCAGTGGGGGGAGGAACAGTGCCCCATCGTTGGTGTCAGTGGGGGGAGGAACAGTGCCCCATCGTTGGTGTCAGTGGGGGGAGGAACAGTGCCCCATCGTTGGTGTCAGTGGGGGGAGGAACAGTGCCCCATCGTTGGTGTCAGTGGGGGGAGGAACAGTGCCCCATCGTTGGTGTCAGTGGGGGGAGGAACAGTGCCCCATCGTTGGTGTCAGTGGGGGGAGGAACAGTGCCCCATCGTTGGTGTCAGTGGGGGGAGGAACAGTGCCCCATCGTTGGTGTCAGTGGGGGGAGGAACAGTGCCCCATCGTTGGTGTCAGTGGGGGGAGGAACAGTGCCCCATCGTTGGTGTCAGTGGGGGGAGGAACAGTGCCCCATCGTTGGTGTCAGTGGGGGGAGGAACAGTGCCCCATCGTTGGTGTCAGTGGGGGGAGGAACAGTGCCCCATCGTTGGTGTCAGTGGGGGGAGGAACAGTGCCCCATCGTTGGTGTCAGTGGGGGGAGGAACAGTGCCCCATCGTTGGTGTCAGTGGGGGGAGGAACAGTGCCCCATCGTTGGTGTCAGTGGGGGGAGGAACAGTGCCCCATCGTTGGTGTCAGTGGGGGGAGGAACAGTGCCCCATCGTTGGTGTCAGTGGGGGGAGGAACAGTGCCCCATCGTTGGTGTCAGTGGGGGGAGGAACAGTGCCCCATCGTTGGTGTCAGTGGGGGGAGGAACAGTGCCCCATCGTTGGTGTCAGTGGGGGGAGGAACAGTGCCCCATCGTTGGTGTCAGTGGGGGGAGGAACAGTGCCCCATCGTTGGTGTCAGTGGGGGGAGGAACAGTGCCCCATCGTTGGTGTCAGTGGGGGGAGGAACAGTGCCCCATCGTTGGTGTCAGTGGGGGGAGGAACAGTGCCCCATCGTTGGTGTCAGTGGGGGGAGGAACAGTGCCCCATCGTTGGTGTCAGTGGGGGGAGGAACAGTGCCCCATCGTTGGTGTCAGTGGGGGGAGGAACAGTGCCCCATCGTTGGTGTCAGTGGGGGGAGGAACAGTGCCCCATCGTTGGTGTCAGTGGGGGGAGGAACAGTGCCCCATCGTTGGTGTCAGTGGGGGGAGGAACAGTGCCCCATCGTTGGTGTCAGTGGGGGGAGGAACAGTGCCCCATCGTTGGTGTCAGTGGGGGGAGGAACAGTGCCCCATCGTTGGTGTCAGTGGGGGGAGGAACAGTGCCCCATCGTTGGTGTCAGTGGGGGGAGGAACAGTGCCCCATCGTTGGTGTCAGTGGGGGGAGGAACAGTGCCCCATCGTTGGTGTCAGTGGGGGGAGGAACAGTGCCCCATCGTTGGTGTCAGTGGGGGGAGGAACAGTGCCCCATCGTTGGTGTCAGTGGGGGGAGGAACAGTGCCCCATCGTTGGTGTCAGTGGGGGGAGGAACAGTGCCCCATCGTTGGTGTCAGTGGGGGGAGGAACAGTGCCCCATCGTTGGTGTCAGTGGGGGGAGGAACAGTGCCCCATCGTTGGTGTCAGTGGGGGGAGGAACAGTGCCCCATCGTTGGTGTCAGTGGGGGGAGGAACAGTGCCCCATCGTTGGTGTCAGTGGGGGGAGGAACAGTGCCCCATCGTTGGTGTCAGTGGGGGGAGGAACAGTGCCCCATCGTTGGTGTCAGTGGGGGGAGGAACAGTGCCCCATCGTTGGTGTCAGTGGGGGGAGGAACAGTGCCCCATCGTTGGTGTCAGTGGGGGGAGGAACAGTGCCCCATCGTTGGTGTCAGTGGGGGGAGGAACAGTGCCCCATCGTTGGTGTCAGTGGGGGGAGGAACAGTGCCCCATCGTTGGTGTCAGTGGGGGGAGGAACAGTGCCCCATCGTTGGTGTCAGTGGGGGGAGGAACAGTGCCCCATCGTTGGTGTCAGTGGGGGGAGGAACAGTGCCCCATCGTTGGTGTCAGTGGGGGGAGGAACAGTGCCCCATCGTTGGTGTCAGTGGGGGGAGGAATAGTGCCCCATCGTTGGTGTCAGTGGGGGGAGGAATAGTGCCCCATCGTTGGTGTCAGTGGGGGGAGGAATAGTGCCCCATCGTTGGTGTCAGTGGGGGGAGGAATAGTGCCCCATCGTTGGTGTCAGTGGGGGGAGGAATAGTGCCCCATCGTTGGTGTCAGTGGGGGGAGGAATAGTGCCCCATCGTTGGTGTCAGTGGGGGGAGGAATAGTGCCCCATCTTTGGTGTCAGTGGGGGGAGGAATAGTGCCCCATCGTTGGTGTCAGTGGGGGGAGGAATAGTGCCCCATCGTTGGTGTCAGTGGGGGGAGGAATAGTGCCCCATCGTTGGTGTCAGTGGGGGGAGGAATAGTGCCCCATCGTTGGTGTCAGTGGGGGGAGGAATAGTGCCCCATCGTTGGTGTCAGTGGGGGGAGGAATAGTGCCCCATCGTTGGTGTCAGTGGGGGGAGGAATAGTGCCCCATCGTTGGTGTCAGTGGGGGGAGGAATAGTGCCCCATCGTTGGTGTCAGTGGGGGGAGGAATAGTGCCCCATCGTTGGTGTCAGTGGGGGGAGGAATAGTGCCCCATCGTTGGTGTCAGTGGGGGGAGGAATAGTGCCCCATCGTTGGTGTCAGTGGGGGGAGGAATAGTGCCCCATCGTTGGTGTCAGTGGGGGGAGGAATAGTGCCCCATCGTTGGTGTCAGTGGGGGGAAGAATAGTGCCCCATCGTTGGTATTAGTGACACAAATGATGGGGCACTATTCCTCCCACTGACACCAATGAAACTTACTTTGCTGACCCCTGCTCCAGCCTGGGCTCGCTCTCTCACTTACCTGTCAGCTGTCTTCCTTCTCTGGCCGCTCTCCTCTTCACTTGCTCCGGCAGCTCCCTCGGTCTTCTTTGATGTACGCGCGCTGCCGCTCGGCTCCTCCTCTCCAAGCTCCACCTCCTCGCCAGTGATTGGCCGCCTGTGTGCCTCTCCTGAGCTACAGTTCCGGTGGGCAATCAGCGGCGAGGAGGCGGAGCTGCTGAGCGATCCCGGAGGTGTGGCCAGGTGACAGCAGCGTATCATCCCGCCCACACATCGCCGGAGACTGCAGCGGTGTCTCGGTTCCTAAGACCATCGGAAATATGTGTTTTCCGATGGTCTTAGGCGACCCCTGGGAAATGGTCGTTCGACCCCCAAAGGGGTCGCGACCCCCAGGTTGAGAACCGCTGTATTAGATAGTTAAATATATTAGTTAGTTTATATATATTTTGGGTATTATATTGTGTTTGTTTGCACTAACATTCATTAAAGTGTATTTTTTCCAAAAAAGATAGCATTTAAAAAACTACTGTGCAATTACCCATATGACATAAAAAAATGCAGTAGCCACCATTTTATTCTCTAGGGCCTATGCTTAAAAATATGTTTGAGGTTCTAATTTTCTAGCAAAAAAAAAAAAAATGCTGATTTATAGATGCAGCAGAGGAATGTCAGAATTGGCCTGGGGCCCAAGTGGTTAATAAGGGCAACCATAAGATTTGGTGATTGCAGAGTTACTAGTCTGAGGGGGTGGGCTAGACCACTGCATCAATAACTAACAAAAGGTATTGTATTTACAGAATATGTACCCCTACAACAGGACCTCCAGCTTACCTCATACATGATGGTATTAAGATTCTGCTGTCCAACACTGTTCTTATTTTTTCTTGCCTCTCTTTGCTGTGCTTTCAAGTCTGTAAGTAGATATAATACCTACAGAGCAGAAGAAAAAAAAAAAAACCATTTAATGTACCATAGGTGTTCGAAAACAAGTTATCTAAACTACTAGTTCAAAATCAAAATTTTCAATACATAGTACATACTATCATGGTTAATCCTAGGTGGAGAGATCACCTGAACTACAAGGCAAGCAGTCAAAGGAGTCATGATGGCTGCACGCACTCTTCAAGCAAACATAAAAGGCAACAGAATAAAATCTTCCATTGAGTTGTTACCTATATGGTTCTAATAAGGATCAGCAATGCCTTTGTTTTCATTACACTGTGTTTTTCACAGACATTCTCTCATCCATTCCACCAGTTTGTTTTTTTTGTAAAATTGTGTTGTATAAGAGAAAAACAGCAAAACTCCAAAGTCAACAAATACAAATTGAGTGTCTTTAATTAACGAGTTCATTGGCAATCTATTGCAGCACTTTGCTTACATTTTACTTCTATTGCCTATTGACAAAAAGACTCAAATTTGTAAATGCATTCAAGGTAATGAAAACAACTAAACTAAATCAATCCAAAATTCATAGTTGCTGAAATACTCAAAAGCCTTAATAAAGGAAACTGCATTGTATCGGTGAAAAGCCTCAATCTGGCTGGTACCCCACAGAGAAGCAACACTGGGTATATTTTATGTGGATCATAGCATCTGGTATAATAGCAAAGTAAGCAGAAAACAAGTCTGGCTCCCTCTCTGGTCTTGGTTCTTTGAATAAGAGGTCTACAAAAGGCACATTACATGCCTTTGTTCTATGTCAGACAGAGGATTTCTTTGTAAAAGTCTGCAGGGAACTTTATACCACAGCCCAGAGTTCAGACAATAATGCAGGCCATAGACGGCTCGAAAACCGTGCATTTTTTCAAATGATAAACGAAAAATCAGTCGTTCGTTAAACCGACGTAACCACCAACGATTACAAAAATCGGCCGACCAAGTCATAAAGTTCACTTAATATAACAGCCAAAACTTCTGTTCCTTCCAGGTCACGGCTCATGCACATATTTTTTTCCTGTAAAAACGATCGTACGATTTGGCCATCATTGACGCGAAAATCGGTCATTTTCCACGAATTTTCCAACATGACCGATAATCCAAAAGTGCAAAAAAAAACTGGCCGACCAATTAACCCACTAACAGTGCGAAAATCAGCCGATTATTCTTTCGGATGAAAAATCGGACGATTTTCGAAACAGTCTATGGCCGGCATAAGAAGCAGGAAAACTTAGAGGAAGAAGTATCCAGAGGAGTGGGACCTTATATTTGCGAGACCACACTACACGAGGGTATGGATGCAAGATTTGGGGGGGGGGGGTAGGGTTGGTGCAGAGCCATGATGGGGAGGTTTGTGGCACTGGCTGTAATTCATTTAGAACACATGATGCCAGCACTCATCCCATTCCACCTAGTATGTCCTTCTTTAATAATACATCTGAGGGAGATTTACTAAAACTGGTGCACTCAGAATCTAGTGCAGCTGTGAATGGTAGCCAATCAGCTTCTAACTTCAGCTTGTTCAGTTAAGCTGTGGCAATAAAACCTGGAAACTGATTGGTTTCTATTCAGAGCTGCACCAGATTTTGCACTCTCCAGTTTTAGTAAATAACCCAAATGGCGTCAATACACAGTTCCCCCCACTAGAGACAAGCTATTTAGGAAGCAGAAAGGCTCTGTAAACTGCAGAAAACAATACACAGTAATTGTAACTCTAAAGGTTCTTATGCAATAATATAAAGAGGTCACAGACTCTGTGATACTATAATTACTATGTAATGTACAAACCTTAAAAGTAAAGAAAATCATTTCCCCTCTCTGAATGAGCCAATCCCTCCTTAGTTTATGCCTCTCATTCTCGCCCTTACAGACACTGCGGCTCACAGTGGGAGGGTTTCATCAGCAGAGGCAGTGCTGTCAATTCACAACATAGTAGGGAGGACTAGGTGTGGCAAGCATTTGTTTGACATCAGCTTCTTCTCATCTCCAGTGCAGTGCAAGCAGGTACAGCCTACATGAGGGTGACAATGCTGCTTTGAATTCAGGAGCAGTGCAGCAGACTTGTCACATCATCACAGGAAGCATGATGAGATGCATTTAACTGGTAGGATCAACAGGTATTTGTGAGAGTTTGCATAGAGCTAAGGTAAAACTAGTACTGATGTTCTTACAATCTATTGCTGTAACCTTTTTTTCATAGTTCTACCTTAAAGAACTGCACCTTTGTTTTAAACTTTAAATTTGCAATGTTCTTACTGTCAAGATCGCGGCGCCAGACCCCAGCCCTTCTCACTAAATTCGTGACCAAAGGACTAGCCAGTCTAAAACCGCGATGTCACGTGCGTAACAATGCCACACCCAGCTGCACCCTGCACAACGATTTTCCAGCTAATTGGACCAAAATCGATGTACCGGCAGCCTGAGCGATTGTTACTGGGTCAGGTTAATTATGCAATTAACCCTTCACACTGCCACCACCTCCTTTTTGTACAGAGAAAGAGGAAACTCGGCAATATCTGCAGTAACACTATAATGGTTGAGGTAATCGTCTGTATAACACGGTTATACAGAGGGTTAAACAAACACAGAGGCAGGAATTCATAAATTGCAATACAGAGCTATAGAAACAGTTCAACACTTTCAGAAGGAAAGATTTATTACTAAAAGGTCAAACGGGTGCAATAAAAATATTTACAGTAAAATATGTAACTAAGATATAAAGATATATATATATATATATAAAAAAAAAAAAAAAAAACATACACAATAGCACAGCAAAGAGATATCAGAGAGAGGTGAAAGGGTTAAGGTACTTGCCAAAGTCCTGGGTTAGCAGATCCAAGTTTCAGAGCGAAAGGGCACGGGTCTCCCCAGGTGTTACTGATGTTAAAAATGGGAGACGTCTTCAACTTTTTCTCTTAGGCCTGACAGCCCAATTTGTAGTTCCCCAGCAGGGGGTGTCTCTGAAGTCAAGGGCCAATACCCCGTTTAGGGCGTGGAGGTCTGTGTGTGGACCTAAACTAGAGCCAAAATCTCTCATATTTTGGCTCATAACTTTTCCTATGCATAAGTGACATTCCATCCGCAGGTAGATTATTATGCAGACACGTCTGAGGATTCATTAGACATGAATTATGAAATTATACACTGAACGGTTCACGACATCTATTTTTCGGCTTTCCTATGTATACGAGACAAGGCGAGTGACCTATCATATTGTTCGTCTTCTCTTAGCCAATCTGACGATATGTCCGGTTTTTATGTAAGTCTCTCATATTCCAAGATATGAGACATAGTGTTAGCTGGTCCCGCCTTCCTTGGACTGTCTTGAGCTCCAGGGATAGCTTGCCTTATCTTATACGAGGTGTTACATTTTACAGGTTCTTCGGACAGCTAGGCCCCAGCTCCCTTGGGGACTTTATAGCTCCTAGCCCCTTGCTGGGCCCTGGCCTCCTGTGACACTCCTAACACACATACACATACACACTGGCCAAATGTCGCTGTGACTCTCAGAAAGGGAGGGGGAGAATGAGGGGAAAATATGTTTGTCAGGATGGTTAACCCCTTTGCCAAGATGGAGGATGAAGCCAAAAAATGGTTGAACCGAGTCCATCTCTGTGTGTACCCGGTTACACTTACTACCTTTCCTCCAAAATAGCAGCCACATACAGTACACAATCACAAAGTGGCCATCCAGGCTCCTTCAGAAGAACAAGTGCAAATGAAGTAGTTTGCCTTTCACTACAAGCTCCAGCATTCAGCTAACTAAAGCCATGTCCCCATTGTCCTGCTGTTGACTGCACCTATCTGCTCACTGATGGGCTACTACAGTCATTGACAATGGTGCCAAATTCAGGTTCGATGACTAGAAATCCAGTTCTGCAGTCTGTGCCTATGCTGATCAGTTGCCTCTACAAAATTAATCCTGTTGCCTGAGAGATCCCCGCTGCTGGACAGCCAATAGGAAGTGTCTATGTTACCCAAGCAGCAACCTGAACATCTACACCTCTACAACAGAGGACTGGAGATTTGGGACCTGGTGTGTCACATGAACCCAAGAGGGGGAGAGTTATATACTCAAGGTCCAGCTTTAAGAATAGAGTGGTGTCCGCTGTCCGCCTCCACATTCCAAGGACAGGGAAAGAGCAGTACCAAACTGATGAAGACATCCCACTGGTTAAAGTATAACTAAAGGCAGAGAAGAGATTGATTAGAACACCTGTCAGATTTTTATTGCTACCTCTGCCCTTGTTAGGGAAAGTCACCATCCTTTTTTTTGTCCTGTTTACTGTTATCATTAAAAGTGAACACAAAAAAATCTGAAATTTTTAGTTATCCCCGTAACATTAATAAAGGGGAAATCTTCCATTGGGGATACTAATTTTGATGACCCTGGTGACACCCCAGGATTCCCTCCCTTTGGAGGGATTTCCTTTCACCTCCTGTTTTGGCTATGGAGTAGGAAGTGAAAGGAAATCTCTGCAATCAGGCAAAGATGGCAAAAACAGGAAGTCTCCCCAATGGGACAAAGATGGCAAAAAAACAGGGGTTATAACCCTCCCTTAATCTATCTAAAATGAAAAAAGTATTGCCTATAGTTAAATGTTAACTGCTTCCCCTTCACCCTATAGCAGACGTACTGCTACAGGTAGCAGGGCTGTGCAAAATCACGTATATATACATGATTTTGTATTTCCTGGTAGGGAGTGCGCACGTGAAGCCGTACCTGCCCAACGCAGTCCTGCTATAAGTCGCGGATCGCTGCCATTACTAGTATAAAAGAAAAAAAATTCCAGTTTTTATACCGCCATTTGTAGACGCTATAACTTTCACGTAAACCAATTTACATGTATTGGGATTTTTTTTTAGCAAAGTCACATAGCAGAGTACATTTTGGCCTAAATTTATGATAAAATTTAATTTTAAATTTTTTTACTAGATATGTTTAATAGCAAAAAGTCAACAATATTGGGGTTTTTTTTCAAAATTGTCAGTCTTTTTTTTGTTTATAGCGCAATAAACAAAAACCGCAGGAGGCAATCAAATACCACCAAAAGAAAGCTCCATTTGTGGGAAAAAAGGGCATAAATTTAATTTGGGTGCAGCGTTGTATGACCACGCAACTTTCAGTTAAAATAATGCAGCGCCGTATTGCCAAAAAAGGCCTGGTCAGGAAGGAGGGTAAATCCTCTGGAGGGCAAGTGGTTAATGTTTTTTCTCTGATTGACTCTTAGCCCTGCTATTCCTTGTCCAGTCACAGCTCTACTGCACAAGGGATTACAAGTGGATACCAGGTCAAATTAAGAAACTGACACTTGCTGCGTTAATAAATAAAAGTATTGATGTATGTAATGATCTATAAAGTCAGTAACTGCCTTTTTGAAACTTGGAGGTTTCCATTCCTGATGTCTCCTTCCAGATATTATAGTTGCCTTTCTGTCATACTGACATTTGTGCCTTGAATGTAACTGTTTTGGGAAACAGTTAAATAGTTGGGTTCTGCTAGCGAAACTCAAAACATTTAAAGTGAAACTAAACCCATCGATTTAACAGTTTAAAAAAAAACAGTTACATTCCTGTCATGCCAGGATTGCTAACTGTGACATTTGTGATCTCAACCAAACTGTCAAGCCATGGAATCTCTGGTGTCATAACTGATCACTTGTGCAGCACCATGGCAGTTGCAGGTCAAACAGAGGATACGATGGCAGCTCCCTTGGCTGAAGAAGATTGGAGGGTTTAGACCCTCCAAGCAGGAGACTTGTATAAACAACAGTCTCAACCTTGTCAGTAGGTTTTACTGGTGCTGCATCCCTTATTATAAAAGACACTGAAAAATACAGAACCCTAGCAAAAGAAACTACTTTTAAGGTACCATAACAACAGTCATTAACATTTTGTAAAAAAATAGCTTTAGTACACAATATTATAAAAATATGATTTTAGTACATAAACGGAGTTATTTACATCTAAGTTTAATCACTGTCATATTGTAAATGATAATTGTCATAGGTGCTTTTGCTCTCATCCCAACTGTCAAGCCATCAAATGACTGGTGTCATAACTGATCACATGTGCAGCACCATGTCAACTGCAGGTCAAACAAAGGCCAAGATGGCAGCTTCCTTGGCTGAAAAGAATAGGAGGGTTTGGTTCCGCTTTAAGGCATGCCTTGCGGATAACGGTTACAGCTGCTGGTATGCTTTTTGTTTGCAATCAACTCAATTTTCAAGCCATCAAAAGGTTAGCATGATAGCTGATTGCATGTTCATGGATAGGAAGGTATAGTTCTGCTTTAACCACTTGTGGACCGCAGATAGCCGAATGATGGCTTTACCAGTTCTGGGATGGCATCATATGCAGTCCTCCCAGAACATGCACTCCCGCATGCACCCGGCGATCTCCGTAGTCACTGTGTCCATAGGACACAGCTGATCACGTGATGTTGTAAAAAGCCAATCACAGCATCCTTTTACCATGTGATCAGCCATGTCCAATGACACAGCAGATCACCGGTAAATGCAGTTGCCAGTTATCAGCTGCACTTTCCTCACGCTGTGACAGCGTGAGGAAAGTACTGCCGATAACCGGCAGTACTGATGATCAGTGCCCAGCAGTGCCGCCCACAAGTGCACATCAGTGCCACCCACCTGTGCCCATCAGTGCTGCCAATCAGTGCCACACATCAGTGCCCATCATTGTTGCATAGCAGTGCCAGTTCATCAGTGCTGCCTATCAGTGCAGCCTCATCAACGCACATCAGTGAAGGAGAAAAATTACCTGTTTGCAAAATTTTATAATAGAAACAAAGAAAAACTCTTTTTTTTCAAAATTTTTGCTTTTTTGTTTATAGCGTAAAAAATAAAACACCCAGCGGCAAGTACATACCACCAAAAGAAGCTCTATTTGTGTGAAAAAAATGATAAAAATTTCATATGGGTGCAGTGTTGCATGACCACGCAATTGTCAAAGTGCAACAGCGCTGAAAGCTAAAAATTGGCCTGGGCACGAAGGGGGTATAAGTGCTTGGTAGACAACTGGTTAATGTGTATGGCGAGCTTTGGCTTCCGCACCCCTGAACCCATCCCTGATAAATTGCTGGGGAATGTGATGGCTTGTTAAAGGAACAATCCCAATCTGTGTAAGCCAGGGGGTCTCCAATCTTTCCAAAGGGCCAGGTTACTGTCCTGCAGACTATAGTGGGGCCGGACTTTGCCCAGTGGAAGTAGATACCGCCTCTGTGTCAGTGCATGTAACCAATGTCCTGAGATTGGTATTAGTGGGAGGAAGAGTGCCCCATCGTTGGTGTCAGTGGGAGGAATGATGCCCTATCACTATTTCAGTGAGAGCAGTAGTGCCCCATCGCTGGTGTCCGTGGGAGGAAGAGGGCCCCATCGCTGGTGTCCGTGGGAGGAAGAGGGCCCCATCGCTGGTGTCCGTGGGAGGAAGAGGGCCCCATCGCTGGTGTCCGTGGGAGGAAGAGGGCCCCATCGCTGGTGTCCGTGGGAGGAAGAGGGCCCCATCGCTGGTGTCCGTGGGAGGAAGAGGGCCCCATCGCTGGTGTCCGTGGGAGGAAGAGGGCCCCATCGCTGGTGTCCGTGGGAGGAAGAGGGCCCCATCGCTGGTGTCCGTGGGAGGAAGAGGGCCCCATCGCTGGTGTCCGTGGGAGGAAGAGGGCCCCATCGCTGGTGTCCGTGGGAGGAAGAGGGCCCCATCGCTGGTGTCCGTGGGAGGAAGAGGGCCCCATCGCTGGTGTCCGTGGGAGGAAGAGGGCCCCATCGCTGGTGTCAGTGGGAGGAAGAGGGCCCCATCGCTGGTGTCAGTGGGAGGAAGAGGGCCCCATCGCTGGTGTCAGTGGGAGGAAGAGGGCCCCACCGCTGGTGTCAGTGGGAGAAAGAGGGCCCCACCGCTGGTGTCAGTGGGAGAAAGAGTGCCCCACCGCTGGTGTCAGTGGGAGAAAGAGTGCCCCACCGCTGGTGTCAGTGGGAGAAAGAGTGCCCCACCGCTGGTGTCAGTGGGAGAAAGAGTGCCCCACCGCTGGTGTCAGTGGGAGAAAGAGTGCCCCACCGCTGGTGTCAGTGGGAGAAAGAGTGCCCCACCGCTGGTGTCAGTGGGAGAAAGAGTGCCCCACCGCTGGTGTCAGTGGGAGAAAGAGTGCCCCACCGCTGGTGTCAGTGGGAGAAAGAGTGCCCCACCGCTGGTGTCAGTGGGAGAAAGAGTGCCCCACCGCTGGTGTCAGTGGGAGAAAGAGTGCCCCACCGCTGGTGTCAGTGGGAGAAAGAGTGCCCCACCGCTGGTGTCAGTGGGAGAAAGAGTGCCCCACCGCTGGTGTCAGTGGGAGAAAGAGTGCCCCACCGCTGGTGTCAGTGGGAGAAAGAGTGCCCCACCGCTGGTGTCAGTGGGAGGAAGAGTGCCCCATCGTTGATGTCAGTGGGAGGAAGAGTGCCCCATCGCTGGTGTCAGTGGGAGAAAGACTGCCCCGTCAGACCGAATAAAGGCAGGCAAAGGGCCACTGTTTGGAGAGCACTGATCTAACCCACCTTATGGACAATAACCTTCTTGACCCATTACAATCCGGCTTCCGTCCCCTACACTCCACCGAAACTGCCCTCCTCAAAATCACTAACGACCTACTAAACGCCAAAGCCAAGGGCGACTACTCTGTACTCCTTCTCCTGGACCTCTCTGCGGCCTTTGACACAGTCGACCACCCCCTCCTCCTTAATAAACTACTCTCCCTTGGCATCAGAGATACCGCTCTCTCCTGGTTCTCATCTTACCTATCCCGACGCTCCTTCAGCGTCACCTACAATGGCGCCACCTCCCCCTCCCTCCCCCTCTCTGTTGGGGTCCCTCAAGGCTCTGTCCTTGGACCCCTTCTCTTCTCCATCTACACCTCCTCCCTGGGCACACTCATACACTCCCATGGCTTTAATTATCACCTCTATGCTGACGACACCCAAATTTACCTCTCCACCCCTCTCCTCACCCCCACTATCTCCGCCCGCATCACTCACCTCCTAAACGACATCTCAGACTGGATGTCGCTCCATTTCCTCAAGCTTAACCTCTCCAAAACCGAACTCCTCGTCTTTCCCCCTGCCCACACCCCCCCCCCCCCCCCCATCCTATCCATCACCACCACCAACACCACTATCATTCCCGCCCCGCAAGCCAAAGTTCTTGGCGTCATTCTTGACTCGAACCTCTCCTTCCTGCCTCATGTCAAATCACTTACATACACCTGCAGGCTCCATCTCCGCAATATTGCTAAGATACGCTCCTTCCTCACCCCAGACACCACCAAACTTCTTGTACACTCCCTCATCATCTCACGCCTTGACTATTGCAACTCTCTTCTCACTGGCCTACCCAAGTGCAGGCTCTCCCCGCTCCAAACCATCCTGAACTCAGCGGCCAGACTCATCCACCTCACCACCCGCTCCACCTCTGCCACCCCCCTCTGCCTCTCCCTCCACTGGCTCCCGATTGCCCAACGCATCAAATTTAAACTTCTAATCCTGACCTACAAAGCCGTTCATAACACTGCCCCTGACTACCTCACCAACCTGATCCCTAAGTACCACCCTACCCGTAGTACCCTTCGCTCCTCACAGGACCTCCTTCTATCCTGCTCCCTGGTCTCCTCCTCCCATGCAAGACTGCAGGACTTCTCCAGGTCCTCCCCTATCCTCTGGAACTCACTGCCCCAATCCATCCGACTATCGCCTTCCCTCCCCACATTCAGGCGCTCCCTCAAAACCCATCTCTTCAGGGAAGCCTACCCCACCCTCACCTAACGGCCATTCTCCCTCATTCCTCCAACCACTTCATCCCCCTCAGCCACTTCATTCCCCTCAGCCACATCCTATTGTTCCACTACCCCCTCCCTCCTAGATTGTAAGCTTGAAAGAGTAGGGCCCTCTTACCCCTCGTACGCTGTCTGTTTTTGTTGTACTGTGCCATGTATTGTCCCCCTATTGTACAGCGCTGAGCAAACCCTTTGGCGCTATATAAACTCGATATAATAATAATAATAATAATAATAACACAAAGCAGGTTCTTTTCTGTGCCATACATACCTCATAATTGCTCAGTAATGCTGCATTTGCATCTTTTCTGGAATAAATAAGAAATAAAACCATAAATGACACCATAATGTAGACACAATAGGACATCTACCAATCTCAGCAGTTCATCTCTTAAGCCGACAATAATCGTCCAATACTGCCTGTGATACAACCTCATACCCCACATACAGTACGTCAGCGAATAGAAGACAAGCCTTGGAATGGATATACAGCTAACTTACACTTCCATGCTTTCCTCCTGTACGTGCTCCTACAGCATTCTCCTTCCCCCGGAAACCAGCTGTGTGTACAAGGTTCCGCCAACCTATGAGAGCAGGGATTTACCTCCCTCACACAGAGCCCACACACTGCCCCAGCACATTTGTCACAATGGGCAATACCGACCAATAAGAAGTACATTCGCTCAGACCATTTGTACCCGGCATCTGTTATATTTGTAGATATTACCATTGAATCCTTGTTATATTATACCATTTCTAACACGCTGAAACCATCACACTGTCTCTAGTCCTTTACTGCTAATTATACATTGACATCGTTATAAAACTTGGCAGCGACTTCGGCCAGGTTCGAATCCAAGCCCACAATCATTGCGGGCGGGAACTCTCCTGATGTGCCATAAAGCCGCTGACTGCTTAGTCAGCTCCGTGCAATTCTATTGTAGAATGATGTGATGTGACGTCAGTAAGACTGTCCAATCCCCGCCTGCTGAACTCAATGAAACGTGTTAGAAGAAAGCAAAGTGACAGCTTTTCTGGGACTGGTCACACCAAGGGGGGGGGGGCGGAGCTGCCTGTGTCAGGTTCTCTGATATTGGTCACGCCGAGTGAAGGGGGTGGGGTATTTAGGATATGCCAGTGTAGAGGTGTGAGCTGCCTGGGTCAGGTTCTCTGGGATTGGTTACGCCAGATGAAGGGGGCGGGGTATTTAGGATATGCCAGTGTAGAGGTGTGAGCTGCCTGGGTCAGTTTCTCTGGGATTGGTCACGCCGAGTGAGAGGGGCGGGGTATTTAGGATATGCCAATGTAGAGGTGTGAGCTGCCTGGGTCAGGTTCTCTAGGATTGGTCAGGCCAAGTGAAGGGGCGGGGAATGTCCGACCTGTCAGTGTAAAGGTGTGAGCAGCTTGTGGCAGGTTCTCTGGGCTGGACTGTAAGAGGATCTGTAGTGGGACTGCACACATCAGCTGAGTCGGTATGTCTCTTCCTGCTCCCTATTCATGTACCTGTGGAACTGTCACCTCTGTATACAACAAATGTTAGCAATCCATGTTTCCATAACAGGAGTAAACACATGCTTTTTGACACATAGTGCATGCCTTTAAATACCAGCAGTGTCTGTCTGATCACATCTCATTACAGATGGCAGAATGGCTTACAATTGTGTCTGGTAGTAATAGTCACATTTACTGGACTTTTGGAACATTGAAGACTGCTTGCTTCTTGTTCATTTCACAGCAGATGTGTTGGAGCTACACTGGCAGCTATTTCCAGGTAGCCCCAATGCATAGACAATGCTAAATGACTTGTTTGCAATGGTGTCAGCTCCCACCACAGTGTTGCAGGGTGTCAGTGTTGCATGCAGTTCTTTTTTTAACACAGCTGGGTTGCAACGTGATTCCCCTGCATTGCAATGCTGCTGCAGTAAATAAAAGTGTATTAAATGCCGCTTGTTACATTCCAAGGTCTGTGGAAGAAAAAGAAAACAGTGAGATGCCTCAATATCTGCACATCAGCACTGTGTAACCCAGAGTACAGCAGCAGCTATGCATTCAGCACGGCTTGGTGGTGTGAATGAGCCCCTAAAGCTGTTTAGTCATTTTGGGAATATTAGTTACATGTATTGGTGCGTATTCCATGTCCTGCAGGCTGTTGCCTTATGTATAAATCCTGCTGAGATGCTGCCCAGATGTGTGATCCTACATTGTTGTAGGGGTTAACAGTGGCAGCTACGAGTGTGAAGGACTTGTGCAGCTCGTCTGTCCCTTTTGCCATTCACAGACCTCATACTAATATTGTCCCACCGTGTAATGCATTCTGTCAGTGAGCAGGAGAGATCCTGTCATTCATCTGCTCCTCATCCATTCACAGATTGATTGCTTTTACAAACAATACTAGTATCGATTCTGTGAATGGTAGAGGTGCAGGGAGGGTCAGTGGCACAGGTCCTTCACACTCCTAGCTGTTGTTGTTAACTGCTGCAGTACTGGAAGATTGCCACGTTGGGCAGTATCTAGGGGCAAAAAGGAAGTATTTTTACCACCTGCCTGGAGTTTGCATGTTATCCCTGTGCCTGCATGGGTTTCCTCTGGGTACTCCAGTTTCCTCCCACACTCCAAAGACATGCTGGTCTGTGAATTGGATCCTGTCTAAATTGGCCCTAGTATGTGTATGTATGAATGTGAGTTAGGGATCGTAGACTGTACACCCCTTGAGGGTTGGGGACTAATGTGAATGTACAATATATATGTAAAGTGCTGCATTAATTGACGGCTCTACATAAGTACCTGAAATAAATAAATACATACATGAAACAGCAGCTTACAGAACATGGGATACACTCTATTACATGTAACCAATGTATCCCCCCCCCCCCCAAAACAAACCCTAGGCTCACACTAAATGTGACTTTCAAATCTCACTACTTCACTTGAAGTAGCGCAATTTTAAAGCTGCAGATCAGTGCAATTTGTACCTCCGATCTCACCGCGGCTTGCAACTTCATTTAGCAGAAGTCAATGCAAGCTGCAATGGAATCAGAAAAAATAGTGCAGGAACTATTATTGAAATTGTGCGTTACTTCAGATCACACTGACTAAGACAGTGCCATAGAAATGCGACTTCAGGTGAAATCTGTAAATCGTGTGTCGCACCAGTATGAACCAGGACTAAATGTCAGCTTTAAAGACTAAGTTACCATTTATAAAAAATAATAAATATACATGATTTTGAAGGTAAAAAAAAATATGCATTTATTTATTTTTTTTTTTTTTTACAATGGAGCATGCAAAACATTGCACCTGTCATCAGTAGATCATGGATGCAGTGTCAACTCCTGCAGACATGCGGTACAGCTGTCTGCCTTTTCATTCTATACAGGTAGACAGTTACAGAAGAGCAGGAAGAATCAATAAACAATGAGGGTGTTCATCAGCTCCCTCACAATTCATTTAGAACTACAAGCCGTCTGCCTTGGTGGGACTTGTATTTCATTCATTCATCCGCAAAACTCTATGAATGAGTGATACGGCTGTGTGGGCGGATCCCTGCACAGTTGCGCTTTTTTTAAATTGTGATAATGGGTGCAGAGAGAGGATCCCCTACCTGCTGTCACAGTGGGGGAGATCAGGAGGTTTCAGGGCTGCTGCATTGGAAATATGTTACATGTTACACCCTGAATATGAGTGTAACCTGTTACTAAAAGTGAAGGTATCCTTTAACAATGCTCAGAAGCATACCCCTGCATTTATAGACCCTTTTAGGGCCCATTTACAGAGGGCAGCTGCTGGCAAGAATCAGCAATCCTTACCAGTGGAGAAACTATCCCCATTCACAAAGTGAACAGCATCAGCATGACCAGATCTGTACCCTGTACAAATCAATAACTAATGCCACCGCTGTTCATATGTAACCACTCATCAAAGTAGTTGCAACACAGGCTATCCCCGCTTCAGTCTATCCTGAATTTTGCGGCCAGACTCATCCACCTTACCAACTGCTCCGTATCCGCCACCCCCCTCTGCTAATCCCTCCACTGGCTTCTGATTGCCCAATGCATAAAATTCAAAATATTAACATTGACGTACTAAGCTGTTCATAACACTGCCCCAAACTACATCACCGGCCTGATATCCATCTACCACCCAAAACGCACTCTCCGCTCCTCACAAGACCTCCTACTCTCCAGTTCCCTGGTCTCCTCCTCCTATGCCCATCTCCAGGACTTCTTCAGGGCTTCCCCCATCTTCTGGAACTCACTACCCCAATCCATCAGACTGTCACCTACCCTCCTCACCTTTAGGCGCACCCTGAAAACCCATCTCTTCAGGGAAGCCTACCCCACCCTCACCTAATTGCCGATCTCCTCCGCTCTCCCCACCACTCTATCCCCCACAGCTATTTCCTCCTGTACCACTATCCCCTCCCTCCTAGATTGTAAGCTCCAAGGAGTAGGGCCCTCGAACCCCTCATGTATTGTATTGTTACTGTACTGTCTCGTGTACTGTCTCCCATTATAATGTACAGCGCTGAGCAAACCGTTGGCGCTATATAAATACTGTATAATAATAATAAATGTCATTAGGGACTCCGACTGGCCCTGGACACAGATACTTTGCATCCAGAGAAATGTTCCTGACCACATACAAACTGGTCGCAGCATTTAGCCACATCTGCACATAGCAGCCTATCTGCCCTCATTCACCAATCAGGAGGCTTTAAACATTACAGAACAAGCCCAGATAAATGTAACTATTACCAGCTAAATCATGATGTGGATAAATGAGAACCTTCACAGATGTGTCACAATTTTTGTATTTTATCATCACAAATATATGAAATTGTTTCCCTTTTTATAGTACACTTATTATTTGACTGGTGGATATGTCTGCGTCATGCCATTAATGGATGGCAAATAGATGCTGGCTAAACACAAGGGAATACAAGGGGCAAAATCCCTCCTTTTGAACAAAACAACTTAAAAAAATATAAAAAGTTACATTTCTGACCTTAACCCAGTTCATTTTTTTTTTTTGTCCTGCAGCGTCAGCAGATGGTACATTCATCTTTACAGTGTATACACATGTATAGATATTTGATTTTCAGAAAGAAGATCTCATGTTTTTCCATATTTATTTTAGATTTGCTCCTGTAAAAGTGAAGATATCCCTGAACTTAAGCTATGGCATCTGAGGTAATCTTTCGATTTTGGATATGAAAAGGTTTCTTTCATTAGTAAATTTTAGGTTTATTTTTGTTAGCAATGTTATAAATTTCTTTCTTAACAGAAACATTAAAACAGTGACAGAGCTGGTAAAATTTCTAAATATACCCTATTAATTATGTCTTACGCTGGCCATAGACTGTGCAAATTTCACTCAAAAAGTCGATTGTTCCATTGACTTTTGTCAAAGGATCCTGTTGAAAATTTTTCAGCCAAACAGCGGCTGCATCCAATCAGATGAAGCTTCTGTTCAAGTATTTTGACAGCTAAATATACCCTATTAATTATGTCTTACGCCGGCCATAGACCAGGGGCGGACTGACAACTCATGGGGCCCCCGGGCAATAGGGGATCATGGGGCCCCTGTGTCCTTGCCCAAACTCAAAAAAGCCTATGAAAAAGGTACCAGGGGCATCTCATGGGGCTCCCTACTGACCCCGGGCCCTCGGGCGGTGCCGAGTTTCCAAATGGTCAGTCTGCCCCTGCCATAGACTGTGCAAATTTCACTCAGTGGGTGGCCCTGCTTTGTTTGATAAAAGTCGATTGTTCCATTGACTTTTGCCAAAGAAACCTGTTGAAAAATTTTCAGCCAAACAGCGGCTGCATCCAATCAGATGAAGCTTCTGTTCAAGTATTTTGACAGCTAAATATACCCTATTAATTATGTCTTACGCTGGCCATAGACCAGGGGCGGACTGACAACTCATAGGGCCCCCGGGCAATAGGGGATCATGGGGCCCCTGTGTCCTTGCCCAAACTCAAAAAAGCCTATGAAAAAGGTACCAGGGGCATCTCATGGGGCTCCCTACTGACCTCGGGCGGTGCCGAGTTTCCAAATGGTCAGTCTGCCCCTGCCATAGACTGTGCAAATTTCACTCAGTGGGTGGCCCTGCTTTGTTTGATAAAAGTCGATTGTTCCATTGACTTTTGCCAAAGAAACCTGTTGAAAAATTTTCACCCAAACAGCTGCTGTATCCAATCAGATGCAGCTGCTGTTCAAGTATTTTGACAGCTGTCAATATACAATAGCTTTGCAAAGAACCAGAAAACTTTAATTCTCCTGTGCTTGGGGAGTGGGTCCCAAAAGGTCAATAGGTTGCAATCATATCTTGGCTCTCATGGAATGCACTCACCTTGCTGCCCTCACAAGACTGGGGAAGTCTAGGGATACTGCAATAGTAAACAAACACAAAGAACCAGCAAACACAAATGCTCCTGTGCTTGGGGATGGACTCGATGCAGGCTACAACCACATAAGGAATGTCCTGGAACATGCACACCTTGCTGCCCTCAAATGGACCGGGGGAATGCAAATATACTGAATGAGGAAAGAAAAAACAGAGGGCGCACAGGCCTAGTGCATTACCATAAAAAATGTTTAATAAAAAATAAAGTATGTGTTGTACTCACAAACGACAATATAGTCAAGGCACATCATAAAAGAACAGCTGGGTCAACACCGCGTTGAGTAACAGTCCACAATAGGGAGTATAGACATCCAAAAGGTTGACGCGTTTCAAGGACTTGCCTCTTCCTCAGAGCCTTTTGGATGTCTATACTCCCTATTGTGGACTGTTACTCAGCGCGGTGTTGACCCAGCTGTTCTTTATGATGTGCCTTGACTATATTGTCGTTTGTGAGTACAACACATACTTTACTTTTTATTAAACATTTTTTATGGTAATGCACTAGGCCTGTGCGCCCTCTGTTTTTTCTTTCCTCATTCAATAAACAAACACACACTGGCCTAGTGCATTATTTTTAAAACATGGCTTTATTGTGTAAAAAAGGTAAGTGTTATACTCACAAAATCCGCTAAAAGTACAAGCTCATTGCATGGAAACAGCACAGTTCAGTCCACAATACATCACAACGTAACAGAATGATGGAATCTCAACAGGCTGATGCGTTTCGAGGATTTACCCTCTTCCTCAGAGCTCTGAGGAAGAGGATCAGCCCTTGAAACGCACCAGCCTGTTGAGATTCCAAAGTTCTGTTACGCTGTGATGTATTGCGGACTGAACTGTGCTGTTTCCATGGGATGAGCTTATACTTGACCTGTCGAGATTCCATCGTTCTGTTACGCTATGATGTATTGCGGACTGAACTGTGATTTTTCCATGCGATAAGCTTGTACTTTTAGCTGATTTTGTGAGTATAACACTTACCTTTTTTACACAATAAAGCCATGTTTTAAGGATAATGCACTAGGCCAATGAGCCATCTGTTTGTTTGTTATTGCAATATACAATAGCTGCAGCAGGAGATTCATTCATCCACACTGTATAGTGTAGATGGAGGAATCCATTAATTTTTTAATTTTTTTTTTTTTTTTTTTTTTTTCATTCTGCAGGCTGAACTAAATAAAGCTATCAGTGTGTAGCCAGCTTTATTCACTGAGTTATGGAGGACTGGTGATATTTAAACTACCTGACCTACTAAAGCAGAATTGTATTCTGTGATAACCATGCATTAAAGGAACCTTGTCAGATTGAAAACAACTCAACATCTTTTATATTCGCTCACCTCTCCAGTGCTTCATGTCTTTTATCATCTCTCCAGTGCTGCAACTTCCATTAGCTTTTTGGGTTTTTTTGTCATTTCTAGAAATTTCAGAGACCTGTGTCCACAGCTGCACGCCATGGTTCCATCTTTTGACCCCTATATTACTAGAAGACGTAGCAGTGATGTAGGGGTTGGAGGAAGGAGCCACAGCATGTGGCTAACGGTCTTGGGCGTTAAGGTTCAAAGAACTGGTAATATTTCAACTACCCAACCTACTAAACCAGAATTGTATAGTGTGATAACCATGCTTTACAGGAATTTTGACAGATTGAAAAGAAACATCACTTCAATAGAAGAGTTTTTATACTTGCTCGCGTTTTTGGCAGCTTGGGTCTCTTACTTTGTTCCCATTCCAGTGCTGCTGCTTCAGTAAACTTTGCCAGCTTTTGTCACTTCCTGGAGTGTCGGGCACCTGTGTCTGTTGCTGCACACCATGGTTCCATTTTTCAACCCCTTTGCCACTACAGGACTCAGCAGTGATGTACAGGTTGGAGGAAAGAGCAGCATCAAATGGCTAAGGGACATAAGGAGCAATACTACCAAAAGCATTGAATGCCAAAAAAGGTTACAGAGGCTGGGAAAATAACAGTCTACCAGCAAAACTAAAAAGCTCTCCCTTGCAATGGAGCTGTGTCTCAACTGGCGGTTTTATTTTACTGAAAGAGTGGTTGATGCTCGGAATAGACTTCCAGCAGTGGCAGTGTGTCAGTCAATAGTAATTGGACTCAAACATGCTTGGAACAAGCTTAGATCTATACTCAGGCAAAAAAGTTAAAGTAAAAAAAATTAATTGCAAAAATACAACAAAAAATAACAGTGCTCAAATATACCATGAACATAATATATATGTATACTATGCAGTTATTTTCTTTTTTGTTTTCTTTTAATTCAAGGTGTTGTTTTGGGGGAGAACTGCTTGGTTGAATACTGAAGATGTAACCAAACTGGGCACAGGTGTTTTGTACGTTTTTTTGTTTTTAGTTGAAAAATAAAGCAGGCAGACTCGATAGGCCACTAGGTCTCTTTCTGCCATCATTCTGTGTTTCTATGAACAATAAGATCTTTATAGAAAGGGATATTGATTTTTTTTTTTTTTTAATTACATGATTAAAGTAGAAGCCAACTTGTTTCCTACAAATAAAAAAAATCTGGTCCCCCTGCATGTTTAAGTCATAATCTACTAGCATCAGGGGCGGACTGACAACTCATGGGGCCCCTGGGCAATAAGAGATTATGGGGCCCCTGTGTCCTTGCCCAAACTCAAAAAAGCCTATGAAAAGGTACCAGGGGCATCTCATGGGGCCCCCTACTGACCCCGGGCCCCTTCGGGCAGTGCCCGAGTTTCCAAATGGTCAGTCCGCCCCTGACTAGCGTGCACCGCATACTAGCACATTATGACAGACTTACCTGTTAACCGAACCCTTCAGTTACTGATAAGATATACAGTAAAACAAGATAATGGAAGGAAACTTAATTAAAGGCTTAGTCTACTAAAATGTGCATTTCAATTATGGATTGGTTCTGATGAGCTGAATCACTCGCTGTCTCCTTGTATATCTTAGAAACTTCAGTGGGGAGCATTGTCATGGCTCCCCAGTGCTTCCATCTTCGCCCTGTTTTATTTCCGGATTTTTGGCCGCTTGAATAGCTGAGCTGCATCGATACTACTTCAGTGCATGCATACAGGAGTCACATTGCTGCAGCATGCAGAGCAGGCCATAAATGTGATCTGAGCTGCATATATATGGCTTATATCACATTACCGACTGACAGGCAGGAAGGACATTTATGACAGAAGAGACCGCTACTGGTATCCATAACTGACATCTCTGAAATCCAAAAGGTCACATCTGAGCTGCTTTGGTCTGTTAGGGCTTTTTTCTCCGACAACCAGGTCTATGCTATGCATGCAGTGGGAAACGGCACACAAGCAAATTATATACTGTAAATTGCATTCAGTTACTGATGAGATATACAGTAAAACAAGATAATGGAAGGAAACTTAATTAAATGATTAGTCCACTAAAATGTACATTTCAATTATGGATTGGCTCTGATGAGCTGAATCACTTGCTGTCTCCTTGTATATCTTAGAAACTTCAGTGGGGAGATTTTTCCTGCTCTGCTCCCAACAACCACAATGGAGTCTCATTCTCATATACAAAGGTCTCACCACTAGAGCCTCTAAAAGAGGTATAAGAAGCTAGTCACCTTCCTGAGCTTTTGGCATCTATGTAAAAGGTGATCCTTTTTTGGATAGCTGTATCTTTTAGTTGAGACGTGGGGGAAATGAGTTGTAATTTTTCTCTGCAACTCTTGTAAGGAACTGGTAGTCCTGCTGTGCGATTTGTCTTGTGATCAGGATTAAACTGTGAACACTTTGTGCTTGGAAGATTTTATATATTTATCTTAACCACTTCTCCATAGTTATGTACGCTGTAGTTGGTTGCATACTGTAAAATGTTTTAGTCCTGAACAGAACATTTAAAATCGTGGTCAAGCCGTCATTCAATAGTTACCGTTCTTATTCCCAAATCTACAGGGGTTATGATAGCTGGCCTGAGACACTATGTGGACTGGACATGCAGGCATGATCTCTATCTCATGGCCCTAAGGCAGCCTTTTTCAACCAGGGTGCCCAGGCACCCTGGGGTGCCTTGAGGTTTCTTCAGGGGTGCCTTGGCAAAATGTCTAAAAATTGCCCAAAACGTGTATACAAGCCAGTGGGTGGATAGGCCTGCCTTTTAGTTAATAAATCACCTCTAACGTTGGGTGTCCTACAAGTGTGGATGTTGCTGCATTATAAAAACTATCAGAATAGTTTCTCATATTTTAGAATGGGGTGTCCCTTTAACATTTTGGACAGACTTGAGGCACCCTATTTTAGAATGAGGTGCCTCAAGACTGTCCATAATTTTAAAGGGTGCCTCGGGACTACCAATAATTTTTAAAGGGTGCCTTGACTGAAGAAAGGTTGGGAAACACTGCCCTATGGCACCTGTTCTGTACATGACTATTGACTACACAGACTATTGTACCAGACAGCCATCTGTGTTTTGGTCAGTGGAGCAAGGCAAGGGATGTGCATTGCAGACACCTAAGCAGCTCATTAGTTAAAATCCTTAATGATCAGACAAGATCTTCTAACTAGTCCAATAGCTATTCTTCCCTAGGAAGCCTCAGTCGGTGCTGTCTTTGGGTTCCTCATGGAGCTTTAGAATTTAGATCATTACCCATTCCAGCTGAAAACAGTAGACAGCCCTCCAATGTCAATAGGGCAACTATCCACGTACCAGGATTTACTGTACATCCCTGAGTTGCTATCTTAATCCAAAAGTAGAGGATGACCTTCACAATGCCAAAGTCTGCCCATAGTGAAGCTTTTAAATAAAACAAGGAATTTTCTTCACTTTGTAGAAGTCTTCATAATTTTGCCCCAGCCTGTGTTTTGGATTGGCACTGGACAACCCGCAGAGGTAAAGCCAAAGATATTGTATGTTGCAGTTTATCAGAATTAGCTACTTACTAAGAAGAAATTCTATAGGTCCTATGTGGAGCACCCATGATTAATTTTACTTAACCACTTCTCGTCTGGCCCATGTAGATAAACGGCCGGACGGGAATGCTGCTGAAGCGGGTGGACGTTTCTAAACGTCCCCCCGCATTCACTGCCTGTGCACGCTTCGTGGGAGCATTCGGCACCGCGATAGGTGACCACTGTGTCCTCAGGACACAATGGAACACAGATCGCTGTACGGGACCTCTGTGTGAGGTCCCGATTCATCTGATCACTGATTGGCCAATCAGTGATCACATGAATAGTAGTAAACAAGATGTTACTTCCTGACATTATTGCTTACTACTTGTGAAATCTGAGAATGATTACAGAGGTCACATGGTACAAGGCTATTCACAACAGCCTTGTACCATGTGACAAGCTGTGACCAATCACTGCTCTCACAGTATTTCTCAATGGCTGCATTCCTGCAGCCAGAGAGAGAGAGAAATTATTGCTTTTACAGCCTTTATGGATATAAAAGCTATCAGTGTAAAAAAAGAAAAAAAAATCATCACCCTCCACAAGTAGTACAGTGTCACTATGGTGACGCTGTAGTGCTAGGGTGACAGTATGTAAAAAACAAAAAAACTAAAACATAAATAATAATAAAAAAATAAAAATTAAACATATTTTTGAAAAATTATAATTTTTGGTTATAAACTAATTTGGTTATTTTTTTTACTAAAAGATAGATGAATACATTTTTGACCAAGATTTATGAAGAAAGATTATTTATTTACAAAATTGTATAAGAAAAACACTTTTTTTTTTTTTCTCTTCAAAGTTTTTTGAAAATTTTTGTGGTGTTTATCCCAGTGGTGAATAAATGCCACCAAAATAAAGTTTTATCTGTCTCAAAAAAATGCTGAAAAAATTCATATGGGTACAGTGTTGCATGACCGCGCAATTGTCATTCATAGTGTGATAGCACTGAAAGCTGAAAATTGGCCTGGACTGGAAGGGGGTGAAAGTGTCCGGACTTGAAGTGGTTAAAATAACAAGAATAAAAAATAGTATATTAATAATCATAATAAAAATAACAGTAATGCCAATGTTACCCGATCTTGATCTATACACAAGTTGATTTTGTGGGGAAAAGAAAAGTATAAATACTGTATATGTATATTATAGTAAACAAAAATGCTTTATCGTTAATTAATTTTTTTCAACCAAATGGCATTTTTTTCTTATTAAATCAATTGTATTACAAATTTGAATCTATTTGGAAGGGAATGAAAATCTACCATATGAAGGCATCGTCAAATCTGACAAAGGTTTAAACCCTTCTTCATTCTATTGAAAATGAGAGTTTTTAGATTGAAAGTGAAGTTCCACTCATGGTGTAAAAAAGTAAGTCAGCAGCTACAAAAACTGTAGCTGCTGACTTTTAAAAAACAGCTACTTACCTGTCCCTCGGTGTGTTCCCCACAGCCCGTTTCACCTGCCGTCCTGTATTCCTGGAGGCTGGCATCTTCAGTGTGGGCACACGGCTGTGACTGCTTGCGGCTTCACAGCTGGGTACCCACTGCGCATGTGCAAGTAGCGCTGCGCTTCATGAATGGTCCTGTAGTGTTCTGGGACCTGTCACGTGTCCCAAAAGACTACCGGGAGGGAGGACGCCTTCTGTTTCCGATCGCCTAGGCGATCGAACTGGAAGTGGGAACCTGTCAAATTCAGGTACCCAATTCCCCCTCCACCCCACCCCACAGTGCCAATCCTTAATGCGGAGCGGTCCTTAAAGCGGAACTCCCCCTTTTGGGTGGAGCTCCTCTTGAAGTTATACCTTTTATAGTGTCAGGCCAGACAGAATGTATTTCTCAGTAGATGACAGAGCGGCACACCACTGTAAAATTTCTTATATCTCTTGTTGGGACTGTGATTTTTTTTATTTCAGGAACTTTAATCGCGCCTTCAGTTTACGCAGCGTTTTACATATATATTGTACATTCACATCAGTCCCCAACCCTCAAGGGGTGTACAATCTAAGGTCCCTAACTCGCATCCATACATACACATACTAGGGCCAATTTAGACAGGATCCAATTAACCTACTAGCATGTCTTTGGCGTGTGAGAGGAAACCGGAGTACTCGGAGGAAACCCACACAGGCAGAGGGAGGATATGCAAACTCCAAGCAGGTGGTGCCATGGTTGGGATTTGAACCAACGACCCTGTTACTGCCAGGCAGAAGTGCTAACCATTTAGCCACTGTATTGATGAGATTTCTTATGTGCATTTCCCAGATCTCACACTTGCCATGGCTCTTACAAGGTCCCTGTTTCCCTCTCCCTCCTAAGCAAGCAAGAACATGCAAAACTCCAAATGGGTATGATGACAGCTAGGAAATTCTATGAAGTCTATAAAACTATAGGAAGCCATGGAGTGACTCCACCCAATTTATGTAGTCTAGCAAACAGAGCAACTGTGCTAAAGTTATAAAGTCTGCTCTCTGTAGAAGTTGGAAAATGTGCGCATTGATTAGTCTGATAGGTGAAATTGCTTGTTGTACTCGAAGCTGCTTTGTGCTCCGGTTGTTTGTGCCAGAACCCAGTATGTCCTGTGACTAATCTTATGAAATAGGTACTGGTCACTTGATCTCTGATGTCTTTGTTGTCCTAATGTCATTCAGCGTAGGCTGTTTTCTATTAAACGTAATGAGAGAGCTATCAGTGGAATTATGCAAGAGCACATGATGTTCTGTCAATGTTCCAGACCACTTATCTCTTAATGTAGAATAGTGTATTTCATGTCAGACAGGATTGGTAACTGCAATAAACGGTTCTGAATTTAACATTTCAATTTTGAACTTTTTAAAGAGCATGAATCCGCTTGCAGCCAATTATATTTGGTTCCTTCAATATTATTTGGTGCATTTTGTGTGCATTTGTAGTCATTTGTTAGCTGTTAGTAATTTTTTTCTCATCATTTTATTGTGGCTCCCATTGGAGAAATTTTCTTTCGTTTCCTGTCTTGGTGACAATATTATGACAGGAAATAAGAGGTCATCTCCAACAGGAACACAGATAGCAATTAAAAACCTAGTTGTGGGTGTTGATACACTCAAAGCAGTATTCAACCAAAAAGCAAACATTTTATTATATTGCAGCTTACCAATCTTGGATGTGATGGCTGCATTAGTTTTTCTGTTTTAGGCTTTCATTCCTTTGTTTTCACCTGGTGATCTAGTCAGTAAACCTGTTGTAGCAGATGTAGCCAGTAAGTCTGTTGTCAGTTGTAGCAGAGAGTTGAGACACACAATTTCACCATTTAGCTGTGACAGGGGTGCTTACAATGATTGGCTTTTATTCATTTATGGAAACCCTTTATTTCAAAAGAAAAAAAAAAAAGTTTGTTGTTACTGATAAAAAAAAGTGTGCTGGAGTATGGCTGCAATTAGTGTATCCAGGGGCAGACTGACCATTCAGGCACTCGGGCACTGCCCGGGGTCAGTAGGGGGCCCCATGACATGCCCCTGGTACACTTTGTTTTGTTTTTTTTTTCTTTATAGGCTTTTTTGGGTGTGCTTTGAGTGTGGGCAAGGATACAGGGGTGCAATGATCCCCTATTGCCAGGGGCCCCATGAGTTGTCAGTCCACCCCTGAGTGTATCTAAATCTGCTAGTACATCTAGCACTCCCCTCATTCCAGATTGACAGTGCTGCTTTCCAAAAGTTGCTCCTTCATCCAGAGTGTGAGCATTATAATACAGAAGGGTGTTACTGGCCAGATCACCAGGTGAAAACAGAGGGCAAAAGCTTAGAAAAGGGAATCTAATGCAGCCATCACATCTAATGATTAATAAGCTGTGATATATTACAATTTTGGTTTTGGGTGAAATACCACTTTAAAGTATTTTATTCTTTCATTTCTACTATGCGTTTACTGTAAAAACTAGATGCAGCATGCAGTCTTCTTAATTGCTTGTCCTACTGAGCTCTTATTTTGTCAATGCTAAAGTACCATATAGTGTCATATTGTTCGATGGACTGTATTCTTTTCCCAGGACTGTTTATATTTCAGTAATTCATGTAGTAATCGTAAGTGCAATTTACTCTTCTTTCAGGGAGATAAACTATGGGGTGGAAGATTTGTTGGCAGCATAGACCCCATTATGGAAATGTTCAATTCTTCAGTGTCTTATGACCAGAGGATGTGGTCAGCTGACATCAGGGGAAGTCAAGCTTATGTAAAAGCCTTGGAAAAGGCAGGACTTGTAAGCTCAACTGAAATGGAGAAAATTGTAACAGGCTTGGATCAGGTAATATGCTTTATTTAGAGATGATCACCTGGTTCTTACAAAGAGAATGAAAAGTAATTTGTCCATTTCTATTTGATTTTCCCCTATACTATACAGATGTTTAGTTTGGATGCCAAAGGAAAGATCTGGCTGTCCAACTCAGCTGAATTTTTTTTTTCTTGCAAAGTACAACTGAAAGCAACCTTCACTAAGAAAAATACATAGGGGTCCATTTATTAAAAAAAAAAGCATAGACAATTGTCCAGTGAGAACATTTTCTACTGCGCAAAAAGGAATGTTATGAGGCAATTTTTCTGTTCTAAAGGAATGTTGTTTTATGGGCCACATTAATGCCACATTATGGCCACTAGTTGGAGCTGAAGAGCATAGGAAATACATATGTTTTTGTAAGAAGATATACAATGTAACAATTCTGGAGAATAATAGTGGGTACTGGCAAATAAATATAACCAGTGGTTCCCTTGGTTGACCTCCTCATAAAATGTATCCTGGGTAGATCAGTCAATCAATGCAGAATTCCAGAGGTTCTGTATAACAAAACATATTTGCTTGCAATATACATTACTATCTATAGCAGACATTGTAGTGATATAACATTGGATATAGCTTATTGTGGCTAATCTACACTTTTAGCATAACTAGCTGTCTGACCTCTCATGCTCCATCAGCACCCTTTACTGCCTCTTCCCCAAGGTACACTTCTGCAATCACCTTGTTGTCCTCCTGTTACCAGACAAAGACTCCTGTTCATGACATCTGTGAGGCATTACCTATAAGTGATGAATTTCAAGACATTACAGTAAAAGAAGGGTGATGCAAAACACAAAATTCCACTGGCCAGAAAGGTTAGCAGGGGCACACAGAGTATGGGAAGCAACACATGGGTACTGTCCCCACTATTTTTACAAAACATTAATCTGGCCTATTTTTCCCATTCATTTTAGATTGTTGACTGTGTGCATCTGATATTATGGACTGGCTGGATTGTATATCTTTTACAGTCCTAGCAGCAAGAAGACAACTCTGATTGGTCTTCTCAGATTATCCTGATTTGGTCCAGGGTTCTTCTCGGTTCTGTTGTACCTATGCAAGCGATCTTCCTATCAGTTCCCTTTGTCACTCTCCACTCCTCAGTCTCAATATACATTTTACTAGCAGAATTGATGCTTCCAGATTGTCCTAAAAACTGTATCTGGGGAATGTGAGGGTAGGAAAAGGACACTAGATGGCACAAAAAGTTCTGTGTCTGGTGGTGGCAAGTGTGTCCGCAACAATTGAGTAACTGTAAGCATAGAGGAACTGAAAGGGGAGTATGAGAAGACTAATAATAGAATATGTCAGGGGGGTGAAGGAGGCTCCAGAACTATCTTCTTTTCTTTTTGGAGAAAATTCCTAGAATTTCAGCCTGGGAATTGTCCTAGAATCAAAACCATTCCCACCAGAAGGCTTCTGCTGAACAAAAGGCAGTACCTGGCAGCACATTACAAAACCTCTATTTTCCTCTCAAATACTCAACCTTCCTCCAGTTTGTCCTTTTCTGTACAGATCCTGATACTGCACTCCAATCAATGTGCATAGAACCTCCACACCAATCTGTGTTGACCGTTGACCAGCAAATGCATTTTTCTGCTTTGATGTCCATTATGCCAATGCCATCGTATTTTTATTCTATATGAATCCTTTGAAAACCCCATATATGACCAGCAGTTTCTTGCTGCTCCTGACAATCTTCCACAAGCGAGATTAGTAAATTCGAGAAATCCTGACATGCTAGATTATACTAGAGATTGAGATGAGGGCTTAGCTCTTGAATTTTTCTGCATTTGAAACAGCAGGCTGGGACTCTGTCACTCCACCTGGTTTTTGGAGGTTCATGGAAGCTTCCAGAAGCCAGTTGGTGGAAGAGTGGAGACCTCAATCTGCGTATTCATGACCAATCCCAGGCTCCGGCACCCGGTAGTGTGGTAGACTACCCCATAAATATGAGTGAGCCATGCTAGTAGGGTCAGGTGGAAGATGGATTGCTGAGAGGTGTTGCTGCATAGCCTGGGAGGGAGCCCTGGAGGAGGGGGGGTTCTACTTCCAGGCTGGAGGCTGGAAGCTGAAGGGAAGCTGAAAGAGATAGCTCTACTGCCCTGCAGTCCACCAGGGGAGGTCAGCCTGCAAAGTTTGGAAAGGAACTAGCCCAGTTAGAAGGCTTGAAAGCAGTTATATCCATAGCTGCAGGACAAGTACCTCTACACTCCCAGGGCCTAGAAAGGAGAGGTCTGCTGGATGCAAGTTCTGGCGAGTCTTCAAGGTACAGTTCATAGCTTACACAATTCCATGTCCTGAGATCAGATAGCCAGATGGGTTGGTATTCTGTGCACTAAGGGGACCAAAGCTCCTACACATTGTAACGTTGCTAAAACTCCACTCAGGGGACATCAAGCTCCTAGAAGAGGAATGCTGTGTTAAGGACTGTGGTTCCTGCCTGGAACACAGTCAAGTGTTTGTTGTTTTTTTTTCTAAGTGTGCTAGACCAGGAAATGCCTCATTCTGCTTTTCAATCAAGGTTTGCATCCCTTAACCCATTTACCCTATCCAAATTGTTAACTCATAATAAAACAACAAAAACCAAGCTCATGGACTGTTTACGGACTGTGGATGAAAGTGTGGGAAAATGCATGTTGCCTGGCTGTGCAAAGCTTAAGGGAACCCAAAAAACTCAAAAATGGCGGCCATCAATAGGGTAGCGCTACACTTATTTATGACAAGTTTTCAGCTCAGGACTCATGACTTCACTGGTTGCCTACTTAATTCTGAAACTCTCAAACAAGTTGGCATTTACAGGTTTTCATATTTTGGATCCTGACAGGTTCCTTTCAATTTATATCAGCATGACTATAGGTATACCTCTATACTGTTCACTTGCAGTATAATACAGTACCATACTACAACCAGAATGGGGTTTAGAAGTATTGACCGTTTCTGCATTTGTGAAATACATTGTATGAAACCTTGTTTATTCATTCCTTACAGATCCATGAGGAATGGTCTACAGGCACATTTGTGTTGACAAAAGCTGACGAGGATATTCATACTGCCAATGAACGCCGCCTCAAGGTAACCATTCATTTAGTCGTTAATTTTTGCCAGTGTCAATAGATTTCATTATTACCTGAGCTACTGTCAGCACTTCTGCAACACAGCAAGGCACCAGACAGTCAAAATGACAGCTGGATGTGGGAATGTTGGTCAACTTTCATCCAGGGGATTTTGATGACGTTTTACCTGGTATGCCAATGTCCATACCTGGTTAAATAGCTTTCTTTTATTGATGAGGCATTAAGGACTAAAAATCAAAAAGTTCTGTTTTACATAAAATGTTTGACTGTGAACTATTTTTATTTAACATACCTGTAGCCGATTCCACTGCACTTCTGACCATTTCCCCTTCACCTTTCTAAATACTTACCTGAGCCCTCTCTTGAGTGCCATTCCTATCTTGCAGCAGCACTTATCTGTGTTCCTCTCCTTGCAGGACACAGAGGCAGCAGCTGGAGCCATTGGCTTCTGCTGCTGTCAATAAAATCCTGTGAGGAGGAAACAGGAGGCATGACTGAGCTGCCCTGTTTGTGTCTATGGACACACACCGCCCGGTCTGGGAGTAAGCCCAAATGCCTACCCACATAGCAGAGGAGGAATAGACAGAGCTGACAAGGGACCTCAGAAGAGGAGGTTCAGGGCCGCTCTGTGAAATGTCATTGCACAGAACAGGTAAGTATAACCTGTTTGTCATTTTAATTAAAAAATGTAACTTCTACAACAGCTTTAACGTTTTCCATTAATATATTTAAGGCTGGTATTCTCCCTTTTAGTGTTTAGCGAATTATTTTTTTTGCTTAATAACAGACCATCAGACACCACACTCACATACCTATCCTGTACAGTTAGAATATATTTTACTAAGCCATATTAATGACATGAGGCATTTATCATGAGTCACAAGGATAGTCTTTTAATCTTATTACAGAATATTTATTCTGTCCAACCCACAGTACGAGGTGGGACCAGGGACAGGGTTTGTCGCCTCCAGTATTGTTACAAATATGTGTCATTATAGTTAAACTGCAGGCAGATATAAATAACAAACTATTGCAATTATCCATTCATTGCCATATGGAAGAAAAATATATTTGAAATATTTTAAAAATATTCTTCCCAAATATATTGACATATATTTGAAATGCTACAATTTTAGCCATATTCAATATATTTCAAGAAAAAAATAAATATACACACACACACACTGCATGTTGAAATGCGTTTTTATTACAAAACATTTCTAAAAATACATTTCAAATATACTGTGTATTTAAAAATACAAATCTACATTTTTGGAATGCATTTACATATATATGTTAAAATAACTTTTTTATATGTTAAAAAAAATCTGAAGAATATATTTAAAAAATATATATTTTTAAATGAGATGCCCCTGGTACCTTTTTTTCATAAGCTTTTTTTGAGTTTGGGCAAGGACACAGGAGCCCCATGATCCTCTATTGCCCCGGAGGCCCCATGAGTTGTCAGTCCGTCCCTGGTTAAAGCACGCCATTGTACTCTGCAAACCAGTGACCTATATATTTAACAAAATATAGTAATCCACAGCAACACATTGGTTGCCTTGAATTACTGCCCTTTATTCTTCAGTTGGTCATACACTGTGACTGCATAATCCTTGTGAACTAACCAGCTCATGTGTGTAGAAGATCTATTTAATACAGAATGCTACACAATGGGGTTGATTTACGAAAGGTAAATAGACAGTGCACTTTGCAAGTGCAGTTGTTCCAGAGCTTAGTAAATGAGGTGCAGCTTCACTTTACAAAGAACACCGAATCACATGCAAAGGAAATTTAAAAAAATCTTTTTTTTTCTTGCACCTGACTGAATAATGAAAGTCAGCAGAGCCTCATCTCATTTACTAAGCTGTGGAGCAACTGCACTTGAAAAGTGCAGTCTATTCTATTTAGTAAATCAACCCCATTGAACCTCCTTTTCTATTCGATGCAATCGTAATTCAAGGTTATGATAACATTTTTTCCGTCTCCTTTTAATAAATAGATCCTTTTGCGTTTTACACATTCTGTGTATAATTGGAATGGACATGGAATAATCCTTTCTTTACCACCTCCAGCCAGGAACCATTGACAGAGACCACAGAGACATTTTTTACTACATTAGTGCTGTTGCAGAGACCTTGTATCCACCATATAATTATGCAATATAGCTTAAATCCTGATGGTAGCTAAGTTATAGGGCAAGAGGTGGGGTCCAATACATTATGGAAGGATGCACAATGAATGATTCTGTACTTCAAATTAGAAATCTATTCAACATTTGAATAAATAGGAAGTTTACATATATCTGTGATGAACACTCCTGTCTTGCCTATGTCTAGGAGCTAATAGGAGAACCTGCCGGAAAGCTCCATACTGGACGCAGCCGAAATGATCAGGTATCTGCCATTCTTTGATGCACTTTTTGTTATTGTGGTATAACCTTTTTATTTCATAGCCTATTATTTTTTGCAGACATAGTAGCCTATTATTTCTTTCACTCTGTTCACAGCATATTATGCCCCAGTGGAATCAAAATGTTATTTTCTCCAGCAGTCAGGCAGACCCATGCACACACTAGTGCTAATTCAGACATAAGTCAGTTATTCTGTTGCTGTATTTTTGAAGTGTTCATGATAGGAATATCTTTTGGCAGTCACCTGTAACCTACCCACAAATACACACATGGAATATACACAGATTGATGAAAATCTGCACCACTGTAACAAAGGTTTTTGAAGGCCACTATTTAAATTGCTTAAACCTTTGTTGCGATATTGTGCTTCGGTATGGACCCTCCTATTTCTTTTTTTTTTCCTCCTCTTTCACTCTCGCTTTTTCCTGTTGCCTCTTTCTTTTTTGTATATCTCCTCGTAGCTTACTATATCCCCTTGGTCTGCATATTTAAGGACATTATGAGACTCCAACATGACCCCAGCACTTGTATTCAATATCTTGCACTATGGCAATATGTGTTCACTTATGACAGTTGGTGGGATTTTCTGTTTTCTCTTTTGGTCTCATGGCTTCAATTGTTACCACGCTGATAAATTCATCTGTATATTATATTGTTTAGGGCTATGTGAGCCTTCTATTTGTCCATAAAGGTTTTGTGCTTCTCTTCTTCTTTTTTTTTTTTCTCAAAAAATATATTCAACCTTAAATTACTTAAACCCTTCATGATGGCAGGAATAACTGAAAGATTATAATGATTTAAGCAATGAGTCCTGTTCATTCCTAAAAGACACATATCTAGATAAAAGGTACAACATTGTGAGTAGTTGCTAAATCATTTAATTCAAAGCAAAAGAATAGGTATGTTAAGCGAATGGGGGGGGGGGGGGGGGGAAGCTAGGAGCACATACAGTATTTCACAGAAGTGAGTACACCCCTCACATTTTTGTAAATATTTTATTCTATCTTTTCATGTGACACTGAAGAAATTACACTTTGCTACAATGTAAAGTATTGAGTGTACAGCTTGTTTAACTGTGTAAATTTGCTGTCCCCTCAAAATAACTCAACACACAGCCATTAATGTCTAAACCACTGGCAACAAAAGTGAGTACAGCCCTAAACGAAAAGGTCCAAATTGGGCCCAAAGTGGCAATATTTTGTGCGCCCACCATTATTTTCCAGAACTGCCTTAACCCTCTTGGGCATGGAGTTCACCAGAGCTTCACAGGTTGCCACTGGAGTCCTCTTCCACTCCTCCATGACGACATCACAGAGCTGGTGGATGTTAGAGACCTTACACTCCTCCACCTTCCATTTGAGGATGCTTCACAGATGCTCAGTAGGGTTTAGGTCTGGAGACATGCTTAGCCAGTCCATCACCTTTACCCTCAGCTTCTTTAGCAAGGCAATGGTCATCTTGGAGGTGTGTTTGGGGTCGTTATCATGTTTGAATACTGCCCTGCGGCCCAGTATCCGAAGGGAGGGGATCATGCTCTGCTTCAGTATGTCACAGTACATGTTGATATTCATGGGAAAATGGCTAATTGGGCCCAATTTGGACATTTTCACTTAAGGGTGCATTCAATTTTGTTGCCAGCGATTTAGACATTAATGGCTGTGTTGAGTTATTTTGAGGGGACAGCAAATTTACACTGTTCTACAAACTGTACACTCACTACTTTACATTGTAGCAAAGTGTCATTTCTTCAGTGTTGTCACATGAAAAGATAGAATAAAATATTTACAAAAATGTGAGGGGTGTACTCACTTCTGTGAGATACTGTAAATAGTATGGTAATATATTTGTGAATGGGGCCTATGTGCAGTCATAAGTGGAGGCTCCTGGAGATTAGCTTCAGAAGACAGCTCCATTGAAAGCAATGGGAAGCAACAGCTCCTGCAGCTAATCACGGCCGTTTGCATGTTAATGCTCATGGAGAAATTACCTGCAAGTGATGGGCCTTGGATGCAGGCTGTCTGCATCCAGGGTTTATCATTTTCAGGAAATCGCTCAATGAGTGATTACATACGAGCTGCCACATTTTAGCTGTAGGAACTTTCAGCATTGCTTTCAATGCGGCTGCCTCCTGTAACTAACCGCCAGGTATAATATCACGCACAGCCGTATTGGCAAGTGTAAATGGGGCCTAACACATTTCTGTCCTAAGCTGAGAGCGCTTACTCACTTCACTGCATCCATGGAAGAACAGCTTTGTCACCCTCTGACAGAACTACAGAACACCTTCACCTGGTCTCTTCTCCATAACATAGGGGAAGTATTCTGTAGTCAATAGAGTGAACCAGGAGCAATGCTTATTGTGGCAGCAGTTGCAGAAGGTATAGGAAGTTATTAGCACAGCAGAATTAACATGTAGGTATTTTTTAAACAGATACAACAAAACACTTCCAATGGTATATTTGTACACTTTAAGTATTACATCTGTGTTCTTCTTTTTTTTTTTTTTTTTTTTCCTCACAGGTTGTAACAGACATGAGGTTGTGGTTGCGAGATTCCTGCTCTGCTCTTTACTTGCATTTGACACGTCTGATCAGGACCATGGTAGACAGAGCAGCAATGTAAGTGAAGGCTGTGTAGTCTATTCTGCTATAGTAAATTTCTTTATGTGCTATGCAGTTCAGGCATGAAAAGAAAGCAGTTAGTATGTGGTATCGCTAACTAGTGAATCATGGGTGGTGTATGTGTTTGGAATTCTTAAGGTTGGTGTGTGCACAGGGGTTTACAAAATTACCCACAAGAGAACTGAGTATTACAGGAGTGTAGAGGGATAAAAGGAGAAAAGAGTAGGAAAGAATAGGCAGGGAGAAAAGTTAAAGGGCGGGGTGTGATGTTATGAGGGTAAGGAGAGCTTCATGAAAAAGGTAAAAGTGTATTCAGGTTAGGACAGGGGTGGGCAAACTTTTTGACTTGAGGGCCGCAATGGGTTCATATATTGGACCCGGGGGCCGGACCAAGAGTAGATGAATGATGTGTATGTGTCATCCATAGTAAGTATAGTAATATTCCCCCATAGTAAGCATAGTAATTCATCCCCCATATAGTAATTCATCCCCCATATAGTAATTCATCCCCCATATAGTAATTCATCCCCCATATAGTAATTCATCCCCCCTATAGTAATTCATTCCCCATAGTAATTCATCCCCCCTATAGTAATTCATCCCCCATATAGTAATTCATTCCCCATATAGTAATTCATTCCCCATATAGTAATTCATTCCCCATATAGTAATTCATCCCCCCATATAGTAATTCATCCCCCCATATAGTAATTCATCCCCCCATATAGTAATTCATCCCCCCTATAGTAATTCATCCCCCATATTAATTCATCCCCCATATTAAGTCCTCCAAGTCCCCCCTGTGTCAATTCACTTACCTTTGCTCCGCGCGTTCCTCTCGCCGTGTTCCCGCGCCGCTCCGGTGTAGCACGAAAATCTGTCTCCTATGAGGATCTGTCCCCCTCGACGTATCTGCGCATGTGCCAGTTTCAGGCATTAGCAGCCGATCGGCGATCTCCGGCACATGCGCAGATACGTCGAGGGGGACAGATTTTCAGGCTACACCGGTCTTCAGGGCGGACTGTGAGAGGAGCCTAGCGGGAGCCTAGCTCCGCGGGCCGGATTAAAAGGTCCGCCGGGCCGTAGTTTGCCCATTGCTGGGTTAGGAGGTAATTTTGAGGAAAGGAAGGGGGCCTTGGCAAGATAGGAGTCAGTTGATGATGGTCCCTATGCTGGATTACAGTCAGACTTGAGCATTTTGAATCAACCTTTTAAAACGCCTTTTTAAAGGATAAGTTCACCTTTTAGACAAAAATAATAAATGCACATTTTTTTGCAGGTTAAAAAAAAAAAATTGCATTTATTATTCTTGTCTACAGGAGTCTGGAAAGCATTGCACGAGTGATCAGTAGATTGCTGATGCCCTTTAGGTCTCCTGCAGACCTGTCAGAATACCTGCTTGGCCATACGGAATGTACGAGCAAGCACATATTCTAACAGAAAGCTTCAATGAACTACCATGGCGCTCCACAGCACTACGGTAGTTCATTGAAAATTACAAGCCGACAACTGCTAGGGCTGTCGAAAATTGCAGTTTGTTCATGTCCGTGAATGAGTGATGCGACTTTGTGGGTAGAGCAGGGGCGCGCTGTTTTCAAATTTGACAGTACGGGGAGAAGACTGTAAGAGGGGGTGGCGGCTGCGGCTATGGGAACGTGTTACATGTTCCACCCTAAAAACAGGTGGAACATGTAATATGTTCCAAAGGTGAACTTATCCTTTAAGGAATTGCTTGACATGTTCTTTTGCCCTAATGGTGTAGATTATGCCATGATATTGACTCTCCAGAAGTTTGACCTCCTAGAAGCACATGTGTTTATACTTCAAGGATAGGTTCACCATTCTTGACATGTTACATGTTACAACTGTATATAGAGTGTAACATGTAGAGCATCCACTTCCTCTCCCCCTGATCCACTCACTCCTTGTGACAGCAGGCAGAGAACCTTCTCCCCACATCCGCTGTCACAATTTGAGGACAGCGTAGCCATGGGGGGCTCTGCTCACACAACCACGCCATTCAGAGAGTTCACAGAGTTCTCTAAATGAATGTCTACAAGTGTAGTCAGCCATTGTGGCTCACAGCTTGTAGTTCTCTATGAACTGCATGGGCACTGGTGAACACTCTCGTGGTCCATTGGGCTTCCTGGATTTCAGTAACCGTCTGTCTGTCTGGGAGGTATGGGCAGACAATGTACTGAGAGTTTGCAAGAGCCTGACATTGCACCTGTGATTTGCCAGTTGTGAGCTCAATTCTTTACAGGCTCCCAAGAAAAAAATAATAAATGCTAATTTTTTACCTCTAAATAAATGTGCATTTATTATTTTTTTTTAAAGGTGAACCTATCCTTTTCGTCACATGAAATAATTTGACTACATGAATAGGCCCAAGGGGTGAATTATTTATATAGGCATTGCATATGCTGAGATGCAGAATCAAGGAAACGTGGTCAGTCATTTGGGAGCAGTTTTGTAACTTGCTACAAATGTAAAAACAAATTTTACACTGACAAACACTCAGCAGTGTGTGGAGCTTATCTTATTGCACCAGCACTGGAATAATGTATATAGAGTACATTTATTGAAAAAGCCAAAAATATTGATGCAACATTTTCTTTAGAAAAGAAAAATAAATGGCGGCCAGCATTACAGTGATTGGGAAATGCAGGACCACTGCCTACAAACAAGCAGGTTATGACCCTGCTGCTTACAACATAATGAATGCTCATGGTCCACTCCTGTTTTTGTAAGAAATGTAACCTTGTACTTTTACAGACCAATGTCCTTACGTTATCACCATTGTAATTGGGCAACATGAACTGTTTGGCTACATTCAGTTTGTCTTGCATTAAAATAGCACTTTTCTAAAACCTTTTTTGTTAAAGTGTAGGTAAATTTGTGCACAAAAAACATATTTTTTATTATCCGTTGCACACTTAATGCACAACTTTAGTTGTTTGTCTTTATTATTAATATTCTTTGTATTTGCATATTTATAAACATTTAAATCATGCTCCCATTTACAACACCTGAAATGAACCAAACCTGGAAAGATCTGTGGCTGATTAAAGTCAAGGGAAACAATTGATTGCATAGGCTGGAAAAACCCGGCCTAGGCTGGCCATACATTATACAATTATCTGGAGATTTTTGGTTTAGATTTACCAAAAACCATATAATAGGAGGACAAACCTAAACAACACTTTCAGTTGTATCCAATTAGGCAGGCCCTTGCACTACACAGTTGAAGGTAAATCTAAAGGAAATTGGGCAGAAAATTGGAAGATAATTGTATAATGTATGGCCAGCCTTCGTCACTGTTAGCACTGGTCTTCTCCTTCGCCCATTCATATATTACAAAGTAAATCTTTCCAGTTTATCTACCCGCAACTCAGCCATGATGCTTAAAGCAAAACTTCACTCTCTCAATCAACATGGACTATTTTTAATCCTTATGCTGCTAGCATTAGTGAATAGATAGGCAAGCATATCATATTTACTTGTTTTAACCTTTTTTTGCATTCATTCATTTACTTCCTGGTTTCCATGCCTAGGCAAATGATGTCATACATCCCAGGAGTCTTCAGGAGGGAGGGTTCACAACTTAAGCAATGCCTGAGCTAAGGACAGATAGATTCCAGGAAGTAACTGTTACATTAATCATCGGCCCTTAATCAAGATGGCCACTACCAGAAATGCCAGGAGGTGTTTTTCAAAATGATTTCTCAGCAAAATAAAGCATGGAGACATGGATTAATGCCTGGAGGAGTTTGTTTTGAATATTAAAAATGAATTGTATAGCATTTTTGGTTTGTGGTAGATGCAGTGCAGTTCCACTTAAATGACATATGGATGTTGTTTTCCCACCCTACTGTCCTCATAGGTGTAAGGGCAGCCTTACTTTTCTATTGTGTTGTGAAAATTATCACACCACAGAAAGTTAGCATGGATCTAGGGGCAGATAGAAGATGTCCTTCCCATAATTCAAAATGGTCTGAGGCAGGAATTGATGGGAATCTCCTCAACAAGTACACAAGAACAAGATTCCGCTTTCTTCTTGTGCTGGTGTCAGTGATCACTGTTGTGAGATCCCAAGTGGTGACACATACAGCAATAAAATTCTTGAAGTATAAAAGAGAGTGGAGTGCCAAAAGGATGGATTAGTAAGCCGATTAGATACAACATACTCATTTTTATTAGTGGTTGGTAACCAACCCATTTCAGGGGTTTTGAAATCCCCCTTCTTCAAGGCTTCAGAGTAAATATGTGCTTCCTGAAAGAGCAGAGAAGTAGTAATCCTTTAAAGGAGCAATGTCCCTGCCATTCAAGCTCATTTACATGGTTTATACTGAAGGTCTAATGAAATGAAATTTTAAAAACCCTGACACGATTTCACTAACCACTAATAAAAAAAAAAAAAAGTATTTTATAAGTGTGCATTCTACCGATTCATCCTTTTGGTACTCTTCTCTCACAGTTCAAGAACCTTTTTGCAGTCTTTTACCTCTAGAGAGATTTCCCTCATTTCTTGTTACAATGATCACAGACACTAGAAAAGGAAGTGAGCTCTCACCCAAACGCCTCAGTCTACTTGCTATTCCAAAACATAAAGGCCTAGCTTCTGTCCACCACACCATAAAGGATTTAAATGACTATTTGATCTAACACCACCCTAACCTATGTGTTACATCAAGAAAATTCTGACAGCGGTTCTATCCAACAAAAAAAAGAAAAAGGCAAGGTCTGGAATTACACTTAAGGACTGCAAACCATATTCAAATTTATTAGATGAAACTTTTGTTAAAGGATAAGTTCACCTTTGGGAACATGTTACATGTTCCACGTGTTTTTAGAGGGGAACATGTAACATGTTCCCATAGCCACCGCCCCCCCCCTGACAGATAGCACAGGGAGAAGTTCTGCATGGCCACCCACATGCAGTGGTGTATTTAGGTTCTGTGCTGCCCTAGGCAACACAAAAATTGTGCGCACCCACCTCCCCCCAATGAGAGAGTTCAATGAGTGTGGGTGGGTGTATATATGATTCCCCCCCCCCTCTCTCCCTCTCCCTCCCTCCACCCCCTCTCTCTCTCCCTCTCCCCTCTTCCCTCTCTCCTCTCCCCTCCTCTCCCCCCTCTCTCCCCTCCCCACTCTCCACTCCTCTCCCCTCTCTCCCCCCTCTCCCCCCTCTCCCCCCTCTCCCTCCTCTCTCTCCTCTCTCTCCCCTCTCTCCCCTCTCTCCTCCCCCCTCTTCCCTCCTCTCAGATCGTATGGGACCACACACACACCTCCTCCAAGGGCTCCTGATCTCTGGCCAGCAGGAAATGTGGGCAGGGGGTGGTAATCATACTGTTATGTGTGCGCGCAATCCCATACGATCTATCAGTGTATCATGTGGTGGAGGGAGAGCCCAGGGAACACATCACAGCTCACCTCCTCCGGGCTCTTTCCTCTCAACCACTTCTCCTCTCCCTGCTCCAGGCGTTCCCCCTGGTCCTGGCTCTGAGTTCGGGCGGGGGAAGGAGCTCAGCGGAGAGCGGCCGCTCGGAACACCAGGGCACCCCCTCCATCTGGCCAGGTCTGTCTCTCCCTCCAGCAGCAGAAGCTGACAGCCGGTTTGAGGTTTCTCCCCCTCTCCCTCCTTTCAGCTGCGGGAGGGAGAGATACACATTGTATCCTTCTGCAACTGCTCTCCCCCACCACACCGATCCTGCTGCTGTCTCCGGGCCCCCTACAGGTGTACCAGTGGCACCCCTCTGATGGCGGACCTGCATGGCTCTGTCTGCCGCTGCTCACCAGGTCCCTTCTTTCGCGGGGGAACGTGGGAGGAGTGCTGTGGTAGTTTATTGATTCTTCCTGTCAGTATATCTGCTTGCTCATACATCCCATATGGCCAAGCAAAGATTCTTATTTTTGTCTAAAAGGTGAACTTATCCTTTGAAGGGCACAGATTGGCTTACTTTTTCCTTTTCTTTAAAGTTTAGACCTCAACAAGTTGTTTGTGTGCAGCAATTATGATAAATTGAAGATATTATCGAGGAAAAAATGGGAATCAAATAAGACAAAAAAAAGTATAACAGGAAATATAATAATATAAATAAAGAAAAACAATCCCAGAGTCTGATCACACATCACTGTACAAATATAAGTTCTGTCTGTCTCAGTTATGCAAATGCAGAACTTATACATTGCAATGTTTTACAATACCTATTGCAACATTTTACCTACAATAATAATTCCTGGATAAGTGATTCAGCCCCGTCATTTAAACTCCCCCAGCCTTTTTTTTTTTTTTCCTGTATAATATAAATATCAATCAAGTGCTACACTTCACTTCTGATTTAAACCAAAACAATCAGCATAAACGTCTCTTAAAAAGTGTCCATGCGTTGGTATTCTATATTGGTATGTATTGTATATCTTCACAGATGCTTGAATAGCAAATAACTTCTTAGAACACCTCGTGCGATTATACACTGCAAACCAATGTGTGTACACCTCCACTTGACATGCTCTCACCTGGTGCATATGACCGAACTGCTAAGTCATATGCACCAGGTCATATATAGCGTGTGTCCATTCTATGGACTGATATAAGATGTCCGAGATGTCCAATAAGCATGAGTCTCCTCCACTCTCGTAGCTGTCCTCCTCCATCAGATAAATGGCAAAAAGAGATGACCAAAACATTTTATTGATAAAACAACATACAGTATTTCACTCACATGAATGATGTATAATATCATGTCTCACAAAGTAACTCCAAAAAGGGACTGCTACTGGTATGGATCCTCCAACCACTAATCTGCAGCCAGCTGTACTGCTCTCTCCTATCCTACGAGCGTCGTGATGTCAAAGCCCCTCCCCTACGCATTATTACTGGGTCACGTAGCTTCATCAGGGGTAATGATTGGACGGCACATATATATATATATATATGTGTATATGTATATATATGTATGTGTGTGTGTATATATATATATATATATATATATATATATATATATATATATATATATATATATATATATGGTCTGCCTGTGCACCATATTGTTGTAGCCTAAAATGTGAGTAGCCATATGCCCTTACTCTGTTACCTTGTTTATAGATGCCAATAAAAATCTTATATAAAAAAAACTTAAACACAAATTGTTAACCTATGTAAATTGTGCCCGCCAGTGAGATGCAACCTATATTGCTGGCGTAGATGAGACCTTTTTATTTGAACTGGGCATAAATTACCTATATTGTACCTCCCCCTGTGCTATCAGCATGGTATCTACTACTGCACAAGCTGTGCTCCATTCTAATAAAACAATGTATATTATGTACAATGTACATGTACTTAATATACTAACACTAAATACAATACACCAACATGTTGCATATAGAGTTAAAATATATCAACAATGAAATAAAAATACCAATACAATGAACATTATTATTATTATTATTATACAGTATTTATATAGCGCCAATAGTTCGCTCAGTGCTGTACATTGCAATGGGAGACAATACATGAGACAGTGCAATGACAATACTGTGTGATACACGAGGGGTTCGAGGGCCCTGCTCCTTGGAGCTTACAATCTAGGAGGGAGGGGAACATAGAAAATTGTAATTGTATAGGGGAGGTAGATGTTTGTGTCCAACCCCGTTCTACCTTCTATTTTATAAGTTGTATGCAAGCAACATAAATGTAATGTCACCTGTTATTTTTAAAACTCCCTAAAATATAAATTGCTGGATTTTATACTCCTTACCCGTGACTGGGTTTGTAAATGCAAATCTCCTTTTTGGATTATTGTTAACCCTGCTAGAGCTGTAGCACCTTCCACATGCATAGAATCCTACACCTGTGAAGAAACTGGTTCTATTTTAATTATTGGGGGGTAAATAATATTTCCAACTAGTTCGTCTCTTAAATTGGAGGCCTTTTTATATATGAATCTAGGTTGTTCTGGTAAAATATTGTTCAAATACTTATCCTGTTTTAATATTTTCCATTGTTTGTGGATATTTTACCAGAACAACGTAGAATCGTATATAAAAAGGCCCCCAATTTAAGAGACAAACTAGTTAGAAATATTCTTGAACTCGATGTACAGAAGAGAGGACTGAAGATAAACAGATACAACTTAGGAGGAGGATTTGTTTCATCTCTGTATCACCTGAGGCATAAGCAAGGGTTTACAACCACATGCTTGTATGACTGTATATTTCTTAGAGCCTGACGTTTTCAGGGGGTTCTGTTCATACGAATATAAATAAATTAAACCTATTAAAATAATTATATAATTTTTAAAAACATTTTTTCTAATTTCAGAGAAGTTGATATACTTTTTCCAGGCTATACCCACATGCAGAGGGCTCAGCCTATACGTTGGAGTCACTGGATTCTGAGGTATTCTAGCCTATAGTTTTAAAAATACTTTCTTACCTTTGTTCAGAAAAAAAAATATTTCAGATTTTAAATTTCAAGCTGAGCAACTGTTCAGAAGTAATTCAGATAGCTTGTCTGTATTGTTTCTAACTGATGCTGCAAATATTCACTCAAGTAAATTGGGTTGGTCTAATTGCATAACTTTTTAATTGAGACATCATTTATTCAATATACAGTGCCTTGAAAAAGTATTCATACCTCTTGAAATTTTTCACGTTTTGTCATGTTACAACCAAAAATGTAAATGTATTTTATTGGGATTTTATGTGCTAGACTAACACAAAGTGGCACATAATTGTGAAGTGGAAGGAAAATGATGAATGATTTAAATTTTTTTTTTTTTTTGTACACAAATCTCTGAAAAGTGTGGCGTGCATTTGTATTCAGCCTCCTTTACTCTGATACCCCTAACTAAAATTTTATGGAACCAAAGGCCTTCAGAAGTCACCTAATTAGTAAATTGAGTCCACCTGTGTGTAATTTAATCTCAGTATAAATACAGCTGTTCTGTGAAGCCCTCAGATGTTTGTTAGAGAACATTAGTGAACAAACAGCATTATTGCTTGCCTCTATCTGGCCCTCAGGGAACTATGCGTCCCACAGATACCAACAAGAAAGCACCATTTTTTCCACTGACACCACCTTTGGGGCATGTTTCCTTCTACTGACATCAGTGATGGGACACAATTTCTCCTACTGATATAAACAATTAGATACTGTTCCTCCAACTAATACCAATGAAGGGGCACTATTTCCTTCCTCTGATACCAATGATGGGGCACTATTTCCTTCCTCTGATACCAATGATGGGGCACTCTTGCTCCCCCTGACACCAATCAAGGAGCACTACTCCTCCCAGTGTCACCATTGATGGGGCACTATTCATCCCACTGACACCAATGATGGGACACTATTCCTCCCACTAATACCAATGACTAGACACTATTCCTCCTTCCACTGACTACAAGCACTATGTTATTTATATATATATATATATATATATATATATATATATATATATATATATATATATATATATTATTTTTTTGTTTTTTTACTCCTACTTACGCTGGAACATTTTCTACTTCCACTGGCCATTCCGGCCCTCCTAAAGTCTGAAGGGCAGTAAACCGGCCCTTTGTTTAGACAGTGTGGAGACCCCTGGTTTAGATCAAAGCATATTCATGTGTTAGAATGGCCCAGTCAAAGTCCAGACCTAAATCCAATGGAGAATCTTTGAAATTTGAAAATTGCTGTTCAGACGCTCTCCATCCAATCTGACAGAGCTTGAGCTGTTTTGCAAAGAAGAACGGGCAAAAATGTCACTCTCTAGATGTGCAAAGCTGGTAGAGACATCCCCAAAAAGACTGGCAGCTGTAATTGCAGCAAAAGGTGGTACAAAGTCTTAGTTAGGGGTATCATAAAAAAGGTGGAATACTAATGCACACCACACTTTTCAGATACTTATTTGTAAAATATTTTGAAAACCATTTCTCATTTTCTTTTCACTTCACAATTATGTGCCACTTTGTGTTGGTCTATCACATAAAATCCCAATAAAATACATTTACGTTTTTGGTTGTAACATGACAAAATGTGGAAAATTTCAAGGGGTATGAATACTTTTTCAAGGCACTGTATAGACATTTATGAAACATACATTTTTATTCTTTAAAGATGAAATGTAATAAATGTGCCAGATTTATGAATTATACGAGGACGAAGGAAAGCTATATAATGTCTGTTATTTATGTTTTTCTTTAAGTGAAACCACCCAGAATAATGTAAATGTTTGAATAAGGCCAGTGGAAAAAAAGCTGTGTATCTCTATGCAGTGCTGATATGCCAGAAATGTGTTCAGGTCTTATTTTCCTGTTTTCGGCTAAGTGACTAAAACAGTTTTGTTTTTTTGTTTTGTATTTTCTTAACAAGATTAACATTGCACGTATGTATGTTTTTGCACTTCGTCATACACGAGGTCTGAGCATAGAAATTCTTATAGATTAATTGATCCACACTAAACAGCATAGATGAAAGAATCTCCCTGCCGGCTATTGTATTCAGCAGCCAGCAGGATCCACAGCTGTTAAATGCCTGAACAGTGACTGGAAGCAGTCACTGTTCGGCTGACAATTTTCTACCTTGCTCTTTTGACAATAGTCGATTTGAAAAACCAAATTTTCGTCAAGCCAGGTAATGCTGACAGGACTACCCAAGTTTGAATTATGGCCAGTTCTGAAATTGGCTGAAATGCAAGCCAAGCTCCAGCTTAAGTTAGCAGGTGTTGAATCCCTAGCTGGACCACTAGCATGGGGGATTATTATTGCTGCTCAATCATAGTGTGTCCTGACTTCTCTCGACCCATCTTCTGACTTTTCAACGCATAGTAGATAGCTTTAATGTCAGGCATTGGGCAGGTTTATTAGGTTTCTGACATCTTGGGAGCCAGGTGCAGCTCTGTGTTGCCAAAACTATATACAGAACTAGAGCACCCAATATGCAGGCGCTCAGAAGCTGTCACCTGTTTCTATGAATCGGTGGTCCACCAAGTAGAGTAAATGACACTGGCTGCAACTGCCACAACACCCTACAGTTGTTGGTACCCGATGCATTCCCCCCCCCCACCGCTGACTGCTTACAGCATTCTTTTAAAAGTAATTAGATTATGAGAAGTTGTGAACAGACCACCACACACTGGCAGTTTTTTGTATATGTTTTGTGTCTTTTTCACTTTATTATTGGTTCACAAAATTTCCAGTTTTTTAGTTATGTATTTACATATATATATATGTGTGTGTGTTTGTGTGGTTTTGGATATTGATTATTTTGTGCTTTTATGTACAGCCATGCAGTTGCATTGTGTAGGGATGCAGAAAGACTGGGAGAACTAAGAAAGAGGATAAATGTTTTGCCACTTGGCAGGTAAGGTTTCTTTATAGCTTTGGCACAGACTAATTTTATAGATGAGAAATATTAAATGGTTTGTTCAGTCACCTTTATCTTCTGTCAAATGGTGTTAGGAGGGTTCATCATTTATTTGCATACATTTGAGATGAAAGCCGCTAAGAAATCCAATGCTTCTTCTGGGATGAAAAGTGGAAAGCAAGTATTTTCTGGAAAATCATTCAGCATGTGATTTGCAGTGACACAAATTTAGGCTGAAAGTCAAGTGAGCTGCTTCTGCTCAAATCACATCCTCGACTCTGCTTATTAATAATGGCTCATTGCTTGCTTCAGATGAGCAGCCAGAATTTCTAAGTTGCTAAGCCTTTTTAATTATTGTATAACCACTAATTAATATGAAATGACAGAAACTTTAAACTGGTAGATCAGAAGACCATTGCCTTATCATTTTTGTCCTTGTGTATGACTTCCAACCAACTGCTCTCGGGTGAACAGTCATTTAAGCAGATTAGAAAACTTCCCTGTTCATTAACGTTCCACCCTTACAAAAAATCAATTGGCAATCTCTGCATGTGTTACTAATTTTCTACTCCCTTTCCTTTCCATCCACTCCATTCACATTTCTGTTTTGAGAAGCCTTCATTGGACTGGAGTACCTGAGGGTTGTCATATCATGCTTGCTTGCCCAACTGTCTTCTGATATCTACAGACTCCTTAACTGTTGCTGATGAGTTTTACATAATAATGTACTGATCTGCAGGAGATGGATCTGCAGCTCAGGGCCATTTAGATTTAGGTCTCTATCCATATTAATACTACTTCTTCCAGTTCAACTTGTACAACCGAAAGTAAAAGACAGCCGTGTCAGCTGTAGTTCTATATGAGAGTGAGGAAAGTCACTGAAACATATACATACACTCAGTGTCCACTTTATTAGGTACACTTTGCTAGTACCAGGTTGGACCCCCTTTTTCCTTCAGAACTGCCTTAATTCCTCATGGCATGGATTTAACAATGTGTTGGAAACATTTCCCAGAGATTTTGGTCCATATTGACATGATAGCATCACACAGTTGCTGAAGATTTTTAGGCTGCACATCCATGGTGCGAATCGCCCATTCCACCACATCCCAAAGGTGCTCTATTGGATTGAGATCTGGTGACTGTGGAGGCCATTGGAGTGCAGTGAACTGATTGTCATGTTCAAGAAATCAGTTTGAGATAATTTGAGCTTTGTGACATGTGAAGTGGTCATCAGAAGATGGGTACACTGTAGTCATAAGGGATGGACATAGTCAGCAACAATACTCAGGAAGACCATGGCATTTAAACGATGCTCAGTTGGTATCAAGAGGCCCAAAGTGTGCCAAGAAAATATTCCTCACACCATTACACCACCACTGAACCGTTGATACAAGGCAGGATGGATGCATGCTTTCATGTTTCCGCCAAATTTTGACCCTATCATCTGAATGTTGCATTTGAAATAGAGACTCCTCAGACCAGACAACATTTTTCCAATCTTCTATTGTTCAATTTTAGTGAGTCTGTGTGAATTGTAGCTGCCGTTTCCTGTTCTTAGCTGACAGGAGTGGCAGTAGATGAGTCTTCTGCTGCTGTATCCCATCTGCTTCAAGGTTTACCATGTTGTGCGTTCAGAGATTGTATTCTGCATACCTTGGTTGTAATGAGTGGTTATTTGAGAAAGTTGTCTTTCTATAATCTCAATACAAAAGTACAAAAAATGGCCACTGCCCCAGTCTATAACTAGCTTATACAGCAAGGAACACATGGACGGGCAACGCATGTCAAAAAAAAAAGAAAAGAAAGTTCCCAGCTCAACTTGCCAGCCAGCTAGCCAACAATTAAATGAACCTTTCTAACAGTATTCGTTAAAAACAGAGGGTTTAGTTAGCACACATTTGCAAATACATACATAAGCCACAGAGCCACGTCACGGTACTTCAATATTCTGTGGTCCTAACTCTACAAATTTTGAGAGCCCCCATAGTAGAGGCACATGTATTTAATGGGTAGACCAAGGGCAGGTGAACCTGAGGGAGCCCACCCCTCCTTAAAGGCACAGGAGCACACTGGACACCCAACATGTAGCACAATGGCAGCCAGGGTGTCCAGTGCACCCACTCACCAACAATTCAACAGTACAAAAAATGGCCACTGCCCCAGTCTATAACTGGCCTATACATCAAGGAACACATGGACAGGCAACGCATGTAAAAAAAAGAAAAGAAAAGAGTTTCCAGCTCAACTTGCTAGCCAACAACTAAATTACCTGTCTAACAGTATGCGTTAAAAACAGGGGTAATCTCAAACCAGTCTTCCCATTCTCCTCTAACCTCTGACATCAACCAGGCATTTTTGTCCACACAACTACCACTCACTGGATATTTTCTCTTTTTCGGACCATTCTCTGTAAACCCTAGAGATGGTTGTGCTTGAAAATCCAAGTAGATCTGCAGTTTTTTAAATACTCACACCAGCCCATCTGGCACCAACAACCCTACTATGTTCAAAATCATTTTAATCCCCTTTCTTCCCCATTCTGATGCTCGATTTAAACTTCAACAAATCGTCTTCACCACATCTAGATGCCTAAATGCTTTGAGTTGCTGCCATGTGATTGGCTGACTAGCAATTTGTGTTACCAAGCAATTGAACAGGTGTACCTAATAGAGAGTCCGGTGAGTGTATATTTTGCTGTAATAAAGCAAGCAGCACATTATTATTAAAGAGCCAGCTGTAGCCGGAGGGTCAGGTTACTGCATATCAAAAAAGTATTACGATTTATTTTAAATTAGATGTACTTAGCAATGAGAAAGATCTACTTTACAATAGGCCCTTGAACACAAAGCCATGATTTCCAACAAGGCAGATCTAAGCTCTCTTATAGACAAGGACATTACAGAGTTATGACAAAGTAAGCATTGCTTATACATGTATACAAAATTATGTATTTAGTAAAGTGTACAGAGTACACAATCCCATTTGAATGGAAAGGAAGTATGTTTATTCAAAGATAAAATATTGTTGCAGAAAGTTGTAATTCACCTGTTGTATGGGACATCTGGTTACTTCCACATCTATAGGTCACATCTGCCCAGCATGCATGCTAGTTCAATCATTTATAATAATGGAGCGTGTAGGCTGAGTGTAGGAGAACAGTTAGAATTTGTAATATTGCATATGTGCAGTGACATTGCATGGTATATTATTTTTATTAATCTTTAATTTTGTAATTTGTTTGAGGGACCAAAATGCATAGACCTTGTGACTGTTTCCAATTCTGAAAACCAGTGCTCCTATTGCAATGAGTTCCTTCTAACTCACATCTTAAATTTGCATTGCCTCCTTCTTGAGCCACTGTATCTCCATTTAAAAACGTTAGCTTCCAGGTAAGTTCATGCTTCTTCTCCATTCCGAATCCTGATGTGTTGTCACAGCAGTATGGATATCGACAACCTTTAGAGAGTTTGTATTTGCATGTAATATTCAGGTAGCTGCAATGGTGAACTAGGGAGGCAATGCAGAAATAGGACGTGGCACCACTTTTTACAGGTTTTTTTTTTAAAGCTGAACTTCCAAAAGATATAAACAACATACTGTATCCTTCATTAGAATAGTTGAGGGACATTCATGGTGTTTTTAATAAAGAAAAAAAAATCTATCAATTTAAATTTTTATAAAAGTAAATTTTATTAGTACTGTATATACATCATCTCTTATGGGCTTGTAGCCTTTGCGGGTGTAAATCTGATCTCTTTTTACCGGGGTTGGTCAGCTGATGAACTATAAAGGCTTTTAAAGCGTTTGCAACAGACAATTTTGTCTATTGTATTTTTTTTTTGTTTGTTTGCTGTTTCGCAGATGCAGGCAATTTTGAAGCTTGATATGTTTGGTATCTATTTTCCACACAGCCTCATCTTTTGAATGTCTTAAAAAATGGTAATTATATTGTGTTTGTGGACTCTAAAATTCATTTAAAGTGTTACTAAACCCACAACAGTAAAATCAGTCTGTATATTCAGTAAAGCATGCTTGTTATACTCACTGTGGGACCTAGGAGGTTAATCCTCTGCATTGTGTAAAAAGGATGTTTGATCCTGTCTTCTCTGATCCTCCCCTTATTTCACATTCCCCATTTCATCTCCTGATAGAACACAGCTTCGGGGACACTCTGCACATGCTCAGTTTGGTGTATACTGCCAGAGTTTTTTCCTTTTCTTTGGAGGGTACATGTAATCAGCACATGGCCAGTCAGCACTGTCCAGACAGAGTCAGGGGTATATACAATCTCATAGGGCAATGAGAGGAGAATGAAAACTCTTCCTACAAGCTTTAACCAATGCTCAGCTGGACACTGATGAGATGAGGACTGACTGATGAGAAAAGGTATTTAGCAGTTTGTATTTACTAATAATTGCATTTCCATGTTTTGTGTACTGTGGGAGACCAGATATAGTGAACCCAGAGTCCTGGGTTTTGTAACACTTTATCAAAACCTATATATTTTCAATAAAATATATATATTTAAACAGCTGCACAAATAAAAATGCCATGCAACATACAAACTTGCAAATAACATTAATTTACTCTACAATACCATTGCTTTCAAAAACAAAAAATATAATCTTGAGGTCAAAAAACGTGTGCAAAAAATTTAAAAACAAAACATGCTTCAGCAGAGAAAGAGATGATGAATTACATTTATAAGAAATTATATATTATTGATACCATGAAAGTCCCACTTTTGTCCTAATGAAGGATATATTAAAACCTATGGAGATGTAGTTGTTATGTATATTCAGATGTATTAAGAGTTCTTTTCAACAGCAACGCATCTAGCAAAAATAAAATATACAAATTAATGCAGCTCTGTATTTAATATTCATTAACTGTATATTGTTTTTTTTTTTTAAATGCTACCAATTTAAGTAGCTACATTTTGACTTTATATCAGCCTCTAGCAATCCGGTGTACAACAGAGCTCAGAAAGGTAGAGGGTGAAGCAGCACAAATGACCAGTCAGTTCTAGTGCAGTGCTTGTATGTGAACAAGACACTATTCTAGGACGAGACATCAGAGTGACAAAGAGATGAGCCCAATAGCCTTCTGCTTTTCCTTTCACAGTCTGGGGCAGGAACAAGACCTATAAGTGTAACTTAACTAGAGCAGAGAAATTGCAGGTCTCGTTCCTTGCCAAAACTATTTCTTACAACCTGTTCAAACTTAGTTGTTTTGGAATTGCAAGCAGAATTCTGCCTGCTATGCCATATTGCGCTAAAATTGCTGCAAAATGAGTGCTGTTCATCCTAAATAGTGTGCTATTTCTGCGTGACAACACGCACAAGAATCATGGGAAAACATGTATGTAAAAGCATGCCTGGCTCACAAATTTGGTCCCTGAGCTTCTTTGCCACAACAAATGTGTGTAGGTAAGTCCATTCAAGGGAATGGGCTGCCCTATGTGCGACACACAGAAATGCCTGTAAATCACTAAAAAAAAAAAACACTAGCAGGAACCTAAGTTTTTGCTACAAGATACTTGAATTGGGGCCTTGGAGCTATGTTATGCTCAGAACTAGATGGACAGAAACACAAATCTTTTGACTGATAAAAAGCTCCCTATTATATGAGTAATTATCAGTTTGTCTTGAGTTCAGCAAACCTCCGAAGCAATAATGGTGGCAATGATGGCAGCATGAGACCATGAATGCTGATCACAAGAATTCTATGGCTTTTAGCGCAGGAACCAATTGGCTACATAAAATAAAAGCATTTAATAATACATTTTATTGTTTTATTGCTAAGGTGGAAAATTATGCTATTGTTTTTCCCTGGAATCTTATGAAATTATATTCTTACTGTTTGATTTCTTAAGAGGTGTTTTTTTTTTTATTCCAGTGGTGCAATAGCTGGAAACCCTTTAGGAGTAGACAGGGAACTTCTACGCAAAGGTATATATACATATACAAATGTAATGTTAAATTTGTGATGTTCCATTTGAATACTGATGGGCACCCTATTATCTTTACATTTTTGAAATTATGCTACCTGGCAAAAAGTCTCTCAACCTTTCACAATATACTGCATATCCTGCAGCCATGCAGCTTTCTGAGTAGTGTCCAGCATGCATATTGAACTGTGATTACTCCACTAGTGATGTTCAATCGCAGTTTTTTTTTTTTCTCTAAGCAGCCCATAGATTACTTGATTTCTTTTCCTTCTACCATGGGTGGAAGGAAAGAAAATTGCTCAATTTTCCCCATCAACACAGTCAGTGTTGATGGGGGAATACCTCCCGCAGCTCTATTGTGTTTTGCCAACAGGGATGCATGAGCCCATTAAAAACACATTCAATTATTTTTTGTTTTGCTTAAGTCGCCCATAGATGGATTGAATCTCAGCCGGTTCAGCAGGGACTGGCAGAGATTCGTATCATAAATGGGTAAGCTGATTATACTTAAGTCAATCTATTGATCGACTTGGGTACAACCATCCTGTGGGATTTTTAGCATGTGATTACTGCCTACAGCTATATCCGCTAGCAGTAACCCAAATGGAAGAAAAATATATTTGAAATATATTCTAATAATATTCTTCCCAAATATATTGCAATATAATTGAAATGCTACAATTTTGCCTCTCTCTCTCTCTCTCTCTCTCTCTCTCTCTCTCTCTCTCTCTCTCTCTCTCTCTCTCTCTCTCTCTCTCTCTCTCTCTCTCTCTCTCTCTCTCTCTCTCTCTCTCTCTCTCTCTCTCTCTCTCTCTCTCTCTCTCTCCCCTGTATTGTTGAAATGTGTTTTTTATTACAAAATATATGATAAATATTTTTAAAAATATATTCCTAATATACTGTATGTCTTTAAAATTACAAATCGACATTTTTGGAATGCATTTACAAATATATGTAAAAATATATGTTAACATTACTTTTTTTATATGTAAAAAAAAAAAATCTGAAGAATAAACTTAACAAATATTTATTTAAAATATATTCTTCAGATTTTTTTTTAACATATAAAAAAGTAATTATAACATATACTTTACATATATTCGTAAATGCATTCCAAAAATGTAGATTGAAGTGTGTGTGTGTGTGTGTTTATTGAATATGGCCAAAATTGGAGCATTTCAAATCTATGGCAATATATTTGGGAAGAATATTTTTAAAACATATTTCAAATACATTTTTCTTCCATGTAGGAGTCATTGTGTTCTGGCTCCCCATGGACATCCATCCCCCCTTCTGTTTTGCTGGTGTATAGGGTAGTAGGAACAGAAATTATAGTGTAGTGTATTGATGCACCTTCATGGTTAGAGCTGAACTGTAGGAAGATATAAAAGGCACACATTAATGTAGCTCTGTATTCACTAATAGATCATTTAAAAGTTTTTTGTTTTTTTTTAATTCAGGCAGTGTAAGTACCTGACCTGGTGTTAGCTTCTTGCAGTCGCTGTACTTGAGGGCTGGAGAGTGAGAAGCAAAGGCAGCTAAAAGAGCCAATCAGTTCATGCTGATAAGCATGCTGATAGGAGGGGGAAGCATAGTGATAGAGCTCATCGCTGTGCTGCTTCTCCTTTTACTGTCCAGTCACAGGATGGGGTGGGTCCAGGATAACCTGGGCTTAGAGAAGTGGGTTGATTGATGTTAGTCCTGAGACTGAGGACATCTAGCAGCAGTACTGCAGGGGAAATCTCGGGATCAAAAGTATATATCGCAGCAAATGCTATTTTTGTTATTTTATACTAATCCTTTTTTTTCTTGTTGTTTTTGGCTGGTGTTCTGCTTTAATGCAGATTTCTTGCATATCTCAGGATATTTCAACTTAAATTCCTAAATTTTGTCTAGCTCTCACATCCATTGCAAAGACAAAATTATGTTGTCATGATCACTTAATGGATGCTGCTTTAAAGTGGAACTTTGAAGTAATCTAGCAGGACTTAATTTGATTTTAGACTGCCCCCTTTTGCAGGTATAGCTATGTAAACCATTGCAAATACTAAAAGTGTATACTATTTAAAATCCAGTAATACACTGTCTCACCCTGCTCTGCACATGCTCACTTGCTCTCTATTTTTAGGCACTGTGCCAAAAATGTAGAGGCTGATCTGCTGACAGCCTAAAGATTTACTGCTGCTTAGGGGCTGTGGGCTTCAGTAAAATGGCAGCCTCTAGCAAGGAGAAACAGGAACAATACTGGAGGCAATTTTACATCACACACTAATTTTGGTAGCATAATTATTAATGTGGACTGTATGTTTCTTGCTGAAGAACATTATTTTTTGTTGTTATGGGTAAAGTTTCACCTTAAGTAAAATTAATTGAAGAGTTCAGCTGTAATGTATTTGTTATGGTTTTGGCACAGATGCAAGCTATTGCAGGAAAACTTGACATTGGAGTATTCATAAATATAGGAAAATGATGTCTATTTCAACTAACCAGTGCGTGCCAAAAACTGAATTGTAATTTTAAACCTGTTTACTTTATTAAGGGCTGTCCTCTTGACACATAAACTAGGAGGCAGATATATTTAGGTGCTTTATTTTTCGGAGCAATGCAAGTTACAAAGCATCAAGTGTCAAAAGCACTACTTGCAGCACTCTGTCAGAACTCGACTGGTTTGGCTCCTGTAAAATGTATTCTTTGGTTGCTGTGACTTTAAGCATTTTTTATTTTACACCTTTATCAGATCATACGTTTTTATATTTATACTCCATTTTTCCCAATAGAACTCAAGTTTGACTCTGTCAGTCTAAATAGCATGGATGCAACTAGTGAGCGGGACTTTATAGGTACGTATTTAATTTTCCTTTAAAAACCAACCTGCTTTAAAAAGTTTTATTTTAATAACTTGTTATTTTAATGATTTGTTTCAGCTGAATTTTTGTTCTGGGCCTCTCTTTGCATGACTCATCTTTCTAAGATGTCTGAAGATCTCATTATCTACAGCACCAAAGAATTCAGCTTTGTTACCTTGTCAGACTCCTACAGGTGAATACTAAGTTAAACAAAACTTGATTGAACTCCTTTTTTTTAAGTGGTTACTAAAGTTGCGAAAATTCTTGTACGACAGAAAGAAAATTTGGAAGGTATGTAATGTATTTGTATTGTATTTCAGGAGGACAACTATACTGATTAAACGGAAATCGTACGATCTAGTATTGTATGAGAAAAATGTTTGCGCTTGTCCCTGCAAATAATTTCAGACTAGAGCTGCATACTAATGTTCAGATTATCGCGCAATCTCTTCGAAAGCAGTATTTTTTCATACGATTTTCTGATTGTGTGTACTAGGCTTAAGTTTTCGGCTTTTAGCCGGAGACCTCCTTTAACAGCAAGCTTGCCAACAGCAACACTGTATTTTCAGTTAGTGCCCATTTTATATTTTTAGTCCAGTATTTACCTAAAAGCAGTTCAACTTTGTGACTTTAACATTTGTACCTGTTTATTGTTGCTCATTTTCATTATTGTATTCCAAATACAGATTTAATGGTTGTAAATGGACAAATGGTCTGTTTTTTGCATTGGTAGTGGATGCAAAAAAACTGATGTAAACTGATGAAAAACTGAAAAAAAAGAACACCCGTGTGAAAGGACCCTTAGGATGCAGAATGTCAACTGGCTAGTGATACAAAATATTCCATATACAGTGTGTGTGTATATATGTATGTGTGTGTATATATGTGCGTCACTATATATAAACGCACACGCATTTAAATGTACAGTACGTGCTCAGTGCTATTGCTATCTGGATAAAGCTCTGCATAACCTTTCTGGGCTCTTTGTGCTTTTTGCCACCATAGTAGTTGAAAGGTCTGATATATCTATAGTTATGTGCTGGAATAAGAGGTTTTTAAATGGTGTTCTTTATTTTATTTCACAATAATTTTCCTATCAAAATTATTATTTAACATATATAAACATTGCATAGGTATGGAACAGATATGTTTACATTGATTTTAAAACACTTGAAAGCCTCTTTTTCTCATTAGTGTGTATTTTACCTTCTTAACTGGTATTTTATTGGTATCTCAAATGGCTCCATTTTCTGTTCTCCTCACTAGACACCTCATAGAACCTCAAAGTTCTCATTAGCCAGTATTAGCCTCAGGTGGTAACCTGAAATTTGAACTGATCCCAATGTGTTCTAGAATGCTTACTTCAAAAGAGCCTCCCAGGATAGTAGCTGACTTGTAAATGTAAAAATGGCCATATACGGCTTGAATTTTGGCCAATTTCTTTTGAATAAATCCAAAATTTGAGCCATGGGTGGGCCTTCCGATACCACATGGCTCGATTAAACTTCAGCTTAAAAAATGGAAGGAGCCAGGCAAACAGCACAAAAAGAAAACCGAAACATAAAGGGGATGTGAATCTTCCTCAGTCCATCCAAAACATAAAAGTGTTCATTTAATACTGTTTTAAATAGTAAAAACTGTTTGGGCAGCACAGTGGCTAAGTGGTTAACACTTCTTTATGGCACCACTAGGGTCATCAGTTTGAATCCCAACCACAGCACTACCTGCCTGGAGTTTGCATGTTCTCCCTGTGCCTGTGTGGGTTTCCTCCTGGTACTCCGGTTTCCTCCCACACTCCAAAGACATGCTGGTAGGTTAATTGACTCCTGTCTAAATTGACCCTAGTATGTGTATGTATGAGTGTGAGTTAGAGACCTTAGATTGTAAGCTCCTTGAGGGCAGGGACTGATGCGAATGCATAATACATATGTAAAGTGCTGAGTAAATTGTTCGCTCTGTATAAGTACCTTCAATAAATAAATAACTATTCACTTCAGATGAGCAAAATTATAGAACAGGAACACGTGAAAAAATGGGACAATACAATCCCATGGAGAAAGGTTATTGGACACTGAGGATTTATCTTTTTCTTCTCAGTACTGGGAGTAGTTTGATGCCTCAGAAGAAGAACCCTGACAGCTTGGAACTTATCCGAAGCAAAGCTGGACGTGTCTTTGGTCGAGTATGTTAAGTATTATGAAATATTTATATGAAGTCTTTGTAGATTTTTCTTTTTGCATACTGGTTGCCATACAGTTATGCTGCACATTGCACTGTATACATTGCCTTGAAAAAGTATTCATACACCTTGAAATTTTCCACATTTTGTCATGGTACAAACATAAATGTAAATGTATTTTATTGGGATTTTATGTGACAGACCAACACAAAGTTGTACATAATTGTGAAGTGGAAGAAAAATGATAAATGGTTTTCAAATTTTTTTTACAAAAAAATATTTGAAAAGTGTGGCATGCATTTGTATTCAGCCCCCTGAGTCAATACTTTGTAGAACCACCTTTCGCTGCAATTCCACCTGCAATCTTTTTGTGGATATCTCTACCAGCTTTGCACATCTAGAGAGTGAAATTTGTGCCCATTCTTCTTTGTAAAATAGCTCAAGCTCTGTCAGATTGGATGGAGAGCATTTGTGAACAGCAATTTGCAAGTCTTGCCACAGAGTCTCAATTGGATTTAGGTCTGAACTTTGACTGGGCCATTCTAACACATGAATATGCTCTGATCTAAACCATTCCATTGTAGCTCTGGCTGTATGTTTAGGGTCATTGTCCTTCTGGAAGGTGAACCTCCGCCTCAGTCTCAAGTCTTTTGCAGACTCTAACAGGTTTTCTTTTAAGATTGACCTGTATTTGTCTCCATCCATCTTCCCATCAACTTTGATCAGCTTCCCTGTCCCTGCTGAAGAAAAGTATCCCCAAAACATGATGCTGCCACCACCATGTTTCACGGTGGGGATGGTCTGTTCAGGGTGATGTACAATGTTAGTTTCCGCCACACATAGCGTTTTGCTTTTAGGCCAAAAAGTTCAATTTTGGTCTCATCTGACCAGAGCACCTTCTCCCACATGTTTGCTGTGTCCCTCACATGGCTTCTCACAAACTGCAAATGAGACGTCTTATGGCTTTCTTTCAACAATGGCTTTCTTCTTGCTGCTCTTCCATAAAGGTAAGGTTTGTGGAGTGCACAACTAATCGTTGTCCTGTGGACAGATTCTTCCACCTGAGCTGTGGATCTCTGCAGCTCCTCCAGAGTTACCATGGGCCTCTTGGCTACTTCTCTAATTAATGCTCTCCTTGCCCCGTCTGTCAGTTTAGGTGTACGGCCATGTCTTGGTAGGTTTGCAGTTGTGCCATACTTTTTCCATTTTCAAATTATGGATTGAACAGTGCTCCATGAGATGGTAAAAGCTTGGGATATTTTTTTATACCCTAACCCTGCTTTACACTTCTCCACAACTTTATCCCTGACCTGTCTAGTGTGTTCCTTGGCCTTCATGATGCTCTTTTGTTCACTAACATTCTCTAACAAACCTAACCTAAGGGCTTCATGGAACAGCTGTATTTATACTGAGATTAAATTACACATAGGTGGACTCTATTTACTAATTAGGTGACTTCTGAAGGCAATTGGTTCCACTAGCTTTTAGTTAGGGGTATCAGAGAAAAGGGGGCTGAATACAAATGCATGCCACACTTTTCAAATATTTATATGTAAAACAACATTGGAAAACCGTTTATTATATTCCTTCCACTTCACAATTATGTGCCACTTTATGTTGGTCTAGCACACAAAATCCCAATAATATACAATTACGTTTTTGGTTGTAACATGACAAAATTTGGAAAATTTCAGTGGGTATGAATACTTATTTAAGGCACTGTACTTCTGCTTACGTTGCCAAAGAAATTGGCCTGCATTGTTTAGTGACTTGTTAACTTTGTCATTTTTGTGCTTCTCCTGGCAACATCCTCAAATTTTGAAGATGTTGATAACTGTTGGCCCAGTGTCAAATCCAAAGTTTGGGTAGCAACCCAGAGACTCTAAGTTCTTAGGGAGCCGATGTGGTAACCCCTGAGTTCTTGATTCTGAGACCCCTTCACACTCTCTGCTGTCTCTCTTCTAACAACTGATCTGGGGTGCTGTGTTGTTTTTATGTTTGCCCATGGAGTGTATTCCATCCATTCTATTTTTCTAACAACCTGGTATAGTGTGAAAAACAAGATCTACTGGGATGCTGTATACAGAAATTACTCTTTGTTACAACATATGGTCAAAAATCTTCTGAAAATTTTGGCTGATGGTTAGCTGACAACATTGTCACCTGTTTTTATTTTTTCACAGTGGGAATTGTGTTTTTTGGAGGCATTTTTCCCCATTCAATTTTTATCTATACTTCTTGTATCTTTCCAATGCAATTAAATACATTTGTCCTTGAAATAATATTTGTTGAGGAATGAGTCAGCGTTTCAGTAAATATGTTTCAGTAATTATAAAACTTGATAAAATAATAAGTTGTGTGGCTTTTCGCAGTGCTCTGGCTTCCTTATGACACTGAAAGGCCTTCCTAGCACCTACAACAAGGACCTTCAGGTAAGAGTTACCTACTTAGTTCATCTCTTTGTACACAGGGCTCTGAAATGGGTCAGCAAGGGCTAGATCTCAGCAGGACTGGAGGGTAACAGAGCAGTCGGTGACTGCTACATAAACTTCTCTTACAGTGTACAGTACTACAGTGCATCCAGAAAGTATTCACAACACTTAACTTTTGCCACATTTTGTTATGTTACAGCCGTATTCCAAAATGGATTAAATTCATTTTTTTTCCTCAACATTCAAACAATACCCCATAGAGACAATGTGAAAGAAGTTAATTTTTAAATCTTTGCAATTTATTAAAAAAAAACAAAAAAAAAAAACACATGTACATAAGTATTCATAGTCTTTGCCATGACACTCAGAATTGAGCTTTGGTGCATTCTGTTCCCACTGATCATCCTTGAGATGTTTTCACAACTTGATTGGAGACCACCTGTGGGAAATTCAGTTGACTGGACATGATTAGGAAAGGCATAAACCTGTCTATATAAGGTTCCACAGTTAACTGCGCATATCAGCACAAACCAGGCCATGAAGTCCAAGGAATTGTCCATAGACCTCCGAGACGTGATTGTATCAAGGCACAGATCTGGGGAAGGGTACAAAAAAATTTCTGCAGCATTGAAGGTCTCAATGAGCACAGTGGCCTCCATCATCTGTAAATGGAAGAAGTTTGGAACCACCAGGAATCTTCCTAGAGGGGGGCGTCCAGCCAAAATGAGCAATCGAGGGAGAAGGGCCTTAGCCAGGGAGGTAATCAAGCACCCGATGGTCACTCTGTAAAAGCTCCACCGTTTCTCTGTGGAGAGAGGAGAACCTTCCAGGAGAACAACCATCTCTGCAGCACTCCACCAATCAGGCCTGTATGGTAGAGTTGCTAGACGGAAGTCACTCCTCAGTAAAAGGCAAATGGCAGCCCGCCTGGAGTTTACCAAAAGGCACCTGAGGGACTCTCAGACCATGAGAAACAAAACTCTCTGGTCTAATGAAACAAAGATTGAACTCTTTGGCCTGAATGCCAAGCGTCATGTCTGGAGGAAACCGGGCACCGTTCACCACCTGGCCAATACCATTCCTACAGTGAAGCATGGTGGTGGCAGCATCATGCTGTGGGGATGTTTTTCAGCAGCAGGAACTGGGAGACTAGTCAGGATTGAAGGAAAGATGAATGCAGCAATGTACAGAGACATCCTTGATGAAAACCTGTTCCAGATCGCTCTGGACCTTAGACTGGGATGATGGTTCATCTTTCAACAGGAAAATGACCCTAAGCACACAGCCCACATAACAAAGGAGTGGCTACAGGCCAACTCTGTGAATGTTCTGGAGTGACCCAGCCAGAGCCCAGACTTGAACCCGATTGAACATCTCTGGAGAGATCTGAAAATGGCTGTGCACCGACGCTCCCCATCCATTCTGATGGAGCTTGAGAGGTACTGCAAAGAATAATGGGAGAAATTGCCCAATAATAGGTGTGCCAAGCTTGTAGCATCATACTCAAAACAACTTGAGACTGTAATTGGTGCTAAAGGGGCTTTAACAAAGTATTGAGCAAAGGCTGGGAATACCTCTGTACATGTGGGTTTTTTTCGTTTTTTTATTTTGAATAAATTGCAAAGATTTCAAAACTAACTTCTTTCATGTTGTCATTATGGGGTATTGTATGTAGAATGTTGAGGAAAAAAATGAATTTAATCCATTTTGAAATAAGGCTGTAACATAACAAAATGTGGCAAAAGTTAAGCGCTGTGAATACGATTTGGTTGCACTGTACGTCTGAATTGTAAGCCATTCCCCATTTGGTAACCACTATAATTGTCTTTTAACTGCTTTCATTAGTTTTACTTTTTGTCCCCCGAAGTTGGACAGTAAAATTATCAGCTATATACAGTACGTAGAGAGGGATGTGGGAACAGAACTGTCTGTAAACATACAGTCATGGCCAAAAATATTGGTACCCCTGTATTTCTGTCAGATAATGCACCACATCACCCAGAAAATTGTTTCAATTACAAATGTTTAGGTATTTGCATGTTTCTTTCTTTTGATTGTATTGGTATAACACAGAAAAGTGGAGAAGCAAAAAGCCAATTCTGACAGATTCCAATCAAAACCCCACAGATGGACTGAACAAAATTATTGGCACCTTCTCAAAATTGTTAAAACTAATTGCATTCCAAGTTTGTGATGCTCCTGTAATTTGTAGTTTAAACTCACCTGTATCAATTAACAAGTGCTGACAATATAGGAATCACACCGGCAACCAGTTAAAATGGTGAAAAATGTACTCAAACTTTCTGTTGTGCGTTTCTGTGTGCTACATGGAGCATCGGGAAGAGAAAGAGCAGCAGAGAACTGTCTGAGGATTTGAGAACAAAAATTGTGGAAAAGCATGGACAATCTCAAGGTTACAAGTCCATATCCAGAGATCTTAATGTTCCTGTGTCTTCTGTGCACAACATTGTCAAGAAGTTTACAGCCCATGGCACTGTGGCTAATCTCCCTGGATGTGGACAAAAGAGAAAAATTGATCAAACATTGCAATGAAGGATTATTCATATGGTGGCTAAAGGACCTCGGTCAACTTCCAGACAAATTCAAGCTGACCTTCAGGCTCATGGTACAGCTGTGTCAGATGTGGACAAAAGAGAAAAATTGATCAAACATTGCAATGAAGGATTATTCATATGGTGGCTAAAGGACCTCGGTCAACTTCCAGACAAATTCAAGCTGACCTTCAGGCTCACGGTACAGCTGCGACTATACGTCGCCATCTGAATAAAAAGAGACACTATCGTAGGAAGCCCAGGAGGACCCCACTGCTGACACAAACATAAATAAGCCAGATTGGAGTTTGCAAAAACTTACCCGAGGAAGCGAAATTATTTTGGGAGAATGTGCTGTGAACAGATGAAACAAAATTACAGCCTTTTGGTAAAGTCCACCAGGCCTTTAAAGAAAAGAATACAGTCCCTACAGTCAAACATGGTGGAGGTTCACTGATGTTTTGGGGTTACTTTGCTGCTTCAGGCACTGGATGTCTTGACCATGTGCATGGCATTATGAAATCTGAAGACTACCAAAGAATTCTGGGGTGCAATGTAGGGCCCAGTGTCAGAAAGTTGGCTCTCCGTCTGAGGTCATGGGTCTTACAGCAGGACAATGACCCAAAACACATGTCAAAAAGCACCCAGAATTGGTTTCAGACAAAGCGCTGGAGAGTACAGAACTGGCCAGCAAAGAGTCCAGATCTCAATCCCATAGAGTACCTGTGGAGAGACCTTAAAACAGCAGTTGGGAAAAGGAACTCTTCCAATCTGAGAGACCTGGAGCAGTTGACGATGGAAGAGTGGTCCAAAATTCCAGTAGAGAGGTGTGAGAAACTCATTGATGGTTACATTTGATTTCAGTTATTTTTTCCAAGGGGTGTGCTACCCAATGTTAAGTTGAGGATGCCAATAATTTTGTCCAGTCCATTTTTGGGGTTTTGCGTGGAATTTGCCAGCACTGTTGGGCATTGATGAGGAGGCACTGATATGCAGCCATGATGGTCACTGATGGGCGGCACTGCTGAGCAGCACTGATGGGTGGCACTGCTGGGCACTGGTGAGTGACACTGCAGGGCACTGATGATCAGTGCCGATCTGCTCTGTGACAGCGTGAGGAAAGTGTTGCTGATAACCTGCAACTGTATATACATTGTGATCTGCTGTGTCATTGGACACAGTTGATCACGTGGTAAAAGGCTACTGTGATTGGCCTTTTACCTCATCATGAGATCACCTGTGTCCGTAGGACACAGCGATGACTGACAGCTCCAGGTGTGCACCGCGGGAGGGCACGTTCTGGGAGGATGTCATGTGACACTCCCAGAACTGGACAATCGTGCTGTAGCCATCATTCTGGTATAGCGTGTTTAGCAAGTGGTTAACAAAAAACATGCAAGGATAACTTGTTTCAATGGACCCTGCAGACATTTCTTCTTTTTGGTGCTTTCGCAATATAGTGGACAAAGACAAGTTTAGTCCTTTGCATTACATTAGTGAAGTTAGTGCAAATCTACAGATTTTTTTTTTTTGTTTTCCAATACTAACCAAACATAGGTAGAGATTCATTCTGATGTCATAATTTTTCATTCTAAATATAGTTGGGTTGGTGCAGCGCTCTCAACAAAAACATATGCTAACCATGTAAGATTGTGAACTAAACTTCAGTACAATGTGTGAATCTAAAACTAAAAAATAGTGGAAACCTTGCTGGTGCTATTTGCATACAGTTGGTGATCTGCTTTTGGTGCTATTTGCATACAATTAGTAATCTGCTGTTCCCAGCTATTACCTTCTAAAACTCCAACATAGATTTAATTGAATATGTTTTTGTTGAGAGCGCTTCACCAACCCAGCTGTACTTGAACTGATTTACTATTTTCAATTTGATTACAACAGCTTACAACACTCTATTTTGCCCAGTATTTCCAGAGGTGCAGATGTTAATTGTATTCTATACAATTTTTTATTTGCCTATTGTGGAAACAGCTACCAAGCACTCTATAGATACACCTCAAGTGCCCAGCACTCAGGTGGCTATTTCAAGGAAATACAGAAGTCTCATAACTTTTAAATCCAATTAGACATCCGCTGTCCTGGTCCACGTTATTTCATACACAACCAGTAAACACTGGCTTAGAATGCTGAAATTCCAGAGAATAGTTTTGTGTGTGTTTATAATATATATATATATATATATATATATATATATATATATATATATACACTGCAGTAAGTATAAAAGCCATAAACATACTGTATATGAGTGTGTGTGTGTATGTATGTATGTATGTATGTATGTGTGTGTGTATATATATATATATATATATATATATATATATATTCTAGCCTGCAGCCAACACAATTTTCGAAAACACTTAGTGATTGTACATGCTCACATTTTTTTTTCTAATTAGAATCGCAAGCATGGTATACTTACCTGCTCCATGCAATGGTTTTGCACAGTGCAGTCCAGAGCCTCATCTTCTTGGGTCCCCTGCTGCTGCTCCTGGCTACCTGCCTCCAGAGTGCCCCATAGCAAGCTGCTTGATATGGGGGCACTCGTGTACTCACTCCTGAGCCCCGTGTCCAATGATACACTGAGCTGGGCTCGGCCCTGCCTACCAACAACATGTACATTCTGTACACAATGTATAGAACATTTTCAGAAATGCCTTTCTCCAGCACTTTTCACTTTTTCTTTTTCTTTTTTTTTTAATTTACAATGCTGGGGATGTTCATGTGACTACATCTGTCCCCCCCAACTTAGCTCTCAGGAAGTAGGAAGTGGTTGGAACCCATATGTTCATATCAAGACAACTGCAGCAGGTAGGACTCTGTGGTGAAGTTCCTAAAACTCTTGCAAAGTGAAAACTTAAAGCAGAATTCCAGTGAAAATAAAAAAAGTAAAGTTGGCAGCTTCAAAAACTGTAGCTGCTGACTTTTAAAAAACACTTACCTGTCCCTCAATCCCGTGGTGTACTGGTGTACCCCCCACAGCCTGTTTCACCGGCTGCCCTGTGTTCCCGGCGCTGACATCTTCAGTGTGGTCAACCGGCTGTGACAGCTTGCGGCTTCACAGCCGGGTGCTCACTGCGCATGCGCGAGTAGCGCTGTGCTTTGTGAGTGGTCCTGTAGTCTTTTGGGACCTGTCACATGTCCCAGAAGACTACGGGGTGAGGGCAACTTCTGCTTCTGATTGCCTTGGTGATCCAGCGGAAGTGGGAGTGGGTACCTGTCAATTTCGGGTACCTGCTCCCCCCCCCAAAGGTAGCAATCTGGGGAGTGGGGGACCAGTCCTTAAAGCGGAACTTCTACCAGCACAGGGTTTTGTTGGGATCAATTTAGATATCCAGTTCTTACTTCTGTTGCAGAGGTGAAAACATTAGAGTTGCGATTATTACATTTTTTTCACTAATCTATTGCAAGGAATTGTAATTTGATCTCTAAAGATACTGCAGCAATAATTTTGTAAAATCAGTGTTTTTTTGTTTCCTTGACTAGGAAGACAAGGAGGCCATGTTTGATGTTTATGATACAGTATGTGCTGTACTCCAAGTGGCCTCTGGAGTGATCTCCACATTGCAGGTAAAATATTTCTACTGTATTTATTCACACTTTTAGAGGCCTAGGGCTATGTCACACTAGCAATTTTGTCGCTGATGGCAACTTGTCAGCAACAGGATCGTTAATTATGGCTTACAGGGTAGAGAAATACTCATTCACCTGTTTTCATATGTCCCTCCCTCCATGGTTGGATGAGCAAAATCTCACTCCATTGCTGGCATCTTTTTCTCATGAGCAATCGATGGAAACTGGTAAGTATTTTCTCCACAGTTTTTAGCTTTCCTGTCACTAGTGTTTTATATATGACATAGGCCTTATTCAGCAAAACACTGAAAAGAAGATAGTTCAATGTGAACTACCCATGCATTCCATTAGAGTGGAACTTTTGCAGCAAGAAGACCCTTAGTGACCTCAATAGTGGCAGTACTCCATGATTAGAGTTGGTCCAGGTATAATACCCATTTATGTGGAGAAGATGTCATAGAGCCATGTTTCTCAAGTAATGGGTTGTGACCCAAAACTGGGTCCTGATCAGAGGTGGACTGGGCCATGAGGCAAGTGCCCCCCAGGCCTCTCTAATGCCCCAATAAATGTCCGGTGCTCTGACAACATAGCTTAATAAAAAACACTGGCCGCACTAATATAAATGTTAAGACGGCCGGGATCGCAACTATGGTTGGTCTTAATATTTGTATTATAGCGGCCAGCCGGTTCCATTAAGGTGATGTGCACTTAAAAAGCAGTCCCACGGCCCTCACGCTCATTCCTTCTTCCTCCGTGGCAGCGCTGGGAGGAAATCACATATAATTACACTTCCTCCCAGCCAGCCAGGCATCCATGTACGAGGGAAGAAAAGTATCACTGGATGCCAGGGAATGAGTCCGCTTGGTACTTTTTCCTGAGTTGTGGCTCGGTGATGGATAGTGCACTTTGAAAGGGCTGAAAGAAAACAGGAAAGCGATGGTGGGGGACTGAAAGTGTGCATGAAAGGGGAGGACTGAAGGAAACCATGAAGGGGGAGGGCATGAAAAGGCGGTCAAGGTGGGTAATAAAGGAGGGTGTGAAAGGGGGATAAGGAAAGAGCATAAGATTGGAGGGGGGGGGGGGGCACTGGAAACCCTTGCTCAAACTATATTGTTTTTTTTAAAAAACACTGAAGACATTCAAACTCTTAACTTAGTGTGCTTTTGAGAGAGTGAGATGCAGAGGAGGCATTGCTCAGCTTAATGACCTATTCGTGTGAGGTAGAGGGGACAATGCTTAAAGTTAGGGGTATTGGTGTTAATTATAATGTTTAGGAAATTAAATTATTTTTGGGTCGCAACTTGATGACCAAAGACAGATGTGGGTCCTGAGATTAATAATAATTATAACAGATGACAGCAAAGTCAATGTAGGATTCTCATATATAGATAGAGATTGGTGCATAAGAAAGAGAATTCCAATCCGGAAAGAAGACCTTCACTTTCCACCCAAATAAATTGGCCTCTTACCAGAAGGTCTGACCACCCAGAGGGTCGGCCAGCATGAGCAGTGTAATATATCCAGCTGATACTGCAACCGGTCTTCAATTGGAATCACTTCCAGAGCAATCAAAGATACTTCTCCAAATTAAAATTCTGAGTAGCAAACATTCCTGCTCTATTTGAGATCCTTAATGCAGGATCAAATTAGGTCTTTGAGGCCCTCCATCACACCATGTAAGCTGGAGTGGTAGAATGACACACATGGTGGCCTCACCTGCTGCCTCGCACTGACCACTCTCCCTGCTGCTCAGTGTCCTTGCTGATAATAAGGAGGACGTTGAGCAGCAGGGAGAGCGGTCAGTGCGAGGCAGCAGGTGAGGCCACCATGTGTGCCATTCTACCGCTCCAGGTTACAAGGTGTGATGGAGTGCCTCAAAGACCTCATTTGATCCTGCATTCAGGATCTCAAATAGAGCAGGCATGTGTTCTACTCAGAATTTTAATTTGGAGAAGTATCTTTGATTGATTGCTCTGGAAGTGATTCCTATTGAAGACCGGTTGCAGTATCAGCTGGATATATTACACTGCTCATGCTGGCCAACCTGACCCTTTTGGCAGTCCGACCTACTGGTAAGAGGTGAATTTATTTGGGTGGAAGGTGACGGTCTTCTTTCTGGATTGGAATTCTTTCTTATGCACCAATTTCTATCTATATATGAGAATTCTACATGGTCTTTGCTGTCATTTGTTATAATTATTATTAGTCTCTTGGATCTTCAAGTTATATGTACAATTAGAGCTGCAATTATTTTGTGAAATAAAGGTTGTGTCTAGGGGTAAACAGAGTAAATTCTGCTTCTTTTCAGTTTTATAGTAAATTTGCCTTCTGTTTGGAAATATATGCTCTGTGCTAATATGTCATTTTATGTTTCAGATAAACAAGGAAGGTATGGAGAAAGCACTGAGCCCCGATATGCTGGCTACAGACATTGCTTATTATCTGGTCAGGAAAGGGGTAAGGCTTCATTTACAGCTATAATAGAAAATTGTGCAGCTCTAAGTAGGTCAGGTCTGGTCTGTTTAGTGTAGCGCCCTCTAGTTAGCTAGGGGGAGCTAGTGTTCAGTTGATAGAGAGGAGTTCTGAGTAGCAGCCTGGGTGTGATAGTCAGAGGGTCAAATTGTGGTCAGGAGCTGAGAGGCTTTGCAGGCCAGCCCCTCTGGAATTTCCCCCTGCGCTGGGGCTTTGGAGGAAGGCCTAGAGACGATGGGTGGAGTTGAGGAGTGGCTGGCTTGCACTCTTGAGGGATCCTAGCCAATCCCAGACAGAAGGCTAGGTAAGAGGCTGGGACACCCTTCAAAAAGTGTTGGAGCCTGCTCAGTGGCAGGGGAGTTCAGGTAGAAGATAGTGAGGAAGATGTGAGGCTGAAGGCAGGAGTCTGCGAGGAGGCTCAGAGGGATGGGGCCTACCTGCAGGCCAGGAGCTGGAAAGAAGAAAAACTCAGAGCTCACTGGCCCCCAGAGTGAGGACCACCTGTAAGGCCGGCAAGGAGTGGCCCAGCTAAAAGGCCTGGTAGCAGCTACCAGCCCCTCAGCGGTACAGGATCTGAGTGAGTACTCCTGTACCCCCTTGGCGGATAGGGGAAGGACCACAATGGTGGGAAATCAGATTTGCTACTTACTTGGGACTGTCCACTTTAAAGTAACAGACACCAGATCCCCTGTTCAAGGATACCTCCAGATTGCTAGGTGAAGAAGAGGAGTTCATCTAGGGTCTGGGTTGGTACATTAAGGAGATGCTGGCTAGCTCTCCAACAGAGGCTGTGTTGCAGTGAATGCTTGTAAATAGTTCCAAGAAGTTGTCCTTAGTTCATCAGTGCCTTTGGGCACTAACCCTATACCAGTTCAAATTCCCTAAATAAAGCAAAAAAACTAAAGCTCAAGGACTGATTTCTGACTCTGGATGCAATTCTTGGTGAAGATGTGTGATGCCTAGCTTTGCAGGACTATAGAAGGACCCAAATCTTCTAGCGACTTCTAAGGGGATAGTGCTACATGAGTATTTATAAAGCACCCTACCTGCTGTATGTAATTATGAACTGATCATTGTCCTACTTTATTTATTTCAGATACTTATATAGCGCTGTCAATGTACGCAGCGCTTTACATATATATATTATACATTCACATCAGTCCCTAACCCTCAAGGGGTGTACAATCTAAGGTCCCTAACTTACATTCATACATACACATATTAGGGCCAATTTAGACAGGAGCCAATTAACCTACCAGCATGTCTTGTGGGAGGAAACCGGAATACCCGGAGGAAACCCACGCAGGCACAGGGAGAACATGCAAACTCCAGACAGGTGGTACCGTGGTTAGGATTCAAACCAACAACCCTAGTACTGCCAGGTGGAAGTGCTAACCATTTAGGCACTGTGTTGCCCACTTTAGCTGCAATGACTAATAAAAAGCCAATGAGGAGGCAGAGACTCAGAACAGCTGAGCTTGTCATTCACATCTCTGGATCACGATGAGGCTCAGGTAAGTATTGAGGGGGCTGGGGGGGCTGCTCCACTGAGGTTTTTTTTTTTTTTTTCCTTCATGCATAGAATGCAGGAAGGTAAAAAACCTTGGGCCTTTACAACCACTTTAATTTTAAAACAAAATTATCCTGCACTTGCCTTTTTTGAGCACCTAAAGAATCGGCTCCAAAAGTTCTCTCTTGCATCAAATCACTGCTTCTTGGAAAAGAAGAGTGTCTCTTATAACTGACAATCTCTTTACAAAGCTCTGAAATACCTGAACTTCGTATTTCTGGATAGGTGTGTTTCTTGTTGTGCATACAGAATAATTGTTCTATACTTTTTATATTATATAATTCATATAATGAATCTATAATTGTTTCTTTTAAGTATTAAGTTAGGCAAAAAAATGATAAAAGAACCCTCATTTTCTTGTTTGTGACTACAGATGCCCTTCAGACAAGCACATGGAGTCTCTGGTAAAGCAGTTCAGCTAGCAGAAACTAAAGACATTGCTCTCAATAAACTCTCCTTGGAGGACTTGAAGAGCATCAGGTGTGTTATGTGGTTTGGAATGAACATATCATTTTAACAGAATAGTTCATACTGAGGGGGGGTAAATCAGATCATTTTCCTCTGCAGTGTCTTTTATAGTATTGCTGTCTGGCCAATTTTACAATTTTTTTCGGATATGGATCTGAAAGTTTGCTATAAACTCCCAAACTGTCTATTTTCTGCAAGCAGAGGAACTGTATAATAAAACTATGGCAATCCTATTCTTGTACATCACAGAACATAAAATCATTATGTTACACACAAGCACAACATAATTTCAACATTTTCCATGAAACATAAAATATAAAACAGCTCTTGGAGGGAGCATGCATCTGAGCTTTAGTTTCCAATGATTTTTATTGTTTTTTCACGAAAGTACAAAATCATCCTGAGAACGTGGGATGAGGAAAACACAATTCCAACAGTATACACATCCAGGCACAGTGCAATGTAATAGACAAAGAAAAACACAGCTATAATATTCCTGAGTATTATGAAAAATCCAATATATTGGACCATACCTTCAATATGCTTGATAAAACAAGTTGAGTATATGAGTAGAAGAAATAAACAAACAAGGTACTTCTCTGCCATGCCTAAGAAAAGGCTTCTTTATCCTAGTTACGCTCTGCATGGTTCTGATGGCTTGAAACAGGTCCTCTTCTTAGACAACCCTACTATATCTCCTGTTGCTCGCCATGGAGCCAAATAATATTAATGTGCCTCATACAGCAGGTAATGTTAAGAGATCATCCCGTAAAAAAAGGGGGGGAAACTAGATTAAACCAAAAAGAAGAACTAGAAAAATAAAAGAGGGGCATCTGAGCTTTACATTTAAACTCATACTGTTTAAGTCTGGAGTTCTCCTTTTAATGTGAGGTTCTATAGCTATACCTCATTCCAAGTAGGTTTTATAGGTGGCAGCAGGGGCATATTTACCACAAGGCAAACAAGGTATTTGCCTAGGGTGGCATTTTTTAGGGGGGCAGCACTGCTGTCCAGAAGTAGAAACATATGCAGCATGTGGACCAGGTGAGATCCGAAAGAGGCTGCAGGATGTTTGATTGTGTATGCAGAGCCCAACTGTCATCTTCACAGCTTTGGACATGAGTGTCTTTCTCTCTATCACCGTGAGAGGGGGTTTTTAGTGGAAAGCTCTCTTGGATGGGCGAGGGGATGGAGCAGGGGTGTTGTTGATCACTGTCGGGTTCTCTCTGTGGGGAAGGGGTTGGTCGGTGTCAGGTTCTCTCTCTGCTGGGGAGGGGCATTGGATTTTTTTGTGTCCTAGGGCAGCACAAAACCTAAATACACCACTGGGTGGCATGTTATCAATATTCATGGTTGTATTTATAAATATTTCAGTATATCCCAAGGAAGAACTCAAATTTTATAATTTCCTTCTCTTGTCCTTTCTAATGCATGATTAAATGCATGGGTGGGGCAAAACACACAGTTGTTCTAAATACTTTTGTTTGTCTCTACACTTATTCCATGCTTGCTGCCCACAGACATGATCTGATTTGAAGATGGGCTTTTGTCTGCAATAGCTCCCAGCAGTGAGAATGGTAACAAACACCTTCCATTCTGAAGTATGTACCTTCATGTGCCCTGCCCTTTATAGTCTATAAAGACTTTATAGAGTCTATATTTGTTGCTTCTCAGATTGAACACTGCATTGATGTACAGTTTTGCATAGACTAGGGAAACTATGCTTTTAATAGGCAAAATAATTGTGTAGGATATAAGAATGTGTAAACCCTGGGTGCCTTAATAATTAGATCACCTATTGCTGCTTCTTTGTTCCTGCAGTCCACTCTTCAGCAACGATGTATCCAAGGTGTGGAACTACACGAACAGTGTGGAGCAGTATACAGCGGCAGGAGGAACAGCAAAGAGTTGTGTGGTGGCACAGGTTGAACAGCTGAGAACCTGGCTACAAAATCACAAGAGCCAGTGATTATAATGGGATAATTGGACCATAGTAGATTTGATGGAAAACATGAAGGTATGTTAGACATATTTTAAGCTGAACTCCAGGAAACACAGATACACAGGTAAAATAAATATAAGGGATTTGTTTTACCTGCCAAAGCATGTATGGATGATCATCCAGTCCTGAGATTTTTACATCTCTGTCACCCAGCACAATATTTTCCTGTTGAGGTTAAGGAACACTTACAAATCTGGTCACCAGCCCCAGCCTGTGACCGGGCAATGAAAGCAGAAGCAGCACACGGATGAGTTCATCTCATTTTCACTTTGTGCCCTCCTCCTATCACCATGTCCCTGGTTAGTAAATCAACACTGCAGCACCTTACTGCCTCTCTCTCATCAATCTGAGCTCTGTTATGCAAAAGGCTGATTCCAAGTCAAATTCAGTTATTTACACTGCTTGTTTTTTAAAATATAAATATAATGAATACAGAGCTGCAATCATTTTTGTCTAATCTGTCTGGAGTTCATCTTAAATAATAATAATTCCAGTGCTTCTTTAGAAAACCATGTAATCGATGAAAGTAATTGGAAGCAGAAACAAATGTCAGAGATGCCAAATAGTATTCAATTATTATAATTTTATATATGCAATGATGGCCTGTTACATTAAAATGAATTCAAATATTATCAAACCCTGTCGTGGTGTGTGTGTGTTGTTTTTTGGGGGTTTTTTTTGCTTTTCAGTCTATTGCTATTTTTATTGACTCCAAAATAATTTGAAGGTGGCCGTACAGTGCTTTAAAATGTATTTTTACCCCTTGAAATCTGCACTCAACCATGACACTGTTCTTCCATTCCTCTGTCCTGCTCCAGTATATCAGAAGGGGAGCACCCTCTAATGTCAGGACATACAGTGTCTTGAAAAAGTATTCATACCCCTTGAAATTTTCCACATTTTGTCATATTACAACCAAAAATGTATATGTATTTAATTGGAGTTTTATGTGATGTACCAACTCAAAATGGCACATAATTGTGAAGTGGAAGGAAAAATGATAAATGGTTTTCAAAATTTTTTTACAAATACATTTCTGAAAAGTGTGGCATGCATTTGTATTCAGCCCCCTTTATGATACCCTTAACTAAAATCTAGTGGAACCAATTGCCTTCAGACGTCACCTAATTAGTAAATAGAGTCCACCTGTGTGTAATTTGATCTCAGTATAAATACAGCTGTTCTCTGAAGCCCTCATAGAGTTGTTAGAGGACATTAGTGAACAAATAGCATCATGAAGGTCAAGGAACACACCAGACAGGTCAGGGATAAAGTGGAGAATTTTAAAGCAGGGTTAGATTATAAAAAAAATATCCCACGCTTTGAACATCTCACAGAGCACTATTCAATCCATCATCCAAAAATGGAAAGAGTATGGCACAACTGCAAACCTACCAAGAAGTGGCCGTCCACCTAAACTGGCAGGCTGGGCAAGGAGAGCAATAATCAGAGAAGCAGCCAAGAGGCCCATGGTAACTCTGGAGGAGCTGCAGAGATCCACAGCTCAGGCGAGAAAATCTGTCCACAGGACAACTATTAGTCGTGCACTCCACAAATCTGGCCTTTATGGAAAAGTGGCAAGAAGAAAGCCATTGTTGAAAGAAAGCCATAAGAAGTCCCATTTGCAGTTTGCAAGAAGCCATGTGGGGAACACCGCAAACGTGGAAGAAGGTGCTCTGATCAGATGAGACCAAAATTGAACTTTTTGGCCTAAAAGCAAAATGCTATTTGTGGCAGAAAACGAACACTGCACATCACCCTGAACACACCATCCCCACCGTGAAATGTGGTGGCAGCATCATGTTGTGGGGATTCTTTATTTCAGCAGGGACAGGGAAGCTGGTCAGAGTTGATGGGAAGATGGATGGAGCCAAATACAGGACAATCTTAAGAGAAAACCTGTTAAGAGTCTAAAAAAATTGAGACTGGGGTGGAGGTTCACCTTCCAGCAAGACAACCAACCTAAACATACAGCCAGAGCTACAATGGAATGGTTTAGATCCAAGCATATTCATGTGTTAGAATGGCCCAATCAAAGTCCAGACCTAAATCCAATTGAGACAATGTGGCAAGACATGAAAATTGCTGTTCACAGATGCTCTCCATTCGCTCTGACAGAGCTTGAGCTATTAAGAAGAATGGGCAAAAATGTCACTCTCCAGATGTGCAAAGATGATGGATACATACCCAAAAAAGACGTGCAGCTGTAATTGCAGCGAAAGGGGGGTTCTACAAAGTATTGACTCAGGGGGCTGAACACAAATGCACACCACACTTTTCAGATATTTTATTTGTAAAAATAATGTTGAAAACCATTTAACATTTTTCTTCCACTTCACAATTATGTGCCACTTTGTGTTGGTCTGTCACATAAAATCCCAATAAAATACATTTACATTTTTGGTTGTAGCATAACAAAATGTGGAACATCTCAAGGGGGATGAATACTTTTTCAAGGCACTGTAGATATAGAAGGACCAATAGGTGTGCACTCCTGATCCTGAGTGCTAGACATAAACATAAACACTTGGTGCAGCCATTACAGCTACAGTGAAGAAAATAAGTATTTGATCCCCTGATGATTTTGAATGTTTGCCCACTCACAAAGAAATGATCAGCCTAAAAATCGAATGATAGGTGTATGTACAAGGGAGGTGAGAGTTGTGAACTTTGGAATCTGAACTGGCATATGATAAACATTCTATACTCTTCACCGAGAGTAAAGAAGGGGGGGATATGATCAACATGTATAAATACATCAGTGGTTCATATAGTGAACTCGGTGTAGAGCTATTCACCCTGAGGTCATCACAGAGGACAAGGAGGCACTCTTTACGTCTGGAGGAAAAGAAATGTAATCTCCAAACACGGAAAGGTTTCTTCACAGTGAGAGCAGTGAAAATGTGGAATAGACTCCCTCAAGAGTTGGCCAGCTCAGTGGATTGCTTCAAAAAAGGCCTGGATTGTTTCTTAGACACACATAATATAACTGGATACTAACATTTATAGGTAAAGTTGATCCAGGGAATATTTGATTGCCTCTTGGGGGATCAGGGAGGAATTTTTTTTCCCCTGCAGGAGCAAATTGGATTGTTCTTTGCTGGGTTTTTTTGCTTTCCTCTGGATCAACTGTGGGTATAGGATTATAATTTTATTTTTTTTTTTCTATGGTTGAACTGGATGGACTTTTGTCTTTTTTCAGTCAGACTAACTATGTAACTATGTAAATGTAGGTTCAGAGGATGTGCCAGCATTATTCTTCCTTACTTAAAGCTGGTAATGCATTGATAGATTTGCAGGCTGAATAAAAGAAAATCTGATAGATTCCTCCATACAGCACCAATGGCCAAAGCTGCAGTTCCAGCTATTGAATTCTGACAGTCTTTTTCAGCATCTGTCAGAATAACCAGACAGTGGCTGCATGTGATTGGATGCAGGTGCTGTTCTGTTTACGTTTTCTCCTCATTGGCTGACTGGCTCCCGACTGCTGTCTCAGAAAATGAGGAGGCAGAGACCCGAGACAGCCGAGGCTGTCGTTCACATCGCTGGATCTCAATGGGGCTGAAGTAAGTATTGAGGGGGCTGAGGGCACTGCTGCACTCAGGTTTTTCCAGATCACTGGATCAAGGAGCAATTGACTAAAGGACAATTGTATTAAAGGTGCTGTTGTCCTTTGGCTTTTACTTGGTATACTGTAAAAGGAAACAACTTTTGTGCTAACTTATACTTTACTTGGGAAATTAAATATGATGATTTGGCACCCTTAGCTTAAAGCGATTCTAAAGGTTAATTTTTTATTTTTTTTTAAATAACAAATATGTCTATACTTGCCTACTATGTGTAGTGGTTTTGCATAGAGTAGCCTGGATCCTCTTCTCGGGTCCCCCGCAGGCTCTCCTGGCTCCTCCTGTCTGTCGGGTGCCCCCACAGCAAGCAGCTTGCCATGGGGGTACCCGCTGCACTGTGTGTCCATTCACACACAGAGCTGCGTCTTGGTCCTGCCCTCTCTCTCTCCTCATTGGTTGACTGGCTGTGATTGACAGCAGAGGAAGCCAATGGTTCCTGTTTGCTGTTTTGGCCAATGAGGAAGCAGAGACCTGGGACAGCCGAGGCTGTCATTCACATCGCTGGATCACGATGAGGCTCAGGTAGGTATTGAGGGGGCTGGGGGAGCTGCTGCATGAGAAGGTTTTTTTAACCTTCAGCCTTTGCAACCATTTTAACTTTGAAACAAAATTTATCCTGCACTTGCCCTTTTGGGCACCTAAAGAATTGGCTCCAAAAGCTCTCTATTGCACCAAATCATTGCTTCTTGGAAAAGAAGAGTGTCTCTTACAACTGACAATCTCTTTACAAATCTCTGAAATACTTCAACTTGGTATTCCTGAACAGGTGTGTTCTTTGTTGTGCATACTTTTAAGTGCTGAGTTAGGCAAAAAAAGATAAAAGAAACCACATTTTCTTGTTTGACAACAGATGCCCTTCAGACAAGCACATGGAGTCTCTGGTAAAGTGGTTCAGCTAGCAGAAACTTAAGGCATTGCTCTTAATAAACTCTCCTTGGAGGACTTGAAGAGCATCAGGTGTGTTATATGGTTTGGAATGAACATATCATTTTAACAGAATAGTTATTACTGAGGGAGGTCTTTTCCAGCATCTGTCAGAATAACCAGACAGTGGCTGCATGTGATTGGATGCATGTGCTGTTCAGTTGACATTTTCTCTCCTTGGTCCTTCGATTGTTTTAGTTGAAGGATGTCAGGTTGAAAGGTGTCGACATGGCCACCCACATAGTAAATGTGCAGTTCATTAGGAATCTTGTGAAATTCACTGTTGTTTTAACTGAGCAGATGGAATAAAATGTTATAAAGTTTCTCTAGCAAGAACAATAAATTAAGGTTGTCAAACATGTCTAGTCCTTATTTCCTCCAATATAAGTTTGCTGGGGCTACACACATGAGATTTTCACCTAATTCAGGTGTCAGTATGGTGAATGGTTTTCTTTTTAGTCTCCTTGCAGCAGATCTTTTCCACATTACTAACTTATCAAGCCTTGTCATTGAACACTGTGGAGGAAGCCTTTTGGTGGAGGCATAGCTTTGTTTCCTGTAGACCGATACTGCCCAATACCCCCTTTATATTGCTGAATGATCAAAGAATAATAAAGCAGCAGCAGCATAAGAGGTTTAAAAAGCACAGATCCACAGAATAAATTAATCAAAAGTAGGTAGATGCATGTCTTCACGTCCTCAGGTACAGCTTTCCTGCAAGCTTTCATGAGAACAGCAATGATAGCACTAAATCTCATTCTCGTGAGACTACACCGTGTTCCAAATTATTATGCAAATTCTATTTAAGTGTCACAAAGATGAAATATTTTGTTTTTCAGTTTAACTCATGGATGGCATTGTGTGTCAGGGCTCTTTTGATCACGCTAAACAATCTCGGACACCTGTGATAATTAGATTGGCCGGTGAGCCCAATTAAAGGACGGTGTTCCACATTATTAAGCAGAGCACCATTTTCAAGCAATATGGGGAAGAAAAAGGATCTCTCTGCTGCCCAAAAGAGTGAAATAGTTCAATGCCTTGGACGAGGTATGAAAACATTAGATATTTCACGAAAACTTAAGCGTGATCATCGAACTATTAAGAGATTTGTGGCTGATTCAGAGCACAGACGGGTTCGTGCAGATAAAGGCACATTGAGGAAGATTTCTGCCAGATCCATGCATCGGATCAAGAGAGCAGATGCTAAAATACCATTACATAGCAGCAAACAGATATTAGAAGCTGCTGGTGCCTCTGGAGTCCCACGGACATCAAGGTGTAGAATCCTCCAGAGTCTTGCAACTGTGCATAAACCTTCTAGTCGGCCACCAATAACCAATGCTCACAAGCAGAAACGGCTGCATTGGGCAGAAAAATACATGAAGACAAATTTTCAAACAGTCCTGTTCACTGATGAGTGCCGTGCAACCCTGGATGGTCCATATGGATAGAGTAGTGGATGGTTGGTGGACGGCCACCCTTTTCCAACAAGGCTGCGACGTCAGCAAGGCGGTGGTGGAAGCATGTTTTGGGCCGGAATCATGGGAACAGAGCTGGTCAGCCCCTTTAGGGGCCCCAAAGGTGTAAAGATGACCTCTGCAAAGTATGTGGAGTTTATGACTGACCACTTTCTTCCCTGATACAGAAGGAAGAACTATGCTTTCCGTAATAAAATCATCTTCATGCATGACAATGCACCATCTCATGCTGCAAAGAATACCTCTGCATCAATGGCTGTTATGGGGATGAAAGGAGAGAAAGTCATAGTGTGGCCTCCATCCTCCCCTGACCTCAATCCTATTGAGAACCTTTGGAGCATCCTCAAGCAAAAGATCTATGAGGGTGGGAGGCAGTTTACATCCAAACAGCAGCTCTGGGAGGCTATTCCGACATCTTGCAAACAAATTCAAGCAGAAACTGTCCAAAAACTCACAAGTTCAATGGATGCAAGACTTGTGAAGCTGCTATCAAATAAGGGGTCCTATGTTAAAATGTAACGTGACCTGTTACAATGTTGTTAAAAGTTTGATTGAAATAGCTTTTGATTTCAGTAAATATGCTGCAAACACAACAAATGACAATTTCAGTTCTTTACAATTTATAAAGTGTTTTGAAACTTACTGTGCATAATAATTTGGAACAGTGCATTGTAAGTTTTTTATGTTTAACAAAAATACTGTTTATTAGGAGATTTGTTCAATAAAATTTGAATTGTACTCTTAATAGTTGATAACATGATAATTATGCTGACTGTTATTTACATCAATTATTCAGGTAAATGAGAAAAATATCATTTGCATAATAATTTGGAACACGGTGTAGTGCCCATAGGCACAGTGCCTCTAGAATTACAGATTACAGAAAATTGTTATCAGATATTTACCGTAATTTTCCTTTCCTGGAGTCTCCTTATGACAGCATACTACAGGTCAGCTTTGCCCTCTTGACCCCAGAAGGACCACTTCATTAGCACATAAAAGAGCAACAATTCCTTACCCAGCATTCTATCTTCTAGCCTCAAGGCAGGACACTGGGTGGGAAACATGCTGTCAGGAGGAGACTCCAGGAAAGGAAACTTATGGTAAGTATCTGATAACAATTTTCCATATTCATGGTGACGCAAACGTGCGCAACACACAGTGAAGTACGCAGACTCCATTTTGTTAAGAGTATCCATTTTCTCCCCTCACTCCCTCCCCCTCCCTCTCTGAGAGGAGACATTTGGCCAGCGTGTGTGTGTTTGCTGGTTGTGGGTCACTGGCAGGCCAAAGCATCTCTGAGCTAGGTGCCTGGCTGTCTGGGCGAGCTGTACCATTTCACACCTCAGAAGAGATAAGACAAGCTTTCTCAGGAGTTGAAAGAGATTCTGACCTAATGAACCTACTCAGCATAGGTGACAGAATCAGTTAACCTCTGTTAAATCTATTTTTTATGAGAGACTTCCGTAAAAACCGAGCATATCGCCTTGTCTCGGACACAAAGGAAAGCAGAAAAATGGATCTCGCGAACCGTTCAGTACACAGTTTCATAACTCATATCTAATCAATCCTCAGACTTGTCTGCATAATAATCTACCCGCGGGTGGGATGTCACTTGTGCATAGGAAAAGGTATGAGCCCAAATATGAACTACACAAGATTTTGGCTCTAGTTTAGGTCGACACCCAGACCTCCACGCCTACAGGAGGTATTGGTCCGTGGCGTCAGAAACACCCCCTGCTGGGGACTACAAAACCGGTTGTCAGGCCAAAGATTAGTTAAGTTGAAGACGTCTCCCATTTTTAACATCAATACCACCTGGGGAGACACGTGCCCTCTTGCTCTGAAACTTGGATCTGCTAACCCAGGACTTTGGCAAGTACCTTTAACCCTTTCACCTCTCTCTGATATCTCTTTGCTGTGCTATGGTTCTTTGTATATTTATTTATATATATATATATATATATATATATATTAGTTACATCTTTTTTCTGTAAATATTTTTATTGCACCTGTTTGACCTTTTAGTAAAATATCTTTTTGAAAGTGTTGAACTGTTTCTATAGCTCTGTATTGCAATTTACGAATCCCTGCCTCTAAAGAGAACGCTACTGTTTGTTTAATCCTCTGTATAACAGGCCTGTGTTATGACCGTTTTATACAGACGATTGTCTCAATCATTATAGTGTTATAGCTGATAACGCCGAGTTTCCTCTTTCTCTGTACAAAAAGGAGGTGGTGGCAGTGTGAAGGGTTAATTGCGTAATTAACCTGACCCAGTAACAATCGCCCAGGCTGCCGGTACATCGATTGTGGTCCGTTAGCTGGAAAATCGTGCAGGGTGCAGCTGGGTGTGGCATTGTTACACACGTCACATCGCGGTTTTAGATTGGCTAGTCCTTCGGTCATGAGTTTGGTGAGAAGGTCTGGGGTCTGACGCCGCAATCGTGACATATTAGTGGTCGCGATCGTGGGATTGTCGCATGTTGGTGGTGGCGATCTTGCGATCGGAACATATTTGACACATGGGTCTCCTCATGAAGGCATACTATAGGACGTAATTAACAATACATACAAGAAAAATAGGAAGAAATAAGACAAACCAAGAAAAACAAAATTGCTGCAAAACAATTGTTTACATTTGGGAACAAGCAGAAGAAAGAACCATCTTGCCAAAATGACAGTGAGCGGCTGACCGTACATCAAGTTTATAATGCTTAATAAATGTATTTGGTAAGCTCCAGCTGGCTGCCTTGCATTTAATTTTCTTTGAGACCTTAGTGCGCAATGCCCTAGATGCCGATACTCCCCACGTTGAATGAGCTCTCACCTCTTGTGGTGGCAGCAGGGCTATAGCAGAGTATGAGAATTGTATTGTATTTTGTATGCAAGTAGCGCTGACTCTCTGAGAAACTGTTTTCCCCTTCTTTGGTGCTTTCAGATAGGCAAATTTTTATCTATGCGGAATTCCTTGGTATTTAGGAGGTAGGCCTTGATTAAGATAACCATGTCCAAGCTAGAGAAATCTCCTGACACCTGAGGCTCGGCTGTTAGAGGGGGTAGAACTGCTTCCCAATTGTAATAGAAGGAGAAGGAGACTTTGGGACTGAATTCTGGAGAAGGCCGAAGGAGGACTTTGTCAGATTGGACAATACAGAATGGCTCATCCAAGGAGAGTGCTCTAAGTTCAAATGCTCTACAGGCTGAAGTTCTAGCAGTCAGGAATACTACTTTCCAACAGAGCTGTTCAATAGTGCATGATTCTGTAGGGTGGAACAGAGGACTTACAACACCGTCATTAAATCCCACGAGGGAAAGAGTATTTTTAACAGAGATTTTAACTTTATGGCCGCTCATAGAAATTGCTGCACCAAAGCTTCCTCAACCCACTTTTTCCCAGTCAGGGCTGATTAGGCTGAGATTTGTACTTTTAAGCTATTGTAGCCAAGACCCAGGTCTAGAAATGTCAGCAAGAAACCTAAAATATCTGAAGTTTTGGAGGCCAGAGGATCGAATCCTTCTAACTTAGCTAGGAAAGGGAATTTCCTCCATATCCAATGATAAGTGACATTCATGGAAGACTTTCTTGCCTGAAGCATAGTTTGCACGACAGAAAGAGGAAGGCCCTCCACTAACAATCTTTCCCTCTCAATAAGAACATGGTCAGGCACAACCTCTGTGGATTGGAATGTTGCCAATGCTTCTGGAGCAACTGGTCTCTTCTGCAAGGCAGATGATAGGTGGGAGTTATCATCATTTGGGATAGGAGTGGAAATCATGGTCTCCTTGGCCAGAAGGGTGCCACCATGATCGCTTTCCCTGATGATTTTCAGAAGGATCCTCAGAATTAGGCTATTGGTGGAAATGCATACAACAGCAGATTGAAAACACATCTTGAACCATTGCTTGGTGACTGGAAAATTTGGAGCAGAAGAGAGGAAGATGGGCATTCTTGGAAGTCACCATCGGGTCTACTCCCCCAGTTACTGTAGATTGGTCTGAGATATCTGGAGTTCCAGGACCATTTGTTCTTTCCCCAGTTCCCAGCTTACCCTATCCACTAGGGTATTTTCCTTGCACGGAAGGTAGGATGCACTTAAAGCCTGAATGTGCTCCTCTGCCCAAGGAAACATTTTGTCCACTATCTCCAAGAGTGGAAGGTTCTTTGTGCCACATTGATTTGCTATATAAGCTACAGCTGTCCTGTTGCCCATCAGGAATTTGATACAGGCCCCATTCAGAAGTCTGGAAAACACCTTCAGTGAATGTTGGATAGAGGAAGAGTTGTCTGCTATCGACCTTGGACTTGGTGACCTAGGAAATGCACCCCCTAGCCCTGGAGACTGGCATCTGAAGTAATAATGATCCAATCTTAAGGGTTGAGGGGTGCCCCCCGCACCCCCCCCCCCCCCCGAGCTAGGTTGTGTCATGTTGGCCACCAGATCAGATCTTGGTGAAGAGATTGGAAAATGAGGATTCTTTTATTTAGAAATTATCAATCCCATTGCCAAAGGAAAGAATTCTGAATACTCCTCATATGCCATAAGGCCCATGGGACCTCTGGGATCTCCGCTGTCATCATACCCAGCAGTACCATGCAGTCCTCTGCACTCAGTGACGAGGATTCCATGACCATTTGGGCACAGGTCATTAACTGTGCATTCTTCCATTGGAGCAGTGATAGCCCCTCTTTCACCATCTTCAAAATGTAGCTCAAATATTCCATTGATTGTCGAGGAAACAGCTGGCTTTTCTGGTAATTGATCAGCCAGCCAAATCTGGCCAGGGTCTGTAGTACCAACATTTTGTGCCTCCTCAGGGTCTGTGGAGAGCTCGCTAGGATGAGGACATCGTCCAGATAATATGCCTGTATACTGCACAGACACAGAATGGCTATCTCAGACACAATAATCTTTGAAAGGGGGCATTGGACAAGCCAAACAGGAGACAGGTAAATTGGTAGTCTAATGGCAATTAGAAATCATAGAAACTTCTGATAACTGCCTGCTATAGGAAGATGGAGATAAGCGTTGGAAAAATCTATTGAGATCATCCAGTCCTTTTTCTCTACTATAGACATTATCGTCTTCAAAGATTTCATGCAAAAATGACTGACTGATAAATCTGTTGAGATCTTTCAAATTGAGGATAAGTCTGTAACCTCCTGAGGCTTTCTTCACCAGAAAAATTATTGAACAGAAACCAGAGGCTTCTTTGCCAGAAGGAACCAGAACAATGGATTTTTCTTCCAATAATTCTTTTACATAAGATTCCAGGACCTTCTTCTTTTCTGGGTGCTTGGGCACCAACATTTCTATGGTATGATCTTGGTGTGGGGGAGAGGAAAACTCAATGCTGTAGCCTCTTCTTATAGCCAAAACCACCCAAGCGTCCGAAACTTCTTTCCTCCAAATGTCCAGAAACTGAGACAGCCTGGCAACAACCGAGGGTGCTTGGGTGGTTGTCCCTTTAGAAAGCTTTCTCCGTGGGCTTGGCCGCTTGCTCTGCCTCAGACTTGACATTGTGTAAGAAAGAAGACTGCGTTCCTCTCCACTGGGAATGAGAGAAGTTGCGTCCTCTAAAGGCTGAGGATTCATGAAACCCCTCTCTAAAAATTCTGCAAGGATGAAAGGGCTGCTGTTGTTGTCTTTGTTTATCTTGAGGAATAAGCCCCGACTTTCCTCCAGTGACTCTAATGGCTTCCTCAAGAAGCTTCCCGGACAGACTTTTGCCATTAAATGGCTCTGAACAAAGGGCTTGCTTAGAGGAAGAGTCGCTGTAATACAATGGCCCATCATTCTGGTCGGGAGGCAGACCATATCTATGGAGGACTCGGCTAAACAATCGGAAGTCAGTTTGATCTCGTCCAATGCTGTGGTGACTCTTTTAGCATCTATGCCCGATTTAACAGTTTGCTCCATGTTTTCCCTCCAAGATTTCAAGGCTCTAGAAATGGAAGCCAGAGCTATCACAGGGCAACAGAGAACACCTGCTGTGACATATGGTTTCTTGAGGTTTCCGTCTTTACAACAATCAATAAGGTCATTAAAAGCTACAGAATTCTCCATGGACAGAGTCAACGTCTTGCTAGCCTCTGAAGAGCGAGGTCCACCCCAGGCAGAGTTTCCCATAGCTGTGCATCCGAAGGCCAAAAAGGATAGATCTTCGAAAAACTATTCTGAACCGAGGACCTCTACTCAGGCCTTTCAAATTTTTCTTTAATCAGATCTTAAATTTCCCCAAAGAAAAGGATGAAATTATTGAAATTTTTTTTTTATTTTTTTGGGAGGAAGCAGATCTTCTTCCCACTGTATTACCTCTTGTACAGCTTCTACAAATGGAGAGACTAACGTAAAATCAAAAGAGTAAAGGGTAGTTTTTTCCCACTCTTTCTGTGAAGATTCCTCCTTAACATCCGCTTGGCTTGAAATGCCAGGATTTTCATCCGAGATTTCTCTGGCTCTAACTATTTTCTCTGCCAATGAGGTTTGCAGAATTTTCTTCATGCCACCCGCAATGGCTTGGTCGATGTAGGCTATGACTTCCCTAGACTCTGCCTCCTTCTCTCTTGCCATCTCCTTTTGGAAGGCTGCACATAGCGGTTTTCACATAAGCTCCACGGCTCCACAAACCCAGAAAGTGAAATCAGAAGGGCAAGCCGTAACAGGATCATCTCAAGCGGAGGCAGAGAAAGTGGCATGATAGCGATGAAAACCTGGCGAGCCGGAATGACTATAGGCATGGGATCGAGAGCTATGGTGCTAACTTCCTCTTCTCCCAGAAAAGGAATCATGGGAATTCTTTTTATGCTTCCTATCACTTTTTTTTTTTTTTTTAAATAAAAAAAATAGGCATAAGAGGAAGCTGAGAGGCATGCACACGCCCTAAGAATTCTAGCCAAAGCAGGCTGAAAGGAGCCATAACAAAAAACAAAAAAGTAAGGCATACTTTACTGTGAGCACTCCCGCCCTGGGGCAATTTATACCTCTCTTATCTGCAGGAAATCCAGCACCCTCAGGTACATCCAATATGCCAGGTTTACCAGGACACATGGATATCTGCAACCCGGGAGAGGCTGAACCAGAGTGGGAACAAAACAGCAGGACAGAGAAAACAACATGAAGTGGATCTGGAGCAAGGACAAAAAAAAGAACGCTGGGTAAGGGATGATTGCTCTATTTATGTGCTAATGAAGTGATCATTCTGAGATCAAGTTTGCAGACCGGACCCGTAATAGGCTGTCATGAGGAGACTCAGAAAATACAGCAATGAGGCTATAGCTAAAGGAATATCTAGTCACAGGATATGGCTTGCAATATTTCAGAGGGAATTCATAGGCATAGGTTTAGGTTCACTTTTATGGGGAGGTGAATTAGGGTCTTCTTACTGAGCTATCAAAAAGTTTTTTGTCTGCACAATAACCTCACCTCTGATTACTATATCCCTTGTGAGTGTCTCAAGTCTTTAAGAGGAAGATTGTCTGGAATTACTGAGACTACAATAGAGGAGAAAATGTAGAATTTATCCAACTGTATTTGAGAACAAACTTGTGCTTTTGGCTTCCAAATCATGAAACTGTGTAAAGTAATCAATTCTGCTATAGAGGGAATGGACTGAAAGAGATTAAGTGAAATGTTTTCTACTAAAATATACCCATAAATCAATAAATTGAAGTGCTAAACATTCGGGTTGATTTACTAAAGGCAAATAGACTGTTCACTTCACAAGTAAAGTTGCACTAATTTTCCTTGGTAAATATAGTGTGGTAAAGGTTCACTTTGTAAAGAATACCCAATTGGGTGCAAGGTAAATGTGAAAAAACAGCATTTTTGCTTGCATATGATTGGATGATGGAAATAAGCAGAGCTTTCCTACATATACTAAGCTCTGGGGAAAATGAGTGCAACTGCAGTTGCAAAGTGTGCAGATTAGTATTTGCCTCTAGTAAATCAACTCTACAGTTTTATCCTATTAGGAGTAGGAAAATAAGCATGTAACATTACAAATTAGATATTCACAGAGAGATCCAAGACAAAATTCCTATCCTCCAACCACAATCCAACATGCCCCCCCCCCAAGTTTGCATGCACTTTTAATAAAATGTAAAAGCCATAAAAGCTTCAAAGCCCGATTTTTATTTAATACGTAAAGGTTAACTAAGGTGCAGGAAGTGGCTCACAGGGGAGGCTGTTTTGAAACAGCGTCCCACCCTCAAGAGACAGCTGTCCATTCAGCTTCTCCTTTGTACCACTTCTGCACGCCCTCTAGCATATGCAGTGGCACACTCTGTGATCTGCTGTGTCCACAGTGCAGTGTCACCAGAGCAGGCAGCCAGTGTTTCTGATTACTAGCCACCCCAGTACAGTGTCACTATTCTGAGCCAGCCAGCAACAATGTTCCTGATCACCGCCACACCAGTGCCAATGTCACTAGACCATTGTAAGCTGACAACAGTGTTCCTGATCGCAGCCACACAAGTCCCATTGTCGCCAGACAAGTGTAAGCCAGAAGCAGTGTTGATAATCACCACTACACTAGTCTCAATGTCACCAGATCAGTTTAAGCCAGTAAGAATGTACTTGATTGCTGCCACATGGGTTCCAGTGTAACTAGATCAGTGTAAACCAGCAACAGTGTTCCTCATTGCCACCACACCATGTGTCACCAGACCAGTGCAGTAATCAACAAAGTTCCAGATCACTAGTCACGCCAGTAGCAGTGTCTTCAGTGCAGTCATCAACAGTGTCCCTGACCTCCACATCTGGGCAGCAACAGCGTTCCTGACCACTGCCACATCAGTGCAGTGCTCCCTCTGCCTGCTGCCTGTACTGACCCTGTTCTATTCACTCACCACATTTCTGGCTACTGCTGGACCGATCACTTGCCTGTTTTATTGACATCACTGCCTGCTGCCTAAACTGACCCATCTACATCCACTGACTGCGAGACATCAGTCCTAGCCAATTCCTGTGGACAATTGCACTCCTGCAACCACAGGAACTATGTTCACCCTTTGTTCAGCCTCCTGTATTTCCTGGTCAGTGAACATAGCATTTCTGGAGTCAGCCACGTACCAATAGGATAGGCTTGCTTGGTTTATAGGAATGGGTACTACACTCAATTAAGCTTCCTGACCACTCACAGAGAGGCAAGCATTACAATACACTGTTTTCTGATACAATGTTGGTTGATTTTTGTAATACACAAGATACAAAGTCCAGTACATAATCAGTCCAAACAATAGAAATGTCTCACATGTCAGAATATGTTTTGGAGTGTAATTCTAAATATGTCCCTGGGGTATCTAATTTCCAAATGTCATTTTGTGGGTGTTTCTACTGTCCTGACACTCCAGGGCTTCCAAACATGTGGTAGGTAATCAAAAAAGATTATGCCCCAGGAAAATGAAGGTGTTCCTTGGGTTTTGTGCCTCTATATGGGGCAAAAAAAATGTATCTTCAAAAGACACTCGGGAGGAGTAGAAGAATGTGTCTGGGGTGTGGCTGTAAGTATGCTTATGCTGTGTGTGAGAAATAACTTGCTAAAATTAGAACTTTTTTAAATAAAATCTAATTAACCCCTTGGCGCGGGCGTTTCCTGGCCCTTTAAGGGGTTTGTGACACCGGGGGTGGGGTTTAGGGTCATGTGACTGCCATGATTGGCTGTCACAGCGGTCATATGATCGGAAAGATCCCAATCACAAGTAGTGATTGGAACCTTTCCGTGAAGCACAATTAAATTTGCCCAGAGGGCACAGGGTGTGCACTCTCTGCAGGTGTTTGTTTACTTTTGGTACACAATTATGTGGCCGCTCGGTGTCAAGGCCCAGCTACTGAGAGGCCGCATATTTGCATACTGTCGGCACCAACAGGTAAACTATTATCAACCCTAACCAGGGGCAGACAGACCATTTGAGCACTCGGGCACTGCCCGAGGGCCCGGGGTCAGTAGGGGGCCCCATAAAATGCCCCTGGTAAATTTTATAAGTTTTTTTGGGTGTGTTTTGAGTGTGGGCAAGGACACAGGGGCCCCATGATCCCCAATTGCCTGGGGGCCCCATGAGTTGTCAGTCTGCCCCTGACCGTAACACTAAAATGTAGTATATTGCACCTTACCAATCGTTAGATATGGTGGCTATATCAGTTTTCTTCTTTTTTTTGGTCTTTTTTACCCTCTCCCTTTCATCTTGTGATCTGGCCATTAATACACCTCCTATATTAGAATGCCCCCACTCTGGGTGAAAGAGCACAGGGGGCACCTTTGGAGAGCAGCATGGTCAGTCTGGGCTAAGGGGAGTGTTAAAGGATAAGTTCACCTTTGAAAACATGTTACGTTTCACCCGTTTTTTTGGATAGAACATGTAACATGTTCCCACTGCTGTAGCCACTGTCCACTTTGCTGCATAGAGTGACAGACAGCAGGGAATCTTCTCCTCCAACTAGCTGTCACTATTTTTAAATAAGTGTGGCCATGTGGGGCTCCACCTGTCTGGCTGTGACATTCATTCATTCAATGAATGACTACAAGTCCCGACAGCTTTTGCGGTTGTTGGCTTGCAGCTCTCAATGAACTACCACAGCGCTGTTGAGCCTTCCTGTCACAGTGTATGATCTGCCTGCCCATACTAGGTACACGCACACAGATACACTGACAGGTCTGCAGGGGTCCTGCATGTCACCTGCAATCTGCTGATCATTGGTGCAATGCTTTCTAAACTCCTAGTTAAAACAAATCATAAATGCACATTTTTTTCATTTATTATTTTATTTTTAAAAGGTGAACTTATCCTTTCAATGTATTAGCAGATTTAAAAACACTAACACATTGAACCTAAACTCCAGCTCACACTTTATAAGCAGTTACAACAAAGAGCTTGTTTCTTTTGGGCTAAATGAAAGCTGATCATTTTAAGCACCCCTGTCAGGGTTAAACCAAAAATTTGGGAAAAAACATTTTTGGCCCATGTAGTGGGGCTCAAATGCTCATTTTGTTCTATTGAAGAGGATACCGACAGATCCTCCTCGCACAAGACCAGTCCTTTCGTCTCCTGCCCCCCACAGTCCAGCGGTCTTGTAAATGGGTTGTTCCCTACGTCAGCATGCTCAGTGCACACTCCACAGACAGGAACAATCCACCGCTGGACCGTGGGGGGGGGGGGGGGAGCGTGGTTTTCTGTAGGATCAACGTGTCCGGTGAGTATGAGCTTTGCCCTCACCCCTAGAAAAAATGAGCAGCCAATCCATGCAGTGGGGGGGCACCATCACACTGTATGGTAGAAAAAAATTCTAACTGGAATTCTGCTTTAAATGGTTTGTCTAATCTCTGTAACTGATGCATTCTGCTGGAGAGCTCGCTCTTTTAAAAAAGAACAGATTTACTGGCTGGATCACTAGATGAAAATAGAAGACACACGAAAAAAGAAAACCAATACAACCATCACATCTAAGAAATTGTAAACTGCAATATATTAAATGTTTGCTTTTAGGTTTAATACTGCTTGATGTCATTAGAGCAGGCAGAACGTGTAGTTGGACAAGGCAGGCTGTAGAGGGCAGCAGAGTACCAGCTCCTTAGTGAACTGCTCCAATGTACAAAGAGGAAGATATATTACTGTTTATAGATGGTTGTATTCGGACTGGCTCCTTGTGCTGATTTCAGCTCCTCTCCAGGATATGCTATTCAAAACAAAGAGCTGCTTGTGCTCTCTCTGACATCACTTAGAAAAATGTTCTAGTTAACGCCTAAAATACGAAGCTCAACAGGAGGGGAAGGGGGCGTCATGTGACAGAGCGGGTCATGTGACTCTCAGCTCCATGCTTTGTTGAGCAGTGTGAAGAAGAAAGAAGGAGCAGGCAGCAGAGCAGCCATCTGGTGGGATGTGTACCCTATGGAGCTGTCTGACTGTCCTGCTTGTCAGCCCTGTCCTGACACAAGCTGTGACTGGGGGGATGTTATATCCCAGGGAGACCCCCACCAGGGAACACAAGGAGCTGAGTGGTATGTGGAGTTTCCGGGCTGACACCTCTGCTGACAGGAATGAGGGCTTCCACCAGCAATGGTACATGAGCCCGCTATGGACGGTAAGACCTGAGCTGACACTCTATACACCTTCTTAAAGGATAAGTTCTCCTTTTGGAAAAAAATAATAAATGCACATTTTTTTTGTAAGTAAACAAATGTGCATTTATTATTTTTGCCCAAAGGAGCCTGGAAAGCATTGCACCAACGATCAGTAGATTACTGATGATATGCAGGTCTCCTGCACACCTGTCAGAATATCTGCTAGCCATATGGGATGTATGATGCGTAGGGGCTGTGTATGATGCGTAGGGGCTGTGTATGATGCGTAGGGGCTGTGTATGATGCGTAGGGGCTGTGTATGATGCGTAGGGGCTGTGTATGATGCGTAGGGGCTGTGTATGATGCGTAGGGGGTGTGTATGATGCGTAGGGGCTGTGTATGATGCGTACGGGCTGTGTATGATGTGTACAGGGTGTGTACGGGCTGTGTATGATGTGTACGGGCTGTGTATGATGTGTACGGGGTGTATACGGGCTGTGTATGATGCGTACGGGGTGTGTACGGGCTGTGTATGATGTGTACGGGCTGTGTATGATGTGTACGGGGTGTATACGGGCTGTGTATGATGCGTACGGGCTGTGTATGATGTGTACGGGCTATGTATGGGGTGTATGATGCGTACGGGGTGTGTACGGGCTGTGTATGATGTGTACGGGCTATGTATGGGGTGTGTATGATGTGTACGGGGTGTGTACGGGCTGTGTATGATGTGTACGGGCTATGTATGGGGTGTGTATGATGTGTACGGGGTGTATGATGTGTACGGACTGTGTGATGCTTTGTTGAGCAGTGTGAGGGGCAGGCAGCAGAGCAGCCATCTGGTGGGATGTGTACCCTATGGAGCTGTCTGACTGTCCTGCTTGTCAGCCCTGTCCTGACACAAGCTGTGACTGGGGGGATGTTATATCCCAGGGAGACCCCCACCAGGGAACACAAGGAGCTGAGTGGTATGTGGAGTTTCCGGGCTGACACCTCTGCTGACAGGAATGAGGGCTTCCACCAGCAATGGTACATGAGCCCGCTATGGACGGTAAGACCTGAGCTGACACTCTATACACCTTCTTAAAGGATAAGTTCTCCTTTTGGACAAAAATAATAAATGCACATTTTTTTTGTAAGTAAACAAATGTGCATTTATTATTTTTGCCCAAAGGAGCCTGGAAAGCATTGCACCAACGATCAGTAGATTACTGATGATATGCAGGTCTCCTGCACACCTGTCAGAATATCTGCTAGCCATATGGGATGTATGATGCGTAGGGGCTGTGTATGATGCGTAGGGGCTGTGTATGATGCGTAGGGGGTGTGTATGATGCGTAGCGGGTGTGTATGATGCGTAGGGGGTGTGTATGATGCGTAGGGGGTGTGTATGATGCGTAGGGGGTGTGTATGATGCGTACGGGCTGTGTGGGGTGCGTACGGCCTGTGTATGATGTGTACGGGCTGTGTATGATGTGTACGGGGTGTATACAGGCTGTGTATGATGTGTACGGGCTGTGTATGATGTGTACGGGCTATGTATGGGGTGTGTACGGGGTGTATGATGTGTACGGGGTGTGTACGGGCTGTATGATGTGTACGGACTGTGTATGATGTGTACGGGGTGTATACAGGCTGTGTATGATGTGTACGGGGTGTGTACGGGCTGTGTATGATGTGTACGGGCTATGTATGGGGTGTGTACGGGGTGTATGATGTGTACGGGGTGTGTACGGGCTGTATGATGTGTACGGACTGTGTGATGCTTTGTTGAGCAGTGTGAGGAGCAGGCAGCAGAGCAGCCATCTGGTGGGATGTGTACCCTATGGAGCTGTCTGACTGTCCTGCTTGTCAGCCCTGTCCTGACACAAGCTGTGACTGGGGGGATGTTGTATCCCAGGGAGACCCCCACCAGGGAACACAAGGAGCTGAGTGGTATGTGGAGTTTCCGGGCTGACACCTCTGCTGACAGGAATGAGGGCTTCCACCAGCAATGGTACATGAGCCCGCTATGGACGGTAAGACCTGAGTTGACACTCTATACACCTTCTTAAAGGATAAGTTCTCCTTTTGGAAAAAAATAATAAATGCACATTTTTTTTGTAAGTAAACAAATGTGCATTTATTATTTTTGCCCAAAGGAGCCTGGAAAGCATTGCACCAACGATCAGTAGATTACTGATGATATGCAGGTCTCCTGCACACCTGTCAGAATATCTGCTAGCCATACGGGATGTATGGTGTGTACGGGCTGTGTATGGTGTGTACGGGCTGTGTATGATGTGTACGGGGTGTACGGACCGTGTGATGCGTACAGGATGTATGGGGTGTACGGGAGGTATGATGTGTATGGGGTGTACGGGATGTATGATGTGTATGGGGTGTACGGGATGTATGGGGTGTACGGGATGTATGATGTGTATGGGACGTATGATGTGTATGGGGTGTACGGGGTGTATGATGTGTACGGGATGTATGATGTATGGGGTGTACGGAATGTATGATGTGTATGGGGTGTCCGCAGGGTGGATTTGATTTAAATCAAACTGATTTAAATCACGATTTAAATCACTAGTCAGTAAGGCTTGATTTAAATCCTAGTTTTCTACATAAAGACTAATTCTTGCTGGTATAACTTTAATATGCAAGTAGATGAAGATTTTTAGAATAACAACTTTTCATATTAGATTTTTTATCCCCAGTTTAATAGGTTAATCATTCATATTTGGACAACTTTTCTGTTGTACTTAGGAAGGAGAAAAATAATCATTACCTTAATAATAACAATTTAAATAGATGTATTCAACTGAAACAATAACATTCCAGCATATGTTATTTGCTTAAACAAACATCCATGTTTGGTAACTAATTTGGCTGAACAAAATATATATATTTTAAGAAACTTAGACTGTCAGCCCCTTCCTCCTCACACTTAATTCACTTTCTTCTTGTGCAGATCTATTCCACTCCAAACAATCAGAAAAATATTGTTTCTATTCTATTCACTGAACTTCTTGAAGCTTAGCACTGAAGGGGTTGATTCTGTATTCATAGGTTTGTAGAAGTTAGGATTAAGGTCTTTTTCTAACTCTGTTCATGTTATAACATTTTTGCTGTGAAGAAGAGGCATGTGATCTCCGCTGTGTCAAATTCAGTTTTGAGAACTGCAAAAGTAAACCAAGCATCTGTGATAATATCTTGTAGGCAGAGAAACTGCCCAATAATCTTACACAAACCTCTGGAAGAGCATGACATTGTGAATGGATTAATGGAATTTATTTACCAAAAAAATTAAACATATACCGCCTTATTCTACATAATTAAAAAACTAATCTTTATTTCATGATGGAATAACCTTTGGATGGTAATATATTTTCCTCAAAAAGCATTTTATTTTAAAAAATCCGATTTAAATAAAAAAAAATCCGATTTAAATAAAAAAAATCTGATTTTAAATCAAAAAAATCCGATTTTTTTTTTTTTTTTTTTTTTTTTTTTTTTTTTTTTTAAATCATTGATTTTTATCCACCCTGGTTCACACCAGATACAGTCCGGTGCATTTTTATTCTGTATCAAAACCACATACACAGTGTTTTACATGTATTCCAGTGGCCTTAGTTCACATAAATTCAGTGTGTTCCAGTGCAGTAAACAAAAGTAGAAACATAGAAAAGTGATGGCAGAAAAAAGACCAAGTGGTCCATCGAATCTGCCCATTTTTTCAATACATTATATTTTTTTTTTTCTTTTTAAAAATTTTTTTTTTTTTGCTTTTGTGGGGTTTTTTTTTTCGTTAACTTTTTTGTTTGAGTATAGATCTATGTTTATTCCAAGCAAGTTGTAGAACTTGCAGAGCAAGTTGCATTTTTTTCTCTATGGAACTCTTCTGGAACATGGCAAAACACATCATAAATGTGCCAGAACACCTAAACAGCAGGCATGCAGGTACACATCCAGAATGCAGAAATGATGATGTAAACTGTGGAATAAAAGTAAAGCGAGCGCTCAAAGATCAGCTGCTGAAACACTCAAAGGAATCACTGGACCTCATAACAAGAATAATAAGTAAATATAGTGCAGCGCTGTGATAATTAAAAGGTAAACATAATTAGGTGAGTAAAGGTAAATAGTTCATAAAGTCCTTCCACAATAAAGTGATCATAAAAATGTGAAGGTCTCCTCCTCATTAGGTGACTGGAAACAAACAGAAAAAATGCGCACTCACCGACCGCACATTTTAAATGCGCATGTGTATAATCTTATCCAGATGACCAGCCAGGCATGCAGATCCTAAGAACACATAGACCATCCCTCTCAAATACTGACATCGGCCTTGGGTGCAGTGATATACCTCCAGGTCCAGAGAGCCCTCTTGCCCCAAAAGATAGGTAGACAGGGGTCCCCCTCCTGGTTCCAGGTACCCCAGAAGTGGTAGATGTAGATCTGAAACCCTCCAGCAAGAGGGTCAAAGAAAAAGGGAACGCCAATAGTGTAGTAGGTTCAAGAACTTTATTGGATCAACAGTAGTTAAGCCAGGGTCACATGTGCACACAAATACCATTAGCCAACAAGCAGACTGGTAAATATGAAAAATAAACATGTACTAACCCGGCAAATAAGGATCAGAGACCACCGGACCTCCTCGTGGTCTCAGTGGTCAGGAAGTCACACTTGCTACTGGCTCCTCCTGAGGCCTTTCGTGCTACGGCACTTCATCAGAGGGTTGGATGCCATCAGCAGTGTGACAGAAAACGTCCTATTTAAATGCGGTTCGAGCATGCGCGGAAATCCCGCTCTATCGTTCAGAATCCGAAAAGTGGTTCCTGACCCTGGCTGCTGCCTCTGCAGCTAAAGGGGGAGCAGTTAGGGGTGGTAAAAACGTAGCTCAACTGTGTGGTTTTTACCATTTCCCAACCGGACACAGCTTGACAGATACCACGTGTTGGCCGTCTCCGTCGGAGCTTCCCCGGCAGCTCAGATTATCCGGCCCTTCAAGCCTCCCGGGCACCTGTTCCACAGATATATAGACACACTCAATATAACACGTACACAGGTGGGTGGGACCATTCCCCTCCCTGTCAAAGTGAAAACCTATCACAGCTATTAAACACCCCCCCCCCCCTCCCCCTTCTCCACACATACTGGCAAGCTTCCCTGCTTTCTGACTTACAGTACACACAAGCTGTGATCCATCCATTCACTCATTCCGGTTCTTCTCATACCGTCTAAATATTTCAACACACCTACCAGTGTACAACTGGTCCATATCTACATCTTAAGGTTTGTGAATACTACTTCAAAATTGGCTAGTGAGCCAAGCAGGAGAGGTAGGGGACAGGCTGAGCCTAGGCTCTGTGTGTGAATGGACATGCAGAGCTGCGTCTCGAGAGCATGCCTGCTCTGGTGCCTCCATAGCAAACTGCTTGCTATGGGGACACCCAACAGGAGGGAGGAGCCAGAAACAATGGCGGGGGACCCGAGAAGAGGAGGATCCGGGCTGCTCTGTGCAAAACCATGGCACAGAGCAGGTAAGTGTGTCATGTTTGTTATTTTTTTAAAAAAACTTTAGTATCACTTTAAGTCTCGGGTCACACTACTGCGACCTGAAAGTTGCACGACTTGCAGAGCAACTTTGCCAGGCGACTTGAATACTACTTTGAAGCAACTCTGTACTACTTTGAAGCAACTAAGTCCCCATTATCTTCTTAGATACATGCAACAAATTCACACAGAAAACATATACCGTATTTGCCGGCGTATAAGACGACTTTTTGACCCTTGAAAATCTTCTCAAAAGTCGGGGGTCGTCTTATACGCCGGTACACATGTTTAGGGGGGCTGCGGCATTAAGTACAGGGGTTTGCAGGGGCTGATGTCTCTTACCTGGATCCAGTCCCACGACGATCCGGTCCAGGAAGCGCGGCGTCTCCTTCAGTTCGGCCACTGGATGTTCGTGCGGCTGCTCGGCTCCGCCTCCTCACCGGTGATTGGCCGCCAGAACTGTAGCTCAGGAAAGGCACACAGGCGGCCAATCACCGGCGAGGGGGCGGAGCCGAGCGGCCCCGCGAAAATTGAGTGCCGGAGCAGCAGGTAAGTGTTCTGTGTAGAGGTGCTGCTGCAACCACATATGCTGGCTGCAGCAGCACCATACGAGAACAGGGTCAGCAAGTCTCAGTGGGAGGAATAGTGCCCCATCATTGGTGTCACTGATACCAATGATGGGGCACTATTCCTCCCACTGACACCAACGATGGGGCACTATTCCTCCCCCCCACTGACACCAATGATGGGGCACTATTCCCCCCCCCCACTGACACCAACGATGGGGCACTATTCCACCCCCCACTGACACCAATGATGGGGCACTATTCCACCCCTCACTGACACCAATGATGGGACACCATTCCTCCCACTGACATCAATGATGGGGCACTATTCCTCCCACTGACACCAATGATGGGGCACTATTCCTCCCACTGACACCAATGATGGGACACCATTCCTCCCACTGACATCAATGATGGGGCACTATTCCTCCCACTGACACCAATGATGGGGCACTATTCCTCCCACTGACATCAATGATGGGGCACTATTCCTCCCACTGACATCAATGATGGGGCACTATTCCTCCCACTGACACCAATAATGGGGCACTATTCCTGCCACTGATACCAATGATGGGGCACTATTCCTGCCACTGATACCAATGATGGGGCACCTATTCCCCCCACTGATACCAATGATGGGGCACTATTCCTCCCACTGATACCAATGATGGGGCACTATTCCTGCCACTGATACCAATGATGGGGCACTATTCCTCCCACTGACACCAATGATGGGGCACTGTTCCTCCCACTGACACCAATGATGAAGCACTATTCCTCCACTGATACTAATGATAGGGCACTATTCCTGCCACTAATGCCAATGATGGGGCACTATTCCTCCCACTGATACCAATGATGGGGCACTATTCCTCCCACTGACATCAATGATGGGGCACTATTCCTCCCACTGGTGTGCATTGGAAGAGGGGTAGTCTTATACGGCGAGTATAGCCCAAACACTACATTTTAGCAGGAAAAGTAGGGGGGTCGTCTTATACGCCCAGTCGTCTTATACGCCGGCAAATACGGTAAGTTTGGATGCTCGGTGTAAGATCATTTGTGTATTAGCAGTTCTACCAGTTTCGGATTCCACTTCAGAATCATTTATACAGAAAGTAGACAGATTGGCCACTAGAAGCCTAGATTGATATTTATTTTTAAACATAGGACATATGTAATGTGATCTATTATTATTTAGTGCACTGACAGGCTTTTTTCTAATGACCACCTCCCTTTTAATCTTCTTACAGACAGGTCCTGTTATAGACATGCCAGTACCTGCCAGTTATAATGACATCACTCAGAACAGCACTTTAAGAGATTTCATCGGATGGGTTTGGTATGAGAAGGAAGTTTGGTTGCCTAGAAGGTGGCTGGAAGACCAAGACCCTTCAAGAATTGTTCTCCGTGTTGGCAGTGCCCATTATTACTCCGTTGTTGTGAGTATGAGAGGCTTATACATCTGGTGTTGCTTGTTTAATGTGCAAAATAGTGGGAGGGCAGACATACATGGGCAAAGCTCATATGATTTTGTTGAAAGAGTAGCTGCAGTGCTCTTTTTCTGTTTATTCTCCTTTATCCCCAGTCTCATATTGTACCGTGGAAAAAATACTCTCTTTTGCATAAATGAGAAAAATGAAAACCCCAAGTGGAACAAAGGGTGGGGGGTGCAGGAACCCTTGCAATAATGTGCAAATTATGGCAGACTATGAGTTTTTTGTGTTCCAGTGATGACAGCCTTGCACTCTCACTACTTAATAGCCACTGTTGCTATCTTTGCTAAAGCTTCTGCTTTCTTCTGGATCTCTCCTCCTCAAGTCTTAAGGCACCCAGTTATGATGCATCACCTGCACATGACTTATTGTGTTGCATCAGATATATATTATATAGTATAGGTAGTATGATTTTTCAGAATTGTACATAAAAATCTGTTTAGCAGTAAACATAATTTTCTTGTGTGAAGATTTTTCAAGCAATTGCCATTGGAACAATTTTTACACAAGCTGTCTTCTAATACCATGGGGAAAAATATACTGTTGTACATTTGCTGCTGCCTGCTTCTGTTGAATAGATACTGGGATAGGTTATTGCAGTAACTTCCTAAAGTTAAAGTGATACTAACCACTTCCCCTCCGCCCTATAGCAGAAATACTGATTTTGCAGTTCCGGGTAGGGGGTGCGCGCCCTACCCGCACCGCAATTCGTTGTTTGGCTGTCAATCACCAGGTCCCGGCCGGTGATTACTCACCAGCACCCGGTGAGTAAGCAGAGCCATACAAAGCAGTGTGCTTACAGTGGAAAGCACACATACAGCATACTGTGAAACCGCACACAGTTAACCCTTTGATTGCCCCAGATGTTAACCCCTTCTGGCCCAGTGCCATTAGTACAGTGTCAGTGTTTTTCATTAGCACTGATCACTAGGGATGTTAGTGACACCAAGTCAGTTCCCCCTAGTGTAAGAAAGCCCGCTGCATTCACGCTATAAGTCGTTTATCGCTGCCATTACTATTAAAAAAGAGAAAAAAATTCCAAAAAATTCATTTACATGTATTGGGGTTTTTTTTTTTTATAGCAAAGACATGTCGCAGAATACATTTTAGCCTACATTTATGACGAAATTTTATTTTTTTTTACAATTTTTTTTTTTCTTTTCTGAAAACCGTCTGTCTTTTTTTGTTTATAGCACAAATAATAAAAAACGCACAGGCAATCAAATACCACAGAAAGAAAGCTCTATTTGTGGGGGGAAAAAGGGCGCACATTTCATTTGGGCGCAGCATCCAGCGCTTTACCAGCTGCAGCGGCTCTCTCCTCTCTCACTGCATCCACAGGATAGAGAGGCAGCTGTGGGACCCATTGGCTCTTGTTGCTGTAAATCAAATCCTGCTAGCAGACAGCAGGATTGTGTCCATGGACAAACACAGCCTGGCTCTAGAGCAAGCCCGCATGTCTGCCCCCACTAAAGAGGAGGAGCTGAGAGTACCAGCAAGGGACCCCAGAAGAGGAGGTTTGGGGTTGCTCTGCAATTCCATTGCACAGAGCAGGTAAGTATACAATGTTTGTAAAGGCTTTTTTTCCCCTCTTAAAATGACAAACACTTTATATGGGGGGAGTTTGCCCATATATAATCATATGATCAGTCCCAGTGTTGTAACCAGGTAAAAAAGGTACCCTCAACACTCCTGTAAATCTGTGGCCATTATATAACCGCATAAGACAGAGCTGGGGATAGCTGAACCATTCAGATAGGCAGGGAAGGCAATTCCTATGTACTACTGCCACACTTAAATAGAAGAAAAAACATTTTTTTCTTAGATTTACAAAATGCTAGCCGGTTACGAACTGAAATTAATAGGTAATTTTATTTGTTATATTAGAAAATGAATTATGTTGCAGTGACAGAATATGCAATATATCACCCAGAATGCACCCAGGAAGATGCATCTTTTTAAATACATGAATTGAATTTTAGCAAATTTTTTGTGAATCCATTCTGTTTTCTAGTGGTTCATATGGCCTGCATGATGTTTTGTAACTGTTCTGATGTGTAGAGATAGCATTGCTTTTTTATGTTTTTATTGATGTTAATGTGATTGATTACAGTGGGTGAATGGAGTTCAGGTTACACAACATGAAGGAGGGCACCTACCTTATGAAGCCAACATAACTAGTCTTCTAAAAGGTAGTAAGGGAATTCCCTGCCGCATTACTATTGCTGTGAATAACACCCTGACACCAAATACCTTACCTCCTGGATCTATCCAATTCATGGATGACCCTACAAGGTAAATGTTTAGCATTGCCAGCTTGTATTTAAATTATTATTATTACTTTTTTTTTTACTATACAGTATTAGTTTGTTTAGTAAAGGTGTATGGAAATTACACAAGCTCAAATAGAGGTGCAACTATACTTGGTAAGTTGTTGGCTAATTGTGTAGAGTTTTCTACTGTAGAAAACACTGGCCCCTTACAGAATATCTTATATATTTTTGGTAAATATGCTTATTCCATGGTCGTTTGAAAAATTAGGATTACTGATATTTTTTGTTTTTTTTAAATATAGATATCCCAAAGGATATTTTGTACAAAATACAGATTTTGATTTTTTCAACTATGCTGGTATTCATCGTCCTGTAGTCCTTTATACTACTCCATCAGTATATATTGATGACATCACTGTAACTACTGACATCATTGGTGACATGGGTAAGTGGAAATTAGATAGGGTGTCTGAAATTCCAAATTTTAGATGCCTATTTGCCTGAAATGCAGATGTTTTAGATTTTGGGTTTACATACACTTTATCTTCAGTTATGCTTGGCATTATACCGCAAAGTGTGTGTGTGTATGTGTGTGTGTGTGTATATGTATATATATATGTGTATGTATGTATGTATATATATATATATATATATATATATATATATATATATATATATATATATACACACACACACAGTGGGGATCGAAAGTTTGGGCACCCCAGCTAAAAATTTGTATTAATGTGCATAAAGAAGCCAAGGAAAGATGGAAAAATCTCCAAAAGGCATCAAATTACGGATTAGACATTTTTATAATATGTCAACAAAAGTTAGATTTTATTTCCATCATTTACACTTTCAAAATAACAGAAAACAAAAAAATGGCATCTGCAAAAGTTTGGGCACCCTGCAGAATTAATATCTTGTACTGCCCCCTTTTGCAAGTATCACAGCTTGTAAACGCTTTTTGTAGCCAGCCAAGAGTCTTTCAATTCTTGTTTGAGGTATCTTTGCCCATTCTTCCTTACAAAAGTCTTCCAGTTCTTTGAGATTTCTGGGCTGTCTGTCACGCGCTGTTCTTTTAAGGTCTGTCCATAGATTTTCAATTACGTTGAGGTCAGGAGATTGTGAAGGCCATGGCAAAACCTTCAGTTTACGCCTCTTGATGTAATCCCCCGTGGATTTCGAAGTGTGTTTTAGGATCATTATCCATTTGTAGAAGCCATCCTCTCTTTAACTTAAGCTTTTTCACAGATGGCATCAAGTTACCATCCAAAATTTGCTGAAATTTTATTGAATCCATTTTTCCTTCTACTCGTGAGATGTTCCCTTTGCCACTGGCTGCAACACAACCCCAAAGCATGATTGATCCAACCCCATGCTTAACAGTTGGACAGAGGTTCTTTTCATTAAATTCTGTGCCCCTTCTTCTCCAAACGTACCTTTGCTCATTTTGGCCAAAAAGTTCAATTTTAACCTCATCGGTCCACAGAACTTGTTTCCAAAATGCATCAGGCTTGTCTATATGTTCATTTGCAAAGTTCAAACGATGATTTTTGTGGTGAGGACGTAGAAGAGGTTTTCTTCTGATGACTGTTCCATAAAGACCATATTTGTACAAGTATCTCTTTATAGTGGAATAGTGTACCACAACTCCAGTGTCTGCCAGATCTTTCTGGAGGGATCGTGCAGTCAAACGTGGGTTTTGAATTGTTTTTCTCACAATCCTGCGAGCTGTTGTGTCTGATATTTTTCTTGGTCTTCCAGATCTTGCTTTAACTTCCACTGTTCCAGATGACTGCCATTTCTTAATTACATTCCGAACAGAGGATATTGACATCTGAAAACGCTTTGCTATCTTCTTATAGCCTTCTCCAGCTTTGTGAGCGTCAACTATTTTCAGTTTCAGTTTTCTAGACAACTGCTTAGAAGAACCCACGGTGCTGATTGTTGGGGCAAGGTCAGATGAGTCTGGGCATTTAAAACCTTTGAGCTTGACATCACCTGGTCTTCCCAGACGATGATTGAGAACAATCCATGACACTGGCAGGTCTCAGCTTGGCAAAGGGGGCAGTGCATGCTATAAATTCTGCAGGGTGCCCAAACGTTTGCAGACGCCATTTTTTTGTTTTCTGTTATTTTGAAAGTGTAAATGATGGAAATAAAATCTAACTTTTGTTGACATATTATAAGAATGTCTAATCTGTAATTTGATGCCTTTTGGATATTTTTCCATCTTTCCTTGGCTTTTTTATGCACATTAATACAAATTTATAGCTGGGGTGCCCAAACTTTCGATCCCCACTGTATATGACGGGAATGCGCAGTGGTACAAGTATTCTGGGCAGACATTTTTCACATTCTCGCTAAACTTTTTGACATTCCCATCCCACCGGATCCTGCCGCAGCACTCCTAAATGTGAAACCACTGGCCATTACCCACCGACCATTTAAGCTATTTCTCCAAATAACCACAGCAGCCAAACAGTCTATAGCAAGGGCCTGGAAAACCCCTGTTCTCAGCATATTAGCAGCCTGAAATGGGGTCACACAAACCTTGGTCCATGCCAAAATAGAGGCCACACTACAAGATAGAATATCCACATTTGAAGCACTACGGAGCCCTTGGGTGAACCACTATTTACCCTCCAACTTTGAAAATACGCTACTACTCCCATAAGTACCAAAATGCAAACACATGGTGCAATAACAACAGCACCCCTAAGAAGACCTGGACTTCCCTAGGGGATAACCCTATCCCCTCCCCTTCCCCACCTTCTCTGGAGGATCTCCTCTCCTCCTATTTCCCCTCTACTTCTCCTCTACTTACTACTACCCCTCTAAACTCTACTATTCTTCTGCTTTCATCAGTCTTCAACCCGTCTTTCTACCTCACCGAAGCCTTGATATACCTCTTATCTACTATCATACACTTTGATGCCAGTTTATTATTACCGGCCCCCCCAGCCCTTGCTGGAATAAAGAAAACCATGGATGTCTGTATATCTTGCCTATGAACACCACTCTTTATATGGTGCTCAAAAAAATTAAAGGAACACATTTTAATCAAAGTATAGCATCAAGTCAATCGACTCCTGGGATAATGATCTGGTCAGTTAAGTAGCAGAGGGGGTTGTTAATCAGTTTCAGCTAGTTTGGTGTCAATAAAATTAACAGATGCACTAGATGGGCAACAATGAGATGACCCTCAAAAAAAGGAATGGTTTTACAGGTGGAGGCCACTGACATTGTTTTCCCTACTCATCTTTTCTGACTGTTTTTCACTAGTTTTGCATTTGGCTAGCGTCAGTGTCACTACTGGTAGCATGAGGCACTACCTGGACCCTACAGAGGTTGCAGAGGCAGTCCAGCTTCTCCAAGATGGCACATCAATACGTGCCATTGCCAGAAGGTTTGCTTTGTCTCCCAGCACAGTCTCAAGAGCATGGAGGAGATTCCGGGAAACAGGCAGTTACTCTAGGAGAGCTGGACAGGGCCGCAGAAGGTCCTTAACCCATCAGTAGGACCGGTATCTGCTCCTTTTTGCAAGGAAGAACAGGATGAGCACTATCAGAGCCCTACAAAATTACCTCCAGCAGGCCACTGGTGTGAATGTCTCTGAGCAAACAATCAGAAACAGACTTCATGAGGGTGGCCTGAGGGCCCGACATCCTCTAGTGGGTCCTGTACTCACTGCCTGGCACCATAGAGCTCAAATGGCATATGTGACGTGACAGACGTGAAAGGGTCGTCTCCCGAGCCATGGAGAACGTTGTGCTGCCTGTAACAGCGTTCAGCATGACTGTTTTGGTGGTGAGTCAGTGATGGTCTGGGAAGGCATATCTATGGAGAGACGCACAGACCTCTACAGGCTAGACAATGGTACCCTGGCTGCCATTAGGTATCGGGATGAATTTCTTGGACCCATTGTCGGACCTTACGCTGGTGTAGTGGGTCCTGGGTTCCTCCCAGTGCACAACAATGCCCGGCCTCATGTGGCGAGAGTATGTAGGCAGTTCCTGGAGGATGAAGGAATTGATACCATTGAATGGTCCCCACGCTTGCCTGACCTAAATCCGATAGAACACCTCTGGGATATCATGTTTCAGTCCATCTGACACCGCCAGGTTGCACCTCAGACTGTCCAGGAGCTCAGTGATGCCCTGGTCCAGATTTGGGAGGAAATACCTCAGGACACCATCCGTCATCTCATTAGGAGCATGCCCCAACGTTGTCAAGCATGCATACAAGCACATGGGGCCATACAAACTACTGAGTACCATTTTGAGTTGCTGCAATGAAATTTCAGCAAAATGTACTAGCCTGCTACACCATCTTTTCACTTTGATTTTCAGGGTGTCTTTGAATTCAGTCCTCTGTAGGGTGATCATTTTCATTTCCATCAAACAATGGGGCATCCTTACGTTCCTAACACATTACTCAGTCCATAGCAGTATAGATATCCAGCATGATATTTTTCCCCATTGAGAACTGATGTGTTTTCAAAGTGTTCCTTTATTTTTTTGAGCAGTCTATATTATTTTATTATTAGTTCACTAAGGTTTTCTTGATACAACAAATGCTCATTCTCTAATTGGTGCTCTATTGTTTCTTCATTGTATGGATTAACACCACCAACACGGCCCTCCAACACTTTCAGAGGGTCACACCATAGCAGTGCATTTTTGCACCGCAGCACCCAAAAATGTTTGTCCTATTGCATTTTTTGCAGCATATTGCAATGCACGCTGAAGATGTTGGAGTACAAAAACCCTAGAATTGGTGTCAGTGAGTGCAATAATAACCCCTAACACTGATGTAAGTGGAAAGTTGACTTCCAATAATCCCCTCCATTGCTGGCCAAGGCAGTGAAAGTATAATGTGCCCCACCCCAAACCCATTACCTGAGCGGCTTTCACAATTTTCTCTCTCTCTCGGTGTCCGTGGAGGTAATGGTAACTTCCAGCATTGGTGTCTGTAATGCAATATTAACTCCCAGCACTTGTGTTTACCCCCCAAATTGGTAGTCACTGGCAGTGAAATTTAACCCCCCCCCCCCAAAAAAAACATCGGTGGTTACTGGCATCTTAGATTGCTTTTTTTTTTTATGCCTAAACAACTGGAAAAAAATATTTATAATGTCATACTAATGTACAAACTGACTTGTATAGCTAGAAAATTTCCAAAAATTTTTTTTTTAAATTTGGTTCAAATGGGTGGAGTCACAGGATACCCTAGAAGCACTGAGTGATGTAATAATTAACACAGCTTGAGCGTTGATACTTTCTAATTAACCTTTATTTATGAGTGAAATAATAATACAGGCAGAATACATAAGTCGAACATAGACAGACACGCATAGCAAATGGTCATGTTGATTTCTTTTTATTGCACTCCATGGTGTTACGTTACTGTTTTTTCTTCTTTGAAATGGTGTTCAAATAAAAAGCTATTGCCATTCATCTGTATTCATTAGAAGCACTATCTACACTATAATGAATTAGGATTAATTAGGTATAGATATGTACACTGTACAATACATACAATTGTTGGATTGTTTTATTAATGCTATGCATACTGTATGACACTGAGATGACGACCTGTATGCCACTATTCTGTAATGTAATTTTTGGTTTTATCTAGGACTGGTGAACTATCAAGTTATAGTCACTGGATCAGAATACTATTCTGTGGCTGTTACATTGCGTAACCGGGAAGGACAAGAGGTAGCCACAGGGTTAGGTTCTTTGGGACAATTAAAAGTAACCAATGCAAGTCTTTGGTGGCCTTATCTGATGACTGCACACCCTGGATATTTATATTCTTTGGAGGTAAGCCAAAACATTACTGCTGGCATTGTAGAAGTGTGTCTTTATATGCTTGCTTAGGTATGACCTTGTTTCATCACACGTGAATAAGAGGACTACTTGGTCCGGATAAGTAGTTTCTTCAAGCTGCTCACACACATTACAATCGCATTGTATATTTTCTCCTTTAGATTTACCAATACTCATGCATACCTGATTTGACTTAAAGTACACCTCTATCCAGATTGACTAGTATTTACATATTGTAATGCGCAGTAAGAACTACAGGGGGAGGTCCTTACTGTTGCACTAAAAGGCTGATGAAGTGATTTAGGAGTACCTTTCTATGCAGTAATACCATTAACTCAGATTGCTTGACATCATCCTAGGGGGGCAGTCCTTACTGTTGCACTAAAGGGATGATGTATTGATTTAGGAGTACCTTTTTATTATTATTATACAGGATTTATATAGCGCCTACAGTTTGCACAGCGCTTTACATAATGCAGTGATACCCTTAACCCAGACCGCGGGACGTCATCCTAGGGGGTGGGTCCATGTTAACCTGTGTCCAAAGGAAGTAAATGGAATAATGCTCGTTGGCCGTTGCTGCAAAAACTGCTTTTCTTATTTTTATTATGACTTGGCTATTTATCATAAAACCTTTAGTAAGAGTTCAGCTTTATGTTGACTTACTAGCAAGTCATGCAGATAGTAAACTTCTACAAATTCTGGTTACTTTCAGGTGAAGGTGACGGCAGATACAGGTAGTGGTCAAAGTGAAGATTTCTATACCTTACATGTTGGGATAAGAACTGTTCAGATATCAGGACAGCAGTTCCTCATTAATGGAAAGCCTTTCTACTTCCATGGAGTTAACAAACATGAAGATTGTGATGTAAGTGGGAGACTGCAATACATGTGATGAGTAAAATGCTCCAAAATTAGTGTTTTAGTATGTGCATACAAAGGGGTCTGTTTATAGAGCTCAATTTTTCAATTTATATTTCATCATAAATCTTGGCCAAAATGTATTCCGTTATCTTTTTTATTTTTTTATATTATTTGTTTTTTTTTTTTTACATACTGTCACCCTAGCAGTACAGTGTCACCATGGTGACACTGTACTACTTGTGGGGGGTGATGAAGATTTTTTTATTTCACACTGATTGCTTTTACACCCATAAAGGCTGGAAAAACAATAATTTCTCCTCTCGGGCTGTATTCTTGCAGCTATTGAGAACTACTGTGTGAGCTGTGATTGGTTACAGCTTGTCACATGGTACAAGGCTGTTGTGAAAAGCCTTGTACCACGTGACCTCTGTAATCATTCACAGATTTCACACATAGTAAGCAATGATGTCAGAAGTGACATCTTGCTTACTACTCTGCATGTGATCACTGATTGGCCAATCAGTAATCACATTATTGGGACCTCGCACAGAGGTCCCGTGCGACGATCAGTGTTCCATTGTGTCTGGAGGACACAGCGGGCACTGGATCGCTCCCAGGAAGCGCGCACAAGGAGGGGGCGGGGGGGCTGTTTATAAATGGCCACCCAACCCTACACTGCCATCGTCCGGCCATTTATATACAACGGCTGGATGGGAGGTGGTTAATCCACAGCAAATTGGGTTTTTACTATGTTTGTTACATATACAATCACAATTTTAGGTAAAACCTTTGTTTTTTCATTACGTACCTTGCAATACCTTGAAGTGGTTGGCAGACTGCATCGACATGCAGATAGCCCTAGGTAGCACCCATATATGACCGTGAGCCTCCATATTTGAAAGAACTGAAATACAATTAATGAAAGGCAGTCCATAGACATCAGGCTGGAGTACAAAGAACTAGATGATGATTGATGCCAGTTAGGAAATGAGGTGGTCTCTATCTGACTTGAAATAACTTCTAATGCACACTATGAGAAGCTCAAATGTGCAGTGAGATCAGACTAAGCAATTTCAGTATAGGAGAGAGGCTTGTACAAGTGTGCAAGACTGAAGTGAAAGCTGGAGTTCAGCTTTAACCTGTAGACTTGGACATACTAATACTATTGCTGCTTTTATTATTTAAACAGATCAGGGGCAAAGGACTGGACTGGCCTACAGTTCTCAAGGACTTTAACCTGCTGAAGTGGCTTGGTGCAAACTCATTCCGCACTAGTCATTACCCTTATGCAGAAGAAATTATGGACCTTTGCGATAAGTATGGCATAGTGGTCATCGATGAAAGTCCAGGAGTGGGCATAAGATATGCGTAAGAAATGCTAACTAATAATGCCATTGCCATTTTTTTTATTTATCTGTAAATATGTAATAGAATTGTTGCATTCAGTACTTTGCTGTGTAAAATATAGCATACTCAGTCCATGAGCAATAAGCCCTGAACAATGGAGTAATCAGAATCTGCACCTGCCATTTAAAATACATTGCCCAATACTGAGACTTAGTACTAGGAAGAGTTTCTTGTTTTACCACACAGGTATACTAGAGTTGTACAATTCCTTACATTCTAACCTAGTTTAAATGCATGTATTAATATCGCCATGAACATAATGAAATAGAGGATTTAGGTGCCTCTTTTTCTTGATATCTGAGAGGTTGTCTCTCCTGTGCATATGGAGATGTTGATTTATCAGTCCCTGATTAGAAGACACTTTTATATTGCACAATTACATTTAAAAATTCTTAATTCTTCAAATGTAAGTTTACAGACTGAATCTGAAGAGTTGCTTTGGGACAGCAGAGACAGTTCATATTTCAGACTCTGATTAGGGCACAGTGTTTATTCACTTCTTAGTTTTCTTGCTCTACATTCTTTGTACATGAACCTGATCCTGTTATATAGTGTCTGTCCTTTGTCTTGTCAGTGCAAGCTTTGGTAACCAGTCTCTGGAACATCATTTAACTGTCATGGAGGAGCTGGTGCGCAGGGATAAAAACCATCCATCTGTGGTTATGTGGTCAGTTGCCAATGAACCATCTTCAGAGCTCCGGGAAGCAGGGTATTATTTTAAGTAAGAGGGAATTTTTTATTTTACTATATTTAGAATGTTGTATAAAATTGATATGTTGAATATGCCATATGTTTTGCAATGTTAAAGGAATTCTATGGTCCTAGCATACACTTTAATTTTAGAACATCAATACTGAATACCAAAACAAACAATAGTTTTATTTGACAATCCAAAATAAGCTAACTTGAAAAATCTCCTTTCACATTTTGAGTTCTGCCTGTCTCCTGGCCATCTCTTTTCACAACTTCCTGGATTCCCTGCATGTTTTTCAGCTTCTCCTCTGCTGTTTACATTCAAGCTCCAGAGACTACATATCCCAAGGCACATTGCTGCCCCTATACTGCCTCCGGAAACTCCTCCTTCCAGCACCTCTGTAGTTTAGAAGGCAGGCTCTGTAAAATGTGTGACACAGCAGTGCCTACTCACAGGAAATGGTGAATACAGGGCACAGAATTCAAGGAAGTAAGTCTGTGGGGATCTTCACAAAGTAAGTTTACAAACTTCAAGATCATTCAGATTAATAGGCGTAAGCTAGAAACAAAATACAATGTGAAAATTAATATATGATTTTATATTTTGACCACAGATACAATTTAATATCTCAAAAACAGCACTGTGCCTAGTTTCATCACAATAATCCTAATTAAAAAAAGTACATTGTGTAACCTGTCATGAAATAAATATGTAGGCTGTCAATGCTGAACTCCTGGAATGCCAGTTGCCTGGCAATCATGTTGGTCCACTTTGGTACTTTGAATCAACAAACTGGAAAAAAGTATGCAGTTTAAGGTTTTACTTTCTGGAATTCAGTGACCCATATTCACTGTGCTTTGTGAATACGCACTGCTGTGTCACAAACTGAGTTTCAGGAGGTAGATTCAGTACAGGAATCACTGCTTGCTGGCAGCAATGGGATATGTACTTCTTAAAAAAATCAAAATGAATCAAAGGTATGAGCAGAGGAGAGATGGCCAGGCAGAACTCACAACATGTAACAAGATTTTTCAAGTAAGCTTATATTGGATTGTCAGAAAAAAAACTTTTTTCTATTGCTATCACAGTGCTTAGGTTATAAAATGAAAGTATATGTTGTGACCATACATCTCCTTTAAGTACCACAACTAACGTTTTCTTTAGGTCAGCAGTGGAACTTACGTATTCCTCTCATGATCATTTTCCATTATATTGCCCTGTTCATTTTTACCTAGAACACGGTCTTTCTGTAGAGCATCTCAAAGTGATACCAAAGTATAAACCTCAGTAAATAGTCTCTTTTACAAAAGCCATCTAGATCTCTTGCCTTGTAGACTTCTCTTTCCCCACATTGTAGCAAGCAGTAAAGTGAGATGTGATGCCTCTGAACATGATCCTCAATAATGGTGATGCACTACATTTATCACATTCCAAAACATTCCTAAATACACTTTCTCTAGAACTGTAGAGATCATTTTACCACATTCTGCACCTGGCTGTGATAATGTAATAGAAATTGTTATGTGAAATGATTCCACGCAGTGGAAGGGATAAATAATATGCCGGTGGGCGGCTGCTGTCACCAAGCACAAGCTAAACCAAAAAGTTGGATGTGAAAACTGAAAGTAGTATGTGGTGTATCGTTGCCAAAATAGGTGTACGAAAAAGAAAAAGTGCAAAAGGGAAGGTATGCTACGATGCACCTCCCCCTTAATGATTTGAGCCCTCCCTTAATACGTCTATATTTTGTGCCAGACATACACAAATCCCATGAATATCATGTAATTTTTTTCAGAAGGGGAAGTGTACTACAATGTAAGAGAAATGATAAGAATGCTTTTGAGCATAGGAAATTCTCCATTTTGGAGTAAGTTGTCTATAGGGATCTAATTACTATGTCATCTTTATTTATCCCTATAGAGAATAGTTTATTTTCTAATGTAAATAGTGGAATAAGTCCTTTGTGCGTAGTACGCTTTAGAGCAGGGTTTCTTAACCAGGGTTCCTCCAGAGGTTGCTAGGGGTTCCTTGAGCAATTAATGCCTCTCAGGTAAGTTCCCAATGACACCATTGATCTTTTTATCTATGTGTAATGAGGTGTTTCTTCCTAGTGACTACAGCTGTAAGGAGCATTCTTCCCACTGACCATCACACTAATGTGTCATGAGTTGTAGATATAGTAATTTTTAACAGCAGTTCCCTGAGACCAGAAAGTTCTTTCAAGGGGTTCCTCTGTGTTGAAAAGGTTCAGAAAGGCTGGTTTAGAGAATCAATTACCTATTTTTTCTTTATATGTAGAGTGTACAACAATGTTTGTTGTAAATGATCCTTTATGCCACCTTATCCACTTCCCGCCATATAGTGCAATGACAGGCGCAGGGTGGTTCTCTCGTTCTGGGAGGACGTCATATGACATTGTCCCATTCTAACCGCTCATGCGTGGCTCCATGAGTGCGCAGCGTGGCAATCAGCGATGCGCTGTGTCCCTCAGACACATCGGATCACCGATCAACAGAAAGAGCCAAAGATGTCGGCTCAGTCATGTGATCAGCTGTGTCCAATCACAGCTGATCGCATGTAAATAGGGAAATGCCGGTTATCAGCATTTCTCTCCTCACGAGCTGTCACGCTGAGAGGAGAGCAGAGTCGGTAATCAGCATTCCTCAGAGGGGATGTGTGCACTGATCATCAGGGCACTGATGATCTGTGTAGCCCCAGCAGTGCCACCTGTCAGTGGTATCAGTGCCAGCTGTCAGTGCTCATCTATGCCAGCTGCCAGTGCCCATCAATGCCACATATCAGTGCCTACCAGTGCACATCAATGCCACATATCAGTGCCCATCTGAGCTGCCTTTCAGTGCCCCCTATCAATGCCAGTCAGTGCCACCTAGCAGTGCCACCTATCAGTGTGCATCAGTGCCGCCTATCAGTGCCATATATGAATACTGCCTTTCAGTGCCCATCAGTGATGCTTGTCTATGCCCATCAGTGCCACCTACCAGTGCCTATCATTGTCCATCAGTGCAGCATATCAGTGCCCATCACTGCAGCCTCATTAGCGCACATCAGTGAAGGAGAAAAATCACTTATTTACAAAATTTTATTACAAAAACTAAGAAAAAACGTTTTTTCTAAATTTTCAGTGGTTTTTGGTTTAAGAAACAATAAAAAACCCAGATGTGATTAAATACCACCAAAACAAAGCTCTGTCTCAAAAAAATGATAAAAAATTTCATATGGGTACAGTTTTGCATGACCGCGCAATTGTCATTAAAAATATGACAGCTTTGAAAGCTGAAAATTGGCCTGGACAGGAAGGGGGGTATAAGTGCCCTGTAGGCTAGTGGTTAAACTTCCTGCAATTATTAATAAAAAAACAAAGTGCAAGAGTAGTGTAGAAATAACCCCTTTCTGCGTGAATCCCTATGGAACATTTAACATTCTCCACAAAACTGCAAATGATTTTTAAAGCTGAACTGCAGGGAAAAATGTTTCCCCTTGCAATGGGACTGCGCCCAAACTGCAAGGATTAGATACTTGTATAGGTCTTGGGAAACAAGAAAAACTGCAAGCTCCTCTGCACTGCAAGGCCATTCACAGCAACCTGTTCTCCGCTATATTTCGCTGGTCGCAGGTCCTCTGATGTCAAATGTAGGGTCCAAAGCCTTGCATTGGGCGCTGAGAAACAGTCCACTGCTGGAGCATAGGGGAGTATTGCCTGCTGTGAGAGCAAAGGGTCAGGTAAGTAAAGTTGCTACCCCACTGCAAGGGGACAGTTATACTTTTAAAAATGTTATTCTTGAAGGTGAAAGAAGCAGCTTGACTTTATCAATTGCCTTGTTTTTTCAATCAAGATAATGGTATAGGAAGATAAATCACACGGATTAGTGTCATAACCTGTTTGTTCTTTCTTTCTTTCTCACAAAAGAATAGCCATATTTGAGCCTCCAAGCAGATGCTTGCCATTGGAATGTTGTCACCCGATGGTGAGGCTGGGTCTGGCTTTTTTTTTGGGTGAAGTCCTTTTTGATACATTGACCTTCCTTTTGCAATATACAGTAACTGATTATTATGTAGATGTCAAAGCAGGGAGAACAATTACATATTGCTGTTTAATTTATTGGTTTATTTTCAACAATTTGTTTCCTTTTCAGAACCTGTGTATAATTATAATCTTTCTCTCACTCTCTCTTTTTCTTCCACAGGACAGTGATCTCTCACACTAAAAAACTGGACTTCTCTAGACCAGTCACTTATGTTACAAATGCCAGATATGATAAAGATCAAGGTGTACGTTTATCTGTAATCTCCATTTTTTTTATTTTTCCTTTATTGTGGAACTGTCATGCAAAAAATACCAGGTCTCAAGTCCTAAGCAGCATAATACTGTGACCTTAAAAACATTCACCTGGTCTCATAGATTATCCAATGAAAGGATTTTGTTACATATGTTCTTTAAGTGCATAAAAATGCCTGTTGTCAGGAATTCAGTGATCATGTAACTTCCTGTGCAAATCTCAGTGTTGTTAGCCCATCCTAGTTCACCACTGTGAACTACAGAATATCTTCCCCCTATATCATGGAGAGGAGGAGGTGCCCTATATTCCTAATACTCTTATAGGGTGACCATGCTGCTTCTTCATAGATGCAGTACAGTAAATGAATATTGTCACCCTAGGATGAGAAATATATTACCGACAGGATCACCAGGTGAAATAAAACCAGAAAAAAAGTCAGCCACCATATTCAAGGACTGGTAAGCTGCAATGATATCCTTCACCCCCACCCTGCTTTCTTTTATTCCTGTCCACTTACCTGATTTCCAGGGTTGTCCTTAAAGTGGTTATAAACCTCAGACATGAAATATGAACAAAGCATATCCCTCTATAATGTTTACTTGTCTAAATTAAGAGCACCTTGTTCATTTCTGTCTGCTGTTTCTTTCCTCTGCTATCAGAATGAATCACTTCTGACAAGTTTTCCTGACACCAGGAGAAAATTGGTGATGGAGGAGGGACCTCTTGAAGATTGACAGTCTCAGCTCTGTTCTTGTGAGCTGTGTGGAGGAGGGTATGTTCCTTCCCTCCAATCAGCTTTCAGAGCTCTGAGAGCTGATTGCAGGAGAGGGACATACCCTCCTCCACACAGCTCACAGGAACAGAGCTGAGACTGAGCTCTGCAGAGTGTAACTTCAGCCCTCCTCCCCTTTTATTTCTGAACTCTCAGACAAGCTTGATAAATTCTGAACTTTAAACAGATGTAGAGAAGACCCTAGATAAACAAGTACTACTTGTAAAGGAGAATTTGTTTCATCTCTGTGTATCATCTGAGGCCAGTCACTTCACTGGGTATATCTGAGGATTTACTTTAATTCAAATACTCACCTACCCAGCGAATCCAGCTTTGTCCTGCTTTAAACCACTGTTCAGGTGCCAAAGCAATTTTTAATGTCACAAAGTGTTTGCGCAGCTGTTTTTAAAATGCATTTTTATGGAAAAAAATACACTTTAATGATGATGATACGCTGAGTAAATAGATAACTAACATGTCAAGATTTAAAATTGCGCACACTTGTGGAATGGCGACAATATGGTACTAAAAATCTACATAGGTGATTCTTTAAAAGCTTTTACAGGTTACTAGTTTAGATTTACACAGGAGGTCTGGTGCTAAAATTATTGCCCTTGCTATAACGTTTGCATCACGTGTGGTGCGAACACCGTTTTATATGCATATGCAACCTACGTGTTCGCTTTTACACACGAGTATGGGGGGACTGGGGAGCTTTAAAAAATGTTTTCCTATTTAGTAACGTTTTTTAATTTTTCCACTGTATCTTTAATGTTTTTAAATCACTTTTACTGCTATCATAAGGGATAAGCAATATCCCTTGTGATAAAATGGACAGTGACAGGTACTCTTTACTAAGAGATCTAGGGTCTATTAGACCCCAGATCTCTCCTCTGCCCTTAAAATCATCGGTTAAAACCAAGATTAATTTGACCAGATGCTTTCCCAAGCCAAAAATGGCCAGTTTACATTCTGGAGAAACCGGAAGTGATAAAATACTCGTTAGTTCCGGTTTCTTATACCATAGAAACCTGGGAAGTTTTGGTCCCCATTCAGCTCCATGGTAAGAAGCACACTGGCAGAAGCACACTGGAGAGTGGCAGGGGGTGGTTTACCCCTCCTACCACTTGTAAAGGCAATCTAGTGGCTATTTAGCTGCTAGGATTGCTTTAATTTAAAATAGCATCACCAGCTGAAAAAAACGCTACTGGGATGATGCCTGTGGGTGTAGGTATCATCTCGGTATACCCACTTCAACCCCACTATGTACCTGGTTCATTGCGTATGCTGAAGTGGATAAAACTTTCAGCACTGCTGGCTCCTGCTCACTCAGTGCAGCATCCCTGAACTTCCAGTCTTTACAGAGAAGACTAGGACGTTGCAGTCCTGAGTCAGGCTGTTAGTTTGGAGAAGGGATGAGCAGGGGAGTGATTGCCATCCTATGCTACAGGGATGTGTGCTGCTATTAATGCACACAGTAGGAAAACCGAGCTCTAGTTCTGCATGCAAGGGTGGCTCTATTGAAAACTGCAAGAGAAGCACCAGCTTAAACAGGAACATAGGCAAGGATTAACAGATGAAGAAGTAGGGTTTAATATCACTATAAACTATATTGATGAAAAATATCACAATAAATGTCAAGTAGGTAGCAAAGGTTTTCTTTACAAATAGAACACAGTATTTACAGTATATATGTTTGTATAGTTACTGTATATATTTGATTCGCTCTTTTTGTAACTGAATTGTTCTGATTAGATCCCATAATGAGTCATGTATATATACCAAGTATAGCCGGGAACAGCAAATAAATTATGTCTTTTTTTTCTTAGTGTGTTGTAATCAGATTAGTGCTATATGTTGTAGAAGGGCCAGAAAACCAGAATCCTCAGAAGAACTGCAATATATAGTTTGATATCAGAAAAAAATAATAGAATGCTGGATATAATTCACAGGCCCCATATGTGGATGTGATCTGCGTCAATAGCTACTTCTCATGGTACCATGACCCAGGCCATCTTGAGGTGATTCAGGTCCAGCTGAATACGCAGTTTGACAAGTGGCATGAAAAGTATCAAAAGCCAATAATACAGTCTGAATATGGAGCAGACACCATTCCTGGCTTCCACAGTGTAAGTACAGCTTGCAGGGTAAATTAAAATGTATGATATTAAGAGTTAATATACTGTATATCTTCCAGAAATATACAATGTTACTAATTTTATCTGTCGCCGTTTTATGTTCCGTTATACAGCGAAAAATTGTGATACACTTAATCTAGTAATAATCTGCAACATACAGCGGGGAAAATATATATTTGATCCCCTGCAGATTTTGTAAGTTTGCCCACTTACAAAGATATATAAAGGGTCTAAATTGTTTCTAATAGGTGTATTTTAAGTGTTAGAGACAGAATATCAACTAAAAATCCAGAAAAAAACACATGATACAAATGTTATAAATTGAGTTGTAGTTCAGTGAGTAAAATAAGTATTTGATCCCCAAGCAAAACACAACTTAGTACTTGGTGGAGAAACCCTTGTTGGCAAGCACAGAGGTAAGACATTTCTTGTAGTTGATTACTAGGTTTGCACACATCTCAGGAGGGATTTTGGTCCATTCTTTACTCAAAGTTTCCACTCCCTCCATAAATTTTCTATAGGATTAAGGTATAGAGACTGGCTAGGCCACTCCATGACCTTATTGTGCTTCTTTTTGAGCCATTCCTTTGTTGCCTTGGCGCTATGCTGTAGGTCATTGTCATGCTGGAAGACCCATCCATGACCCATCTTCAGTGTTCTGGGAAGAAGGAAGGTTCTCATCGAAGATTTTACAATACATGGCCCCGTCTATTAGCCTCCCAGTGCAAAAAAGTCAGCCTGTACCTTTTAACTGAGAAACAACCCCAAAGCATAATGTTTCCACCTCTGTGCTTGACTGTAGGGATGGTGTTCTTGGGATTATAGTCAGCATTTTTCTTCTTCCAAACACAGCAAGTTTAGTCAATGCCAAAGGGCTCAATTTTGGTCTTGTCTGACTACAGCAGTTTCTCCCAATCATTTAGATGTTCATTGGCAATCTTCAGATGGGACTTCTTGAGGAGGGGAACCTTGCGAGCGCTGCAGGATTTCAATCCATGGAGGCATATTTGTTTTACCAATGGTTTGTTTGGTGCCTGTGGTCCCAATTGCCTTGAGATCATTCACAAGCTCCTTCTGTGTAGTTCTGGGCTGATCCCTCACTTTTCTCATGATCATACTTACCCCATGAGGAGACATCTTGCATGGAGCTCAAGACCAAGGGCGATTGGTGGTTATTTTGTATTTCTTCCATTTGCGAATAATTGCCTCAACAGTTGTCTCCTTCTCACCAAGCTTCTTGCTGATGGTCTTGTAGCCCATTCCAGCCTTTTTCAGGTCTACAGTCTTGTCCCTGATGTCCTTTGATAGCTCTTTGGTCTTGCCAATGGTGGTGAGGTTTGAATGGAAGAAAAAGATACTGTGGACAGGTGTCCTTTAAACACAACGAGTTGTCGTTAGGAGCAACTTCTTAAACTGACAGGACTAATCTGTGTACCACATGAGCACATAGCCAGTCTGTAGGAGCCAGTATTATTGTTGGTTGGTAGGGGATCAAATACTTCTTTTACTCTCTGAACTGCTACTCCATTTATAACATTTGTATCGTGTTTTTTCTTCAGATTTTTGGTTGATATTCTGTCTCTATAATTTAAAATACACCTATGATAAAAACTATAGACTTAGTTTTTTTTGTAAGTGGGCAAATTTAAAAACTCTGCAGGGGATACAAATATATAATGCAAAAAACATACGTGTACCAACCACCCAGACAGTAGGAGGTTAAATATTATAGTCCAAATAAGTGCAAACGGTCATATTTATAGAAGAATCCAGCAAAAGGTGTTATCAGATTTCACGAGTAAAAAAGCTTTTCAGATGGTATTCATGAGGAATGATAGAAGAAAGTTTGATTTCAACCAGGAAAATGGCATCCAGTTCTGTACACCCACATTACAACACTGCAGCTTACCAGAGTATGTTGACCCACAGGCTATGAGTGATCAGTTGCACTTAATGATAAGGAAGGCATCTACACAGGTAAACAAAACAATCAACCCAGCCCTCCAAACGTGTATGGACATAAAACACAGAAACAAATGCCTCCAATAGTGTAGTTAATTATAGCCAATTTTATTTAAAAAAGGATTAAAAACACTCACATGTATTATTATCTCTATATGTTTCATCATATTTTTGCCCCTGATGAGGTCATGTATGATGAAACGTGTAGGGTAGAGCTTAGGACGCACAGATGCCATCTTAGTTACTGGCCGGCACTAATGTTTGTATGCAACAGGATTCTTATTGGGTATACAGAGCATCCTTTTTTTCATAATATCATGAGACTGTGAGAATATTATAATTATGTTTATGTTGCAAATTATAACTAGAGTGTATCACAATTTTTTGCACTGTTTATTTGCCTGCATTAGCACTACACATTTGAACACATTAATTAGTACTGGGTACAGTATTAGCAGCTCTGGAGGTTGTTTATTCCATGCTCGGATTCATTTAATCATATATGTTACATTATAGCCATGTCATGCAATGCTGTTGCTGACAATTTGCCAGCATCCTAATAGCTAGAAGCTGCATGGAAAATGCTTATCAGGTACCATGTGTCCCTCGTTGTCACCATGTTGCCCTTATGCAGTCGGCGAGGGAGTGAAAGGTATTTCTCCTGCCCTGTTTACCCCTGTATCCTGTATATTGATCCTGTCATCTGCCAAGTTCTCAGCAACAGGATCGCTGGTGACATAATCCTCAATTTATTATTTTCCCACAGTATATCTTAGGGGCTTTGTCATTCTGTTGTGCATTGCAGTAATCGTCTACTGTTTAACCCAGGGGGTTCTCAACCTTTTAAAGAGCGAGGGTCACTTAAGTGATTTGGTAACCAGTCGTTAGCCACAATGAAATGAAGTGGTTCAGAATTTTAAATTTTTCTGCAGATTAGCTGCGCTTTGCCATAGACTTCTGTTTATATCTTGCAAGTGTGGTGCAGTTTTTGAAAGTGCACCAAACCCCCAGGATATCATAGAAGTGTGCTTCCATGGTTTGAGGTTGAGGGCCACAGGTTAAGCACCCCTGGTTTAAGAAATTACTCCAGGTTTTTCTTGAAGATATTAACAGAATTTTGGTCTGCTCACCCAATTTGTCACTTCCAGATTCTGCTAGTATATTTGTATTTTGTGTAATCGCAAATCCAAGCTGTCCATTGCTGTGGATTTTCTTTTACTAGTAGTTATTTCATCAAGAACTGGTCTTGATCTGGAAGAAGAAAAGAGATAATCTGACTTCCAGTTTCTGTAGTCCTTTTGGCAAATAAGGCCCTGTGTGCTTTTTATTGAGTGTAGTGTTACAGGCCAGTGCTGAGCAGCATACTGTATTCTGGCAGTAGTTGCAGAGTTCAAGGCACAAACCCTTCAAAATGTTCTAAATCCTTCTTTTTTTTTTTTTTTTTTGCAGGATCCTCCATTAATGTTTACAGAGGAATACCAAGAAGCTGTCCTAAGGAACTACCACTCTGTTTTTGACCAGAAGAGGAAAATGTTTGTTATTGGAGAACTCATCTGGAACTTTGCAGACTTCATGACTTCACAGGGTAAGATAAAGTGGTTGTTTCTTCTAGAGCATCTTCTCTGGGTAGGAGTATTCCTTAGAATCCCATTCTTGTGAACCAATTTATAAATACATTTTATGGCCATTATAACAAAGGCCATATGTCTGCTTAAAAACAAAAATACTCCAGCACATTTATAATGCACAACATTAAGAGGCCTCTCTTTGTATCAAACACCTTTCCCTGCAAGCATTATGCAGGGAAAACTTCAAAGGACTCCCCAGGCTTTACTCCACATTGCATTTGTAGTTTATGCCTTTCTCGTTATAGGTAATCGGTACAGTGTCCTGAGGATATCAGTACATGCTCTCCATTTATAAATCATCTCTTAACAGCCATAGTTTGCACTCCAGAGCATATTTTTAATAGCCAAGGCGAACAAGATTTAATGTGGAATTCTGGAGTCAATAGGTTCACACAGACAGCAGAAGATATCCTTTTTTTTTTTTTCCCCCCACTTTGCAGGAAGCTGCAAGGGACTACAATTTAATAGATCCCCCTATTTAAAAAAAACAAGATGTAAAACCTCAAACAAAAAAATAAGATGTTTATTTTAAACCCTGATTTCCAGACCGCACACAAAGATGCTGTTGATATCACTCCCAGCAAAATCCTGGGAAAGCTGAGGATCCTAAATCTTACAAAAATGCACATGCACTGTATAGTCAGGGCTGGTGCTACCACCAGGCAAACTAGGCAGCCACCTAGGGCGCACTGCCACCTAGGGTTCAGACATGGCCACTGGTTTCCCTACTCTTCACCATGGCTGTTTTTTCCTTGGATGCTGTGCCTGGTTGCTGAGTGCCTTCCCCCATCCTGGCACTCACAGCTGGGACAAGGGGAGAGCAGCCTGGAGCAATGAAGCCTGCAAAGGAGAAATGACAGGATAGAACTGGGAGGTGCGGGCTCTTCTCTCCCCTACTGTCAGCGGAGCAATCCTCCATAAAACAGATGACACAGGATCGCTCTTACATCGGCATGTTCGGGGGGGGTGGGAGTAGGATTAGGGGGATTTGTGCTAGGAGCAGGGATTGGGGGGAATTTGGGTGGGAAAGAAGGACTTGTGCTAGGAAGCTGGATTGGGGGGAGATGGTTTGTACTAGGGTGGAAAATGTGAGGGGAAAGAGGATGTGTGCTGGGAGGGGTGAAGTAGAACTACAGGTGAAATTTGTTTTTTGTTTTTTTTTTTTGGGTGCAAGTAGCTGGTCTTGCCTAGGGTGCAAAATAATCTAGCAACAGTGCTGTGGCTGTGTGTAGTTGATGCTATTCAGTGAACACTGCAACTGCAGTAAAGTTAGGACTTTTACTTTTTTTGTTTTTACTCCTTTGTAATCCACTGCAACTAGATTTTACAGAGTTGATCACTTGTGGACTGAGTTTGTTTGCTTATTGAAGCAACTTCTCCTTTCTAGCTGCATAGCCAGTCAGATTGAAACTTCCAAGGCCGAGATTTCCCTTCACTTCCAGTCCCATAGCCAAAACAGAAAGCAAAAGGAAATCCCTCCAAAGGAAAGAATTTCTAAGGTGTCCGCATTGGAAGATTTCACCTTTTTATTACTGCTCTGACGTCAACCCAAAATTTGGGATTTTCTTTTACTTTCAATAATAAAGGTAAACAGGACAAATCAAGAACGAGAATATCCCTAAAGGGGGCACAGGCAGCAATAAAAATTTAAGATTAAAAGAACTTTGTAATTGTAAAAAAAAAAAATCAAATCTGCTGCTGTGAAGGTGCACCTACCTTTTTCTTGCTCCGCCACTGCTTAGATGTGCTATGGCTGCCCTCGAATTTCTATGCAAGTTTCTGCTTTAAAAGAACACATACAGTCAGGTCCATAAATATTGGGACATCGACACAATTCTAACATTTTTGGCTCTATACACCACCACAATGGATTTGAAATGAAACGAACAAAATGTGCTTTAACTGCAGACTGTCAGCTTTAATTTGAGGGTATTTACATCCAAATCAGGTGAACGGTGTAGGAATTACAACAGTTTGCATATGTGCCTCCCACTTGTTAAGGGACCAAAAGTAATAGGACAGAATAATAATCATAAATCAAACTTTCACTTTTTAATACTTGGTTGCAAATCCTTTGCAGTCAATTACAGCCTGAAGTCTGGAACGCATAGACATCACCAGACGCTGGGTTTCATCCCTGGTGATGCTCTGCCAGGCCTCTACTGCAACTGTCTTCAGTTCCTGCTTGTTCTTGGGGCATTTTCCCTTCAGTTTTGTCTTCAGCAAGTGAAATGCATGCTCAATCGGATTCAGGTCAGGTGATTGACTTGGACATTGCATAACATTCCACTTCTTTGCCTTAAAAAACTCTTTGGTTGCTTTTGCAGTATGCTTTGGGTCATTGTCCATCTGCACTGTGAAGCGGCGTCCAATGAGTTGTGAAGCATTTGGCTGAATATGAGCAGATAATATTGCCCGAAACACTTCAGAATTCATCCTGCTGCTTTTGTCAGCAGTCACATCATCAATAAATACAAGAGAACCAGTTCCATTGGCAGCCATACATGCCCACGCCATGACACTACCACCACCATGCTTCACTGATGAGGTGGTATGCTTAGGATCATGAGCAGTTCCTTTCCTTCTCCATACTCCTCTTCCCATCACTCTGGTACAAGTTGATCTTGGTCTCACCTGTCCATAGGATGTTGTTCCAGAACTGTGACGGCTTTTTTAGATGTTGTTTGGCAAACTCTAATCTGGCCTTCCTGTTTTTGAGGCTCACCAATGGTTTACATCTTGTGGTGAACCCTCTGTATTCACTCTGGTGAAGTCCTCTCTAGATTGTTGACTTTGACACACATACACCTACCTCCTGGAGAGTGTTCTTGATCTGGCCAACTGTTGTGAAGGATGTTTTCTTCACCAGGGAAAGAATTCTTCGGTCATCCACCACAGTTGTTTTCCGCTGACATGCATCCTCTGCCCCGCTGAGCCCTGCTCTGCTTACCCCTGCAGGTTTGCTGAGTGCCGTGTTAGCAGTAACACCATCCTCTGCCCCGCTGACGCCCGTGCTCTGCTATGACACCAGCTTCTGCCCTGCTGACGCCCTTCCTCAGCCCTGCTGATGTGCGTACTCTGCCCTGCTGACCCCAATCCTCTGGCCTATGCTGTGCTGACCCAGTCCTCTGGCCTGCTGACACCTGTCTTCTGCCCTACTAAGCCCTGCCCTATGCCATGCTGACCCTAGTCCTCTGCTCTGCTGATGTGCATACTCTACCCTGCTGACCCCAGTCCTCTGCCCTGCTGATGCTCGTCCTATGCCTTTCTGACCCCAGTCCTCTGCCATGCTGAGCCCTGCCCTGCTGACCCCAGTCCTCTGCCCTGCTGACCCCATTTTCTGCTCTGCTGACCTCTGTCTTCCACCCTGCTGACCCATGTATACTGCCCTACTAACTCCTGTCCCCTGCCCTGCTGTCCCCGTCCTCTGCCCTACTGACCCCTATCTTCTGCTTTGCTGGCCCCTGTCTTCTGTCTTGCTGACCCCTGTATACTGCCTTGCTGACCTCCCATCCTGTGTCCCCCTGACATTTTGACATTTTTTTTACTGCACCCCCACATCAGGCAGGCTAGATCCGGTCCTGGTGTTTAGTCAGACACTTCAACCTGCTTACTCCCATATTGGACTGGTAATTAACCAGCTTTTGGGAACAACTAATTAAGTGGTGCATGAATTGGACTGATCTGAGGTGTGATGGTGCATGAATTCTGGTGATCTCATATGTGAAGGTGCAGGAATTGGGGTGATCTCATATGTAAAGGTGCAGGATTTGGGGTGATCTGACATATGATAATGCAGGAATTGGGACTGATATGAGGTGTGCAGAGTTTGCGGCTAATCTGAGGTGTAAAGGTTCAGGAATTCTGGTGATCTGAGGTGTGAAGGTGCAATAATTGGGGCTGATCTAAGGTGTGATGGTGCAGGAATTGGAGTGATCTGAGGTGTGAAGGTTCTGGAATTGGGGCTGATCTGAGGTGTGCAGGTACAGGCACTGGGGCTGATCTGAGGTGTGCAGGAACTGGGGCTGTTCTGAGGTGTGCAGGTGCAGGAACTGGGGCTGATCTAAGGTGCGATGATGCAGGAACTGGGGCTGATCTAAGGTGCGATGGTGCAGGAACTGGGGCTGACCTAAGGTGTGATGGTGCAGGAATTGGCGCTGACCTAAGGTGTGATGGTGCAGGAATTGGCGCTGATCAAAGGTGTGATGGTGCAGGAATGGCAGTAATGTGAGGTGTGAGGGTTCCAAAATTGGGGCTGATCTGAGGTGTGAAGGTGCAGGAACTGGGGCTGATCTGAGGTGTGATGGTGCAGGAATTGGGGCTGATCTGAGATGTGAAGGTCCAAGAATTGGGGCTGATCTGAGGTGTGAAGGTGCAGGAATTGGGGTGTTCTGAGGTCTATAGTGCAGGGATTGGGCTGGTTTGAGGTGTGAAAGTGCAGGATTAGGGGCTGATCTGAGTTCTGATGGTGAAGGAATTTGGACTGATCTGAGGTGTGAAGATGCAGGAATTGGGGTTGATGTGAAGGTGCAGGAATTGTGGCTAGTCTGGGATGTGACGGTGCAGGAATTTGGGTGATGTGAGGTGTGTGCATGTGCAGGAACTGGAGGATCTGAGGTGTGATGGTGCAGGAATTGGAGTGATCTGAGTTGTGAAGGTGCAAGAATTTGGACTGATCTGAGCTGTGGAGGTTCATGAATTGGGGTGTTCTGAGGTCTATAGCACAGGGATTGGGCTGGTTTGAGGTGTAAAGGTGCAGGAATTGGGGTGATCTGAGATGTGAAGGTTCAGGAGTTGGGGCTGATCTGAGATGGAGAGATGCAGGATATGGGTGATATGAAGTCTATAGTGCAGGAATTGGGCTGATTTGACGTGTGAAGGCGCAAAGCTCAATATTCATTTCTTACTGTTATTCACGTCCTTTACAGCATTTATGAAAAATCCTCTGTGATTGAGTGTGTGAAGTTGACCTTTTTCTATATAGCTGGCGCTCTAAATTTGTTTGAAAAAAATTTTCGGCACATTATGCTCAAAAAGGTTGCCTACCCCTGACCTACACTATACTTTTACAGGATGCAGGTCTATAATGTATGTTGTGTTAGAAAGTTGCCAGTTAAAATGTGATCTGTTGTCATTCCCTTTAGATTGTAAACTGCACGAGCAGGGCCCTCATATTCCTTCTGTACTGAAATGTATTGTAATTGTACTGTCTCCTTTATATCTTAAAGCATTGCGCAAACTGTTGGCGCTATATAAATCCTGTATTATAATAATAATTCTCTATGGATTCATTTTATTTTCCCACCTCAGGAATTACAAGAGTTATTGGCAACAAAAAAGGCATCTTTACTCGCCAACGACAGCCCAAAACATCTGCTTTCATTTTGCGGGACAGATACTGGAAACTGGCCAATGAAACTTGGTGTCACTCTCAACCAAATTCTAGGTATTAAATGGTTTTCATTATAATATTTGGTGCTTCCAGAGCCTGCCGTAGACTGGCTTACAGAATTCCTGCCTGCTGTGACTGACTACATGACAATTATGTCAACAAGGGTATAGTACTGAAATGTTAACTTCCCAGTCTTCCAAACCATGATGCAATCGTTACATAAAGACTTGTGATACAAAGGTGCCTTGAATGTTTGAAATTGCAAGCTCATAGCAATTTCAATTTTGTTATTTTTCTAACATAAGGGAATTAATTTTTTTGAATGATGATTCTTGTATTCTGTATATGTAATTTAGTAAGTTACTTTTTGATTTGTGCGGAGGTTTCTTTTGGCATCTGCATGAGATAATTGTGCACTTAATTGGATCAATCAACAGTGTTTTGATGAATAAATTTTTAATACAATGAAATTTGTGTAATTTTATTTACTTGAAACATGTTTTTTCCACTAATTTTCTGATTGTTGCTATAGTTGTGAGTACAGTAAGAGTGTTTTTAATTCCGGTACCATAAAAGCAGCCTAATTAAAAATTTGACAAAGTTGGTAAGGTTGAATGAAGACACCAGTCTGTCTGTCTGTCTCTACAACTTTCAATATCCCTGTACGTTGTGTTTGCTATGAAACCTATTCCCCGCTGACACCACCAAGGGCAGGGGTTCTACATTCTTACTGCTTTAACCACGTCAATACTGGGCACTTTTATCCCCTTCCTGCCCAGGCCAATTTTCAGCTTTCAGCGCTGTCTCACTTTGAATGACAATTGCGTGGTCATGCAACACTGTACCCATATGAAATTTTTATAATTTGTTTCACACAAATAGAGCTTTCTTTTGGTGGTATTTAATAACCATTGAGTTTTTTATTTTTTGCTAAATAAAACAAAAAACACCTGAAACGTTTAAAAAAAAAAAAACCACACTTTTCTTCATTTCTGTTATAAAATTTTGCAAATAAATAACATTTCTTCATAAATTTAGGTCAAAATTTATTCTGAAACATTTCTTTGGTGAAAATAATAATAATTGAATTTGAATTTTTTTCAAATGTTTCTATTATTATTTATTAAATTTTTTTCTTTTTTTACTACTTTTTTTCAGCACACTCTGACCAAAGCAATACAATCTTACCATAGTAACATTGAACTACTCTGGGCAAGTGATCAGAATTTTTTTTTTAACACATTATGTTTGCCAATACCAGTGTATTTCATTGATATTTGCAATCATTGTTACTGAATGAAACTGATTCATTCAGTCTTTTGTTGTGATTAGCTGTGATTGGACAAAGCTGATAACATGATACAGATGGGCTGTGATTGGTCCTGTCTGTATCATGTGACTGCCTTGACCAGTCACAGCTAACAACATAATTGTATACAATGGATGGCATGACAGGAAGCCATCCATTGTATACAATTGACATGTGATCTGCTGTGATTGGTCACAGCGGTCACATGACACTGGCAACGGGCCTGGTGTAGTGATATATCATCGTCTGTGTCCCGTGGAGACAACCGGTGACAGATCGCACCACTGCGCAGCCCCGCGGCCACGTGAGCAGCTCGTTTTGACAGGACGTTATATGACACCCAGTCACAACGGCGAGTGTCCCGCCCAGCCGTCAATCTGCTATAGGCCAGGTGGGAAAGTGTTAACAGTAAAGAACCCCGTCCGCAGTTTATTAACTAACTGCCTCTTGTCTGTTTTCATTGTGTGGCCATGTGTCTTCCTTAGAAACTAAAGATTAAATAGTTTACTCCCAATGATAGTTACCATTCAAAGATTTGTATATTTCTATCATGTCCCCTCTTAAGCGCCTCTTTACCAGGGAGAATAAGCTTAATGTTTGAAGTCGTTCCTCATAATCGAGGTCCTCCACCAGTCCCCTTATTAGTGGTGTTGCCCTTCTCTGGACTCTCTCCAGTTCAGGGACATTCTTCCTCAGGATTGGTTACCAAAACTGGATAGCATGCTCAAGTTGTGGCTGAACCAGGGTTTTGTAAAGTGGTAGATTTAGAGTTTTATCTCTTGAGTATATGTCCTTTTTAGTGCATGCTAATAGTCTTCCGGCCTTGATTGCTGCAGCTTGACACTGCACACTATTGTAAAGTCTGGGATCTACTAGGACCCCCAGATCCTTTTCCATCTTTGATTCCCCCAGAGGTTCTCTCCCTAGTGAGTAACTTGCATTCATATTTTTAGTTCCCAAGTGTATTACTTTACATGTTTCAGTACTAAACCTCATTTGCCATATAGTTGCCCGCCTCTCTATTTTAATAGGTCTTCTTGTAAAGTTGCTATCTTGTTGTGAAGCTATAGCCCTGCCTATCTTTGTATCGTCATCTGAGATTGAACTATTTATATTGTTTATGAACAGGCTAAACAGAATACATCCCAGGACAGAGCCCTGGGGTGTCCCGTTTACAACTCATCAGATCATCAGAAAATATGCCATTATTCACTACTTTCTGGATGCACCCCTGCAACCAGTTTTTCATCCCGGTACATACTACATCATCAATGCCAAAAGACCATAATTTGTAAATTGAGTGTTTATGGGGTACTGTATCCAAATGCTTTAACAAAATCCAGATACACTGCATCCACATGCCTTCCTCTATCAGAATTAGAGCTCAACTCCTCACAAATGTTAAAAGGTTGGTTTGGAAAGAACGGCCCTTCATAAATGTATGTTGGTTACTATTAGTGATACTATTTTCATCAGCAAATTCTTGAATATATACCCTTCCCAGGTATATATCTCAGCCCTTTTTTTTTTTTTTTTTTTTTAATTGATACCACGATTGCTTTTGGCCAATTAGCTGGTACCCTTCCAGTCCGTAAGAAGTCCTTAAAAATTATGAATGGTCTGGCTTTAACATTGCTAAGTTCTTTGAGGACTCTCAGATGTTAGCTATACGGTCCAAGTGATTTAAGTTTTTCTAGTCTTTTTTTCAGCACTGGTCTCCTCAGCCACAAAGGTACTTTCGATAACCTGTTATTAACCACTTGGCAACCGCACTATAGCTAAATGACAGCTACAGCGCGGTTGTCCAGTTCTGGGAGGGCGTCATATGACTTCCTCCCAGAACACGCTCTCCCACTTGCCCCCAGCAGCGGTCACCTGGCAATCTCCATGATAGCTGTGTCCTATGGACACAGCTGATCATGTGATGTGGTAAAAGGCCAATCACAGCAGCCTTTTACCATGTGATCAACTGTGTCCAATGACAAAGCAGATCACCGGGTAAATACAGTTGCCGGTTATCTACTGCACTTGCAGCGTGAGGAAAGTACTGCCAAGAACCGGCAATTGGCAGAGGACAGATCGGCACCGATCATCAGTGCCCTGATGATCAGTGCCACCCACCTTTGCCTAGCAGTGCAATTTATGAGTGCCCAGCAGTGCCACCCACCAGTGCTGCCCATCAGTGTAGCATAATTAGTGCTGTTTTTCCGTGCCACCTCATCAGTGCTGCCGATCCGTGCTGCCCAATCAACGCACATCAGTGAAGGAGAAAAATTACCCGTTCGCAAAATTTTATAATAGAAACAAAAAAAATGTTTTTTCAAATTTTTTGCTTTTTTTTGTTTTTGTTTATAGCACAAAAAATAAAGACACCCAGCGGTGATTAAATATTACCAAAAGAAAGCTCTATTTGTGTGAAAAAAATGATAAAAAATCTCATATGGGTACAATGTTGCATGATGGTGCAATTGTCATTCAAAGTGCAACAGTGCTGAAAGCTGACAATTGGCCTGGGCACGAAGGGGGTATAAGTGCCTGGTAGGCAAGTGGTTAAAGCCAGGTTCCAGGCTTAAGTCAGCAGCTACAAATACTGTAAAATACAAAAAAAATAGTGCTGCGCTACAACTAACCCCTAACTCACTGTGTAAGTGAAATATAAATCAGCAAAAAAGTAAACAACATCCGACAGAATACCCTTCAGGGCATCAATAAATGATTCTAAGCTCTATCCTAATAAAGGATAAGACCTACTACTAACCATAGTGTGAAGTGACACACAATACAAAATAAATAATTAAATAAAGTGACACAAAAGAAAATAAGGTAAACACTTGACTGACCCCCTACCAGGGAGTATATAAAAACATTACAAATTAAGCACTAAACACGTGACAAATGTGATATTAAATCATACATAAATAATGAAGTGAAATGGCAACAATACCGCAATGATGGTACATCCACGTGTAATTCAGTGAATCTTCCCGTTTAGTGTGCACGCTCGCCTCCACAAGTTGATCCACATAACAGGTTAGATTAGGCATAACTCCCTTTCCTCATTCCTCCATGTGTCCTGGCCGCTGGAAACTCCATATCACTGGAACCCATAGGGTATAATATTCAGATATGCAATAAAAGACAGGGGCTCCTAATAGTGCAGTAGGGTTCCATTTATTAAAAATTATCAAATAATGCAAAGAGTGCACTCACATATGGTAAAAGGCATAGTCACCCTCAAACAGCATGGACAAAGATGGTAGCGATTGTCACTGTACTGGAAATTATGTCACCACACTTCCTTTTGACGTGTTGCGTCACACATTACGTGAATTCATCAGGGATCCCTGGTGGTGGTGGATAGCACAGCACACCAAAGGGGAAGATTCACTGAATTACATATTGTGGATTTATCGTCATTGCAGAATGCCTCTTATATGAACTTGTTGCCATTTCACTTATTATGTATGAATTAATATCACATTTGTCACGTGTTTAGTGCTTCATTTGAAGTATTTTATATACTCCCTGGTAGGGGGTCAACCAGGTGTTTACCTTATTTTCTTTTGTGTCACTTTATTTAATTATTTATTTTGTATTGTGTGTCACTTCACACTATGGTTAGTAGTAGGTCTTATCCTTTATGAGGATAGAGCTTAGAATTATTTATTGATGCCCTGAAGGGTATTCATCTTATGGTTTGAGGCTCTGTCAGATGTTTACTTTTTTGTTGATTTATATTTTTCTTACACAGTGAGTTAGGGGTTAGTTATAGCGCAGCATTATTTTTTTATTTTATTTACTTTTGTGTAGTGGTGGAAGACTTTGCGGTGTTTGCTGCTTTTTAGTTTAGTTTGATTCACATTTTGGCAGTGAATTAGATCCTTATTATAATTACAAATACTGTAGCTGCTGACTTTAACCACTTATACCCCCTTCTTTACCAGCCCAATTTTCAGCTTTCAGAGCTGTCGCACTTTGATTGACAATTGCGCGGTCATGCAAGATTGTACCCATATGAAATTTTTATCATTTTTTTTCTCACAAATAGAGCTTTCTTTTGGTGGTATTTAATCACTGCTGAGTGCTTTACTTTTTGCGTAAAAACAAAAAAAGTGCAAAAAAATTGAAAAAATAAAAATTTTTCTTTGTTTCTATTATAAAATTTTTCAAACAGGTAAATTTTCTCCTTCAATGATGTGCGATGATGAGGCGGCACTGATAGGTGGCACGGATAGGCAGCACTAATGAGGTGGCACTGATGATGGGTACTGATAGACAGCACTGATAGGTGGCACTGACTGGCGGCACTGCTAGGCATTGACTGGTGCAACTGATGGGCACTGATTGGCACAACCGCTGGGCACTGACTGGCAGCACTGCATTGATGGGCACAGGTGGGTGGCACTGCTGGGTGGCCCTGCTGGGCACAGGTGGGGAAATTGGTGGGTGGCACTGCTGGGCACTGATGATCGGTGCCGATCCCTGCTTTGACAACTGCCGGTTCTCGGCAGTACTTTCCTCGCGCTCTGACAGCATGAGGAAAGTACAGCCGAGAACCGGCAATTGCATTTCCCGGTGATCAGCGTGTCATTGGACACGGCTGATCGCGTGATAAAAGGCCGCTGTGATTGGCCTTTTACCACATCACGTGATCAGCTGTGTCCTACGGACACAGCGATCATGGAGATCGCTGGGGGCGCGCAGGAGAGCGTGTTCTGGGAGGACGTCATATGACGCCCTCCCAGAACTAGCCGGCTGTAGTGTAGCCGTCATTCGGCTATCTGCGGTTGGCAAGTAGTTAATATACCTGTCCAGGGATTCAGCGATGTCCTCACCTGAGTAGATTCTTCAATCGGCTTCAGGTGCAGGAGCCGGCGTCTTCAGTAATGGAAACCGGAAATGTGGCTTCACGGCCGGTCTACAACTACACATGCTCAAAGCGCACTACGCTTTATTAATGGGTCACAGTCTTCTGGGACCTTAGAAGTGTCCCAGAAGGCTGCAGGGGGAAAGAGGGGGCAACATTTCTGGTTCAGATCATCGCCCCCCCCCCCCCCCCCATAAAGTGCCAAATGTGGCAGTAGAAGGGGGGGGGGTGCAGACAAGCGTAACTTCCCCTTTTGTGGAGAAGAATGTATTTAATTATAGTTGAATTCTCCCTGTTACTTGTGACCATGTTTTCCTGATCATTTTATGGGGCCAATATGTTCACACCTAGATTTTTTACTAATATGTTTTAAAATCATTTTTACACTCCTCAGCAATGTGCCTCTCATAATCAATTTTAGCTTCATTCTTAGTAGTTTACCCTGCATTGACATTTTTTTATCTTTTTACACCAATGTTGAAAACCATGGTGCCCAAAGGGACTTATGAAAAACCTAACAACTGCCATAGCTGAACTTTCCTTTTGAGAATGCTCGTTCCCTGGCTACCTTTTGTCTTTCAAAACACAGGTTTTAACAGGGACAAAAATAATAGGCCCTATGCTTGTTCAGGCTCAGTGACTTACCAAGATAAATGGCAGTGGCCAGCATGACCGCCCTTCAAAAACAGTTCAGTGATGGCAGCTCTTGTGTTTTTTGCCTTAAATTGTGTTCAGTTTTGTGTTGTTTTGAAAAAGAGGCTTTGTATTGTAACTTAACACCCAACTAAACCTTCAGTCTAAACCGGCTAAATAGATTCCAGGCACATAAAAAAAATAACACTGGAGCAGACATAATCTGGAGCAGCTTATGCACAGTAACCAATCAGCTTCTAGCTCAAGCTTTTTTAATTTAGCTTTGAAAATTAAAGCTAGAAGTTAACTGGTTGCCATGCACAGCTGCTCCAGATTCTGGTCACATGAGTCTTCTTAAATACCCCTCAATATGTTCAATGTCTTACAATTTTGTTTTTTTTTTTCTAAAGTAGCCACAGCTTGAGAGAAAAGTCTTTCCCCCTTCCAGGAGCTGCAGAGCGGGACCTTTGCTCTATGATAGTAGAGGTTCTATTGCAGAGCTTGACACATGAGTAAGAACTAGAGCTGGCTCAGAAGGGAGTGTCAGACCTCTAAAAAGAACAGAAATAAAGGTTCCATTGGACTTCAAGAGGCTTGCAAAGGTTTCAGGCCTTATTGATGCAGTGTGCCACACCCTCAAACTGGATGATCAGCTAAATGCACAGGTGTCACACTGGCAGCCCTTCAGCTGTTACCAAACTACAAGTCCCATGAGGCATTGCAAGACTGACAGTTACAAGCATGACTCCCAAACGTAGAGGCATGATGGGACTTGTAGTTTTGCAACAGCTGGAGGGCCGCCAGTTTGACACCCCTGGCCTAATGCATCTACCAGTACTCTCTCTTGCTTTATGCCCCACAAAGCTCTAAAGATGACCACACACTGATCGAAATTTGGCCTGTTCCTTCCAAACGGTCTAAATTTTGATCAGTGTGTGACCATCCTTGCTCAACAGAAGTAAATAGTTTGAACATCTGTTGAAAGACATGTTGGAAAATGTTTCTTGGTCAGCAACTACAGCCGTTGATCAGTGTATTTTGACAGCTGTGGGTGCCGCTGTCAGAATACAATATCCTGGCATTGAGAATTGGAAGCACTGCGATCAGACTTTTGTGCCTCCCAAACGTTTGTTGGGACTATACCTCCTTAATGAGGTGTTTGTTATCAAGTGGTTTCTTCCACCTGTGTATCCGGTCATCTCTTACAAGAACCTCACTTATAAAACACTGGAAGCTCTTTTTAGGGCCATGTTCTTTTTGGTGCGTTCTGGCAGTAATTCTTTGATGCCAGGCCATGGCTGAATGGATTAAATTCCTCAAGCCTAATATGACTGATGCTGGCATTGAAATATAGATCACTGACTGAATAGACTAGATCTCTTTTGGCTTTAAATTTTAGCTGGTATAGTTTGCTGAAAGCCATCTTTTGTCTTGCATGTTATTTTACCGCAGACGGACTGCAGCTTTAAAACCATTTAGCAATGGTTATCCTACCAAGATCCGGAACCGGTGCCGCCAGCTCCCTAACAGCCATGGCTCATCCCTCATGTCTGCAGGGATTACCCCGCTGACAGAATGTAAACAAAAAAAAAGACATTTAAAAAAACACCATGCACTAAAACACAATATAATACCTAATTGTTTGGTAAAATATAAAAGATGATGTTAGGCCAATCGCTATAGGCGATGCTTTAAAAGCCTTTACAGATTACCACTTTAGATTTACATAGGAGGTCTGGAACTAGAGTTATTGCTCTCGCTCTGACATTCGCAGCGATACCTCACGTGTGATGCAATTGCCATTTAACGTGTGGGGGACTTTCAATTTGTTTTACATTTTATTTAGTTACATCTTTTAAATTTAATTTTTAAACACTGTACTATAAAATACATTTTTACATTTTTTAACACTGTACTATTAATTTTTAGTTTATCAACTTTATTGCTATCACAAGGGATCAGCAACACCCCTTGTGATAGCATGGGCCATGACAGGTCCTTTTCATGGAGAGATCTGGGACAATGGCTTGTTTGCATGAGACTGAAACTGGAAGTGATGCAATCTTTGCTGCTTTCGGTATCACCAGTACATACTTAGTGGACTATAAAAACCAGCAGAAAGACTGTCAAGTTCCAAATTTCTCTAGGAAAGTAAAACAGGCCTCTTAAAAGGAGCTCAGGCACCACATACCAGTCCCATTTTGGAAAGGTTCACTTTGTTGGTAGTTTTATGAGAGTACATTTCAGGAATCTTTCCACAAGAGGGTTTGATGCCCACCTAATATTTGTCAAGATGTCAAGAGAGGACAGGGCTAAACTTGCACTCTTAAGGAACTTGTGTTTAGACCTTTATCCAGTTCTTGCAGAAGAAATTTCAGGATGTAGGCTTGTAGCACGAGGGTGTCCCAAAATCTCTTAAGATGCAAATGTAAGATAATTTTCCCATATAAAGTAGTACACACTGTTTGTGTACACTTGACTGTCATTAATGTGTCTATCATAGCTTGAGAACATCCCATGTACTCTAACCTTTCCCTTTCAAATTCCATACTGTTATGTGCAGTTTTTTTTAAGACATGGATACAAGCTGTGTTCCTGTGATAGTATACCCTGAATAGCAAGTTATTGGTCTTTCCACAGCCAAATGCAGACGCAAGGGAAACCACAGGCTCCTGGGCCAATACGGAGCTATCACTAATTGTGAAACTGCCTGTAGCTTTAACGCATCCAGAGACCTGAAAATGAACAGGGTCAGTGGAGTGATGTAGCCTAGGCTGAAGTTGCATGAGTGGTGAAGAAAATCCACCCCTCCTGCTATGTTGTACCAAACGCAGCTTATGTCACAAGGGCAGTTTGCAGTCTGAGGACATAGTGCAAAGTCCACTTCAGAAGTCCCTTGGTGATGCCCTCAAAGACTCCCCAAGAACCACTTGTTGTCAACAATCTGCTGCGATGGTCTGCTAACTGGTTCCTGGGCCGCTGTTATGTATACTGCCTTAAAACTGCATACAGTTTGTTGGGGCCCATTTTATAAACAATTCCACATTCACTACAAACTCCTCCTACCTCTCCCATGCTTCATGTATGAGATATCCAGGCCAATGCGAGAGAGGGGATGCAGACACAAATCATCATTTACTGCCATGATGCTCCAGCAAAAATGTTTAGCTGTACATACATTTTTAAGTGGCTAATAACTACAAGTAACAGGCATGCACTTAAGTGTCTACTAGTAACTAAGTTACTTATTACGTGTACATTTCTTTTTATGTCTAAAATTATACTTCATATCTTTCCTTGCTGTTGCTGGCTGTGGTCCTTTATCAACATGCTTTTCAATCTGCTGTATACGGTGTCTGACTGAACTATACTTTTCTGCCTCTTGCCAGGGACACTCAAATTGTTTGGACAGAACTTGTTTTATTTGGAAGCACTGGTTATTAGAGTAAAATTCCCATCTGTCTTTTTTTGGTGCTGTAAGCATTCGATTGCTTGCCTTGTTTCTACTCTCAGGGCAGAGAATCCAAGGTCTTGTTTAACTTGTCTGCGTTGATAGGCAAGCTGTAACAAAGCAAACACCAATCTAAGAAGCCACACCATTTGCTGACAGATTACATGCTAGTTCATATAGGTGTGTGTACATATAAATAAACAAGGATTGAGGCACTCTCAGGTGAGGCAGGAGAAGAATTAAAGCAATTATACACTATATTGCCAAAAGTATCGGAACGCCTGCCTTTACACGCACACAAACTTTAGTGGCGTCTTAGTCTGTAGGGTTCAATACTGAGTTGCACCACCTGCCCACCTTTGCAGCTATAACATCTTCAACTCTTCTGGGAAGGCTGTCCACAAGGTTTAGGAGTGTGTCTATGGGAATGTTTGACCATTCTTCCAGAAGAACATTTGTGAGGTCAGGCACTGATGTCAGATGAGAAGGCTTGGCTTGAAGTCTCCGCTCTAATTCATCCCAAAGGTGTTCTATCTGCTTGAGGTCAGGACTCTGTGCAAGCCAGTCACGTTCCTCCACCCCAAACTCGCTCATCCATGTCTTTATGGACCTTGCTTTGTGCACTGGTGCACAGTCATGTTGGAACAGGAAGGAGCCATCCCCAAACTGTTCCCACAAAGTTAGGAGCATGAAATTGTCCAAAATGTCTTGGTATACTGACGCCTTAAGAGTTCCCTTCACTGGAACTAAGGGGCCAAGACCAACCCCTGCAAAGCAACCTCACACCATAATCCGCCCCCTCCACCAAACTTTACACTTGGCACAATTAAGTCAGGCAAGTACCATTCTCCTGGCAGCCACCAAACCCAGACATGTCCATCACATTGTCAGATTGAGAAGCGTGATTGGTCACTCCAGAGAACACATCTTCACTGCTCAAGAGTCCAGTGGTGGCATGCTTTATACCACTGCATCCGCTTTGCATTGCACTTGGTGATGTAAGGCTTGAATTCAGCTGCTTGGCCATGGAAATCCAATCCATGAAGCTGTGCTAATCTGAAGGCCATATGAAGTTGGAGGTCTTTAGCCATTGCCACACAGTTGGCAACTTCTGTGCACTGTGCTCTCAGCATGTGCTGACCCTGCTCTGTCATTTTACATAGCCTACCACTTTGTGGTTGAGTTGCTGTTGTTCCCAGTTACTTCCACTTTGTTAGAAGACCACTAATTGTTGACCATGGAATATTTTATTTAGTAGAAAGGAAATTTCATGGTTGGACTTACTGCACAGATGGCAACCTATCACAGTGCCATGCATGAATTCATGGAGCTCCTGAGAGCAACCTGTTCTTTCACAAATGTTTGTAAAAGCAGTCTGCATGCCTAGGTGCTTGATTTTATACACCTGTGACCATGGAGGAGATTGAAACACCTGAAGCCAATGCTTTGGAGGGCTGGCCCAATACTTTTGGCAATATAGTGTATCTGTGTGATTATGTATGAACATGCACACTTTTGGCAATAGTGTTTAGTGTAGCCCTTCTTATCAATGCCTTTCATTCTCCTGCTGCAAGACCTGCAGGTACCCAAACTCTTACGTGTCTGGCTACTGCACATAGGCAGATCTTCATCAATGGGTACAGTTACAACTAGGAAAAATATATAACATACACACATGCTGTGCTTTATTGTCAAAGTATTGCATTATGTTACCAGATAGTGGTATAGATACCAGGCAGAGGTGTGTTGCCTTATTTGCTTGGGCCATTCATATGTTCCCCCTCCTGGTCAGCACTACAGTTCCTAGCTAGACCCTCCTTGTTTGCTTATACTTGCCCAGTTTAGCAACGCACATTTACACATTATCCTACAATTACCTCTGGGTCGGCTCTCCTGGAGCATTGTGAATTCAGAGCTCTCCATTGGCACTAGCTCTTGCAGGCAAGGATTTTATTCTTTTTCCCAGTGGACTGGTACTGCGGTTGCATTTCCACATCTTAGAAATGGCAGGACTGTAGTGTGGCAATGTAAAGGTTGCAGGTAGATTTGAGACACTATTAAACTCAAAACAGTAATACAGAGGATGACAGTTGTTTGGCCACCTCCCACCCACCATATAGTAAGATGACAGGTGCAAGATGGTTCTCTTGTTCTGGGAGAACGTCATATGAAATCCTCCCATTCTAACCACGCATGCGCAGCTCCCGGAACGCATCGATCGGCGGTGTGTCCCTCAGACACAGCAGATCACCAATCTACAGAAAAAGGCGAAGATGTCGGCTCAGTCATGTGCTCAGCTTTGTCCGATCACATGTAAAACAGGGAAATGCCAGTTATCAGCATTTCTCACAGGGGACATTTATACTGATCATCAGGGCACTGATGATTAGTGTGTCCTGATGAGCTGTGTTGCCCCAGCAGCACCACCTGTCAGTGTCCATCAGTGCCAGCTCAGTGCTACATTTCAGTGTTACCCATCAGTGCTACCTATCAATGCCAGTCAGTGCAGCCTGTCAGTGCCATATATGAGTGCTACCTTTCAGTGCCCATCAGTGATGCCTGTCAATGCCACCTATCAGTACAGCCTCATTAGCGCACATCAGTGGAGAAAAATCACTTATTTACAAAATTTTATAAAAAAAAACTAAGAAAAAAGTTTGTTTAAAATTTTCAGTAGTTTTTGGTTTAAGAAAAAATAAAAAACCCAGGAGGTGATTAAATACCACCAAAATAAAGCTCTATCTACCACAAAAAAATGATAAAAATTTAATTTGGGTACAGTGTTGCATGACCACACAATTGTCATTCAAAGTTTGACAGCACTGGAAATTGGCCTGGGCAGGAAGGAGGTATAAGTGCCCTGCAGGCTAGTGGCTAAATAAGACACTTCAAAAAAAAAAAACTAACTGTTGGTATCATCTCTCTCCTAGCTGTTCAAATACATGGGAACATTCTGCCACTCAAGACTTACACTGTAAGAAGAACAAGAACTGGATGGTATGGCAGACCAGAAACTGGCCCAATTGTCACGTGAATTAGTTGGACACTAACTATAGGATACATATTTTATCTCCATGTGTTTGAGGAAACCTACTCCTGCCATGCTTTCTGTTGCCATTTGTTTTAATTCCAATCAACTTTCTTTCTGCAGCATTTGAAATATCTACAGCCACAAGCACTGAAAACATAATGCAAATATTACATTACGTTGAAAAAAAAACAAGAGCTACTGCTGAAACTACCCTTATGAAAATTGTTGTCTACCTTCATTTCCTTGTGTAGCTGACCTAGAACAAGATGTAGATAAGAACTTCTATAATTTCTAGGATTTTGTCACATCTGCATACACACGCTAACTCTACCCTTCTAGTATGGATGGAGGAATTTGCACTGATGGCTACTGTATTCAATCAGCATGCAGTTATTGTTCAGCCAACAACTTCCCACCTGGCTTAGTCAACTTTTAAATTGATATTTGTCTGGGCTGGTGGTGTAACCAACAGAGCCACCCAAAACTGGCATTCAATAAAATTCTGACTAGATTTTTTTTTTTGGACTGTTACAGCTGAAATAGAGATGTTAGATCACACATCATCATTTTGAAATCAGATTTTGGTGCAACTGAGCCTATATGCCTTGGGTTCTACTCCTGTTAGCTACAAAAAAGAAAACCTGTAATATTTTGCTGTCCTAGCCCATCCATGGTTAAAGCCCACCTTCCACTGCCCTCCAACTAAACCTATGCAAATGCCTATTTTATCTACTTGAAGTCACAGATACCCAAAAGGTCCTTCTCTTTACTTTTTGGAGTCCTCCTTCAGGTGTCCACATCACTGCCTGCACTATTTGAACACCTCCTATTGGTGAAGACAATACTTCCAGTGACCGATCCTCTCTATGTTCCAGACGCAGGAGAACACATGGAGGTGGTGAGAGGACCAGTGCCCAAAAAGAGAACAAACAAGGAAAATGACTAGTCCTCACAGTGGGAAATTCATTTGGCTCTTGGATGAAACTATAAATATGGTCATTTTACACTGGAGGATGGATAAGGAAGAAGTTTTTGGCAAGAAGACTAAAATGAGTAATGTAACTGATGCACAATACAGTTGAGTTTCATTTTTACCTCAAGTTAGGCTTTAAAGCAATAAAAAAAAAAAAATACCTTTCCAAAGTCATACTTACCTGCCCTGTGAAATGGTTTTGTACAGAATGGTCCTTTTCATCCTCTTCTAGGGGCCCCAGGCAGCAACATCCACTCCTCCTTGGCAAGTGCCCTATGATCCCAAGCCAGGCTAGCTTAGCCCTAACCCACCCCTATTTCCTCCTCAGGATCTAATTAGCAGCAGCAAATGGCACTTGCAACTGCATCCATAGCCAGTGAGGAGAGAGCAGTGCTGCTGTTCTTGGGCACAGTGCTGAATCAGGATCAAGTTCAGGTAAGGATTTGGGAAGGGGAGGAGGAATATGTGATTATATTGAGGAAGGGTTTTTTTTTTTTACACTAATGCAGAGACTGCATTAAGGTAAAAAGACTATAGCCTTTATAATAACTTTAAGCATTTTGTGCATACTAATGCCCCTCTGTAGACCTTGATATAAAATGATTTCCCTTAACCAAAGATCTTTCCCCACCATAAAACTCTCAAAAGGCCCTAGGACCAATACAGTAGACCAAGTTTCAAACTCAAAACAAGATATCGTTATGGAAAGAAGGTGTTGGGCTCTTCAGCGATAGGTGGTCAGAATCAGAAGCAGCACAAGGGATAAATGGTTAGCACTTCCGCCCGGCAGTACTAGGGTCGTTTGTTCGAATCCCAACCACGGCACCACCTGCCTGGAGTTTGCATGTTCTCCTTGTGTCTGCGTGGGTTTCCTCCGGGTACTCTGGTTTCCTCCCACACTCCAAAGACATGCTGGTAGGTTAATTGGCTCCTGTCTAAATTGTCCCTAGTATGTGTATGTATGAATGTGAGTTAGGAACCTTAGATTGTACACCCCTTGAGGGTTAGGGACTGATGTGAATGTACAATATATGTATATAAAGTGCTGCGTAAACTGACAGTGCTATATAAGTACCTCAAATAAATAAAACACAAGGACAGCAAGTTATCTAGTAACTACAGGAAATTCTTACACACACACACAAAACACATTCATTCTGCCACAACAAAGGCAAATACATTTTATTTTTTTTCTTGCCTCCCAGTGTTTGACACGTGCACATCTCTCAGTCATGCTCAAAACAAAGTAAATATTTATAGCAGAGAATTATTTCTACATTTATTTTATACCAAAAAAAGTCATATTACATAAAGATTTTTTTTATACAACCATTGAAAAAGAGCACTGAAGACATTTGTAGCACCTATGAGATTTCACAGTTACTTTTTCCTGATTACCCAGGAGTAAAACAATTATACATTCTAAGGCAGTGGTTCTCAACCTGGGGGTCGAACGACCCTTTCACAGGGGTCCCCTAAGACCATCAGAAAACACATATTTCCAATGTGTAAAGAGCAGCTACTGTGTAGAAAGCAGCTGCTGTGTTGAAAGCAGCAGTATTGGAGGTAAAACGACACTCATGAATTATAATTTCTGGGTAAATAATTTTATGGATGGGGGTCACCACAACATGAGGAACTGTATTAAAGGGTCACGGCCTTAGGAAGGTTGAGAACCACTGTTCTAAGGGGAACTTTACCATACAAACACCTAACATTTGGCCATGCTTTCAACAATTTACACAAAGGGGAAACTTCAGGTCTAGCAGCTCTAGGTCTGTACAGTCAACATCTTTATAATCACAGAAACAAAATCATTCTAACAGTGAAAGGAAGTTATGCAGCACCAACTGGGAGCGATAGCCATAATCTGGCCACACTGTTTTATGTATCAAAATATCTGCTCAGCTTAAAGTGGAACTACAATCTCTCAATCAATATGGACTGTTTTTAATCCTTATAGCATCGGTAAATAGAGAAAGTATAACATATTTGCATGTTTAAATTTTTACATTTCTTACTTCCTGGTTTCCAGGGCTAGGCAATGTCGTCATACATCACAGGGGTCTTCAGGGGGAGAAGTATCCCCAATTAAGCACCCCCACCCACCTGCATGCCTGAGCTAAGGGTATATCAATTTCAGGAAGTGAATTCTACATTAAGCATCTGCCCTTACTCAAAGTAGTCAAGGCCAGAATGCTAGGGGGGTGTTTTTTGAAGGGATTCCTCAACAAAATAAAGCATGGGGCATGGATGGATGAGTTTGCTGTGAATATTTAATAAGGAATTAAATTGAGTTTTTGGTGTTCAAATGCAGTGTAGTTACTCTAAATATTTTTTATTCACAACACAATTATTTCCTTAAACTAATGTAGAGGTATAGCAACTGTTCTTAAAAATCAGTTAATAAAAACCTTGTATGAAATGTCTGATTACCAGATTAATTTTGTTTTCCCTTTGAGAGGTATTTGGACTCACAGTTCATTAACAAGTGAAGGATTTTTATTTTCAAATCTGCTTTTTTTTTTTTCTTTGAACAGAGTGCAATGAGACTTAAAAAAATTGCAGTCACATGGGCAAAAAAAAAAAAAAAATTCTTATCCTGGTGCTATAACTGGCAATAGGTTTGGTTCACAAAGCCTTAAGCACATTGTGGAAGGTTAGTATAAACTATGCGTACTAATGTCAATACTACAGCCCAAGGCATTTTCAGTTCTATGTGGGATGTGCTACACATACATGTTCGTAAATGTGCATAAAAGATCCCTTGTCTTATCTCACTGTTCCATAGATGGTTGAGAGAGAGTGAGTGTGTGTGTGTATAAAATTAAAATGGGTGGTCATACTACACACACCAAAAAAAAGTAAAGGAACACTTGGAAAAAATAACAGATCTCAATGAGGAAAAATAGCATGCTGGATATCTATACTGAAATGGACTGGATAATGTGTTAGGAATGCAAGAATGCCCCATCGTTTGTAGGTTAATTTTCATTTCCATCAGAGGACAGAATTCAAAGACACCCCAAAAATCAAAGTGAAAAAATTAGGCAGCAGGCTAGTCTATTTTGCTGCAATTTCATTGCAGCAACTCAAAATGGTACTCAGTAGTTTTTGTATGGCCCCCACGTGCTTGTATGCATGCCTGACGTCGGGGCATGCTCCTAATGAGACAACAGATGGTGTCCTGGGGTATTTCCTCCCAGATCTGGACCAGGGCATCACTGAGCTCCTGGACAGTCTGAGGTGCAACCTGGGGGTGTCAGATGGACAGAAACATGATATCCCAGAGGTGTTCTATTGGATTTAGGTCAGGCGAGCATGGGGGCCATTCAATGGTATCAATTCCTTCATCCTCCAAGAACTGCCTGCATACTCTCATTGCATGAGCCTGTCCATTGTCGTGCACCAGGAGGAACCCAGGACCCACTGCACCAGCGTAGGGTCTGCCATTAGGTATCAAGATGAAATCCTTGGACCCATTTGTCAGTCAGCGTGCCATTGTCTAGTGTGTAGAGGTCTGTGCGTCCCTCCATGGATATGCCTCCCCAGACCATCACTGACTGACCACCAAAACAGTCATCCTGAATGATGTTACAGGCAGCATAACATTCTCCACGGCTTCTCCAGAACCTTTCACGTCTGTCATGTCACATATGGCAATCGAGCTCTATGGGGCCGGGAAGTGAGCACAGGGCCCACTAGAGGATGTCTGGCCCTCAGGCCACCCTCACGGAGTCTGATTGTTTGGTCAGAGACATTCACACCAGGGGCCTGCCAGATGTCATTTTGTAGGGATCTGGCAGTGCTCATCTTGTTCCTCCTTATACAAAAGAGCAGATATTGGTCCTGCTGATGGGTTAAGGACCTTCTATGGCCCTGTCCAGCTCTCCTAGAGTAACTGCCTGTCTTCTGGAATCTCCTCCATGCACTTGAGACTGGTGGGAGACACAGCAAACCTTCTGGCAATGGCACATATTGATGTGTCATCCTTGAGGAGTTGGACTGCCTGTGCAACCTCTGTAGAGTCCAGGTATTGCCTCATGCTACTAGCAGGGACACTGACCCTAGCCAAATGCAAAATTAGTGAAAAACAGTCAGAAAAGAGTAAGAGGGGAAAAAAAAAAAGTCAGTGACCTCCACCTGTAAAACCATTCCTGTTTTGGGGGTCATCTCATTGTTGCCCATCTAGTGCACCTGTTAATTTCATTAACACCAAAGCAGCTGAAACTGATTAACAACCCCCTCTGCTACTTAACTGACCAGATCAGTATCCCAAGAGTTTAATTGACTTGATGATATACTCTAATTAAAGTGTTCCTTTAATTTTTTTTATTAGATAGATCTCTATATGAAAAAAAATCTCCACTTGTTAACACCAAATCCATATTTCTGAACTACTGTAAAGACAACATAAGTATCCATAAGGCAAGTTCTCCCTGTACCTGCGTGGATTTCCTCCAGAAACTCAGGTTTCCTCCCACACTCCAAAGACATGCTGGTAGGTTAACTGGATCCTGTCTAAATTGGCCCTAGTATGTGAATGGATGTATGAATGTAAGTTAGGGACCTCAGATTGAACACCCCTTGAGGGTTAGGAATTGATGTGAATGTACAATATATGTAAAGCACTTCAAAAATTTACAGCACTATACAAGTACCTGTAATAAATAATACTCAAGTATCCTAAGAGTGACAGCATACCCAGGCATATGACCAACTAATCTGTGCCTATGTTGTAGCACCTTATAGGGAATTTGTCACAGGTGAGGTTTAATTTCAGCAATGGAGGTTGGCATTGATCGACTCTCAAATGAGATGCTAACTGCAGAGCAGGTACATTTATTCTGCACATATCTGCTCTGCTCTTGAACTGACATTTTTGGATGATAGACTAACACTGTATGAATTCCGAAAATTTACTTTAAAAAAGGCACTCTTTCCTGAGGAGGAAAAAAAACCATGGGTCCTGCCATTACAGACCTCATTGGCCAAATGCTAGTTGCCTAGGTCTCATGCTAAATCATTTGCTTAAATACTAAGAGCCGCCAACCCATAGCAAGACTTCACATAAGGACTTTACATTTCCTTTTAGAGTGTGCATAATTGTTCTGGGTCATTGCCTCAGACAGGAAACATACAGATAAACAAAATTTCCAGCTGACAAGCATTTTTAGAAGTTTAGCAATGGCAGCCTCATATTTCTCACAGGAAAGGTTTACTTTATATTAAGGAAAAAAAAAAAAATCTATATCATTCAAAATCCAGATATACCCAGTTAACTGTCACTTAGCAGATGCAGGTCTAGCTCCCTATTTATACACAACAATTTTTTACCTTAAATATTGTTGTGCTTTAATGTTGAACTCTGGAATAAATAAGTCTAAATACAGGAAATATTCTGTATTTTTATTTGAATTGTAATTTCCTTTAGGTATTCATTTTCAGATCAGTGCTTGTGAAACAACTCCTACACTTTGCCTCTGTGCAGGAGCTTCCTGTAATACAGACTGGTCACTGCTGTTCTCTTCTAGGAGTAAGGAGACTGGTCTTGTATACACCTCCCTGATGTTTTCTATAGTGAGTCTGTAGAAAGTGACCTTGCTGGCTTCCACAGTCTGCAAGGGATATATGCAGCACATGGATAAATGGCACCGTTACAAGGTAATACCTGGGTTTGTAAAAGTATTTTATGCACACAAAAAGTGGATTCATAGTCTTTGTGGCTATTCAGAAATACACTTAAATGAACACATTTTGGGCCCAAAGTTCATTTTTAACTGAAATTTGCAGGTAGGAATGATACATATAACACAATATACATTTGTTTTTTTCAGACAGCCATGTCAACGATGTTTAGCAAACAAGAGCATTTACAAAAACGTACTAGTAGAAGCAAATACTAAATACACAAGTGGGTTTAAACTACTGCATTTTTCCAACAAGAAATCAGGGAGTTACCTGGTAACTCCATTTGCAGGAAACTTCCAGGAAGGCATACAAGCCCGATGGCCCACCAGACAGGAAACAACTCTCAGAGCACTTTAAAAGCAGCCCTCCTCATTGCTGTCTCTGTCTGTAAAAAGTAATTAAAAACAGGCAAAACATACTTTCAACATTAAACATAATGTTACATAATTAGGAAACAGACTGCCACCCTGGAAGAGTCCTAAAACTAGTAACCAGGTAACCAAACAACTTTCATCTCCTCTTCCAGGATGGAATACATTAGAGGATTATCAAGAAATTTACAGGAGACCAGGAAAACCAAACCAATAAAGAAAAAAAAAAAAAGTAGCTTAGAAGGTGCAAAGTCAACAGGCTACATATACATAGGAGATACGCAACAAGGATATCTATACACAAGGTGCTCTAAAGGTAAGAAGAATATCTTCATGTCTTAAATGAAAAAAAAATATATATATATCAATATTATATTTACAATGCATAAACAGTAAGTCTGTACTCTGCAGTGCTATCTTAACCAGGCAAATGAACTCAAAGGCTTTTTGCACACAGGTGGCAGAAGGGCTGTGAAAAGCGGCAGCTGACTAATGTTTTTACCACCCACCTCCAAAAAAATGAACATGGTGACCACTCTGGAGATATTGAGGCACCATAGGCACAGCAATGTGCACAGAGTTCCCCTGGTCCCTGCATGATCATAAGTCCTTACACACTAGTCACTGACCCACAGGAAAAATAGACAGGGGAAATGCCTGCTGTGGGGCAAGAAACACAAGACTGACGCAACCGAGAAAAGAGCTGCTTTTTTTTTAGTGTTTCCCATTTGACACGTGGAGCCATCTAATGTATGCTGTCCTGAAAGATGAAACAGAAGGTTAAGGTGGTTAGCCAGAGTAAATCCCTGCAAATTAAAGCAGTAGTAAACTGCTGCCATACAAAAAGATAAAAAAATCCACTGCAAGGCAATGCTATAATGTGCTAATATGCATTGCATACTAGCATGTTATGAAATACCTTGGAATAAAAGCCCTCCAGCAGCACACTGTCACTGTTGTAGGAGCATCCATCTTCCCTTGGTCTTCCTTCTGGGTTCACTTGCTCAGGTCCTTTAAATGGCTAAGCCTTGATGACGTCACTCCCAAAAATATGCACAATGGTCACGGTTTGCAGCACAGTATACAGTCCCTTCAGAGAGCATGTGCCGGTGACTTCCCCAGCTGCAACCAGTTAGATTATCTCCTAAACACTGCAAGTTTAGGAGATAATCACTGTACTTACACAGGTAAGCCTTATTATAGACTTACCTGTAGGTATAAGTTCTAAAGTGGACTTTACTACCACTTTAAAGTGATTTCCTTGGGGACCCCCAGGTCACAAAAAATACTATTCGCATTGGAAGATTACCCATCTATTACTTTTTGCAGAAAACCTAAAAATTTGGAATATTCTTTGATAATCATTTTCAAACGAGAATAGTAAACAGGACAAATAGAGAGAGTGAACCTCCCAAACAGGAACACAGACCGCAATAAAAACTGGCAAGCTTTCCAATCTCTCTCCAAAACTAAAAAATAAAAAGTTTTTCCATTAGCATTAAACTCAAAAACAAACATTTATTATATTGCAGCTTATCAGTTCTTAGATGTGTTGGCTGCATTCATTTTCTTTTTAAGGCTTTCAGCTGTTGATGCAGCCAGCAAGTCTGTTTTTCAAAAGCACAAGCTCTCTAGCAGAATGAATGAGCTTATATGAGACAAACCATTTAACAGTGGCAGGGGTGGTTAGAATGAACAGCTTTTATTTATTCATGTAAAGCTTTTATCCCAAAAGGAAAAACAGTTTTTCCGTAACGGATTGTAAAGTGTGAGCTGCAGTTTGGCTTTACTTAGTGTTTTTAAATCTAATAACACTCCCATCACAACAATGCTGCTGTTTGATGTGCTCATTCATCCAGAGTGGTATCTCACTAATACAGAAGGGTGTGTTAGTGGCTAGGTCACCAGGTGAAAAACAGAGGGAAGGAAACAAAACACAAAGAAAACCAGATGCAGCCACCACATCTGTTTGTTAAGCTGCAATATACCCAACTACATTTTTGGTTTTGGGTTTAATACTGCTTTGTTGTTTACCTTAAAGCGTTTTCCGCATTAATGTAAAAACTTCAATGGTCAGCTCTCTCCCAGCCACCCGTAAATACTTACTTTTAACCTCTTAAGGGGACACAGTTATGATGTTAGCAGCTTCTAGGAGTAGAAAGATCATGTTATTTGAACAAATGCAGGATCTCTATTTTTCTCAACTTCAGAAACTAGCCAACACAGAGATCCCCTGAACTGCAAACAGTCTGTTCCGCAGAAGCAGACTGGTAGTAGGTAAGTCCAAACATTCATTAGAATACCACAAGTGTAATAAAAGCGCCACACCCTTAATACTTTAAAGCAGCAATTCCACCTCAAAGAAACCAAATAAATTTCTTAGTGCTATAACTTAAATCAAGGAATGCGCTAAAACCACAAACTATTCCTAATTTAGTGTAGAAACATTAGTGCAAAAGATATATATATCTATTATCAATTAATATCAAAAAATATCAAAATTATGTGCAAAACATAAGTAATTTAAATAATTAAATTTGTGAATATAAAAAAAAACAAAAATGTCCAATTCTGAATTTCTTCAAATGTCCAAATAAATCCTTTCCAAATTCAGGTGCTCTCAAAGAAATTGTGCCAAAATCCACCACCAAAAGTAAAGTTGGGTAACTCACCAGAGCTCCATGCTGATCAATCTCTAGATCAGCAAAAAACGCTTTTTGCTCTGGGAGCAGATGCAATGAATCAACTTCTCAGGTGTGATGATCAATAGCTACACATTCATCCATAAGGTAGGTATCCACCACTCAATATAATGGTTCCAGGAGCATTATATCACTCTCTCTTTTTATATCTCTCCACCGAGGTCATGTTTGGGAATGAAAGAGAAAAATCATGGTGCAGCCAGTTTTTTTTATAAAAGTATCCAACAATTTAATAAAGATTTACACTCACAAAAAGGGTGTCTTCACCGACACCAGTATAACAGCATAAAACAGCAAATGGTATAACAGTCTCCTGTTCCCCGTACACTCACTACAACGCTCGTGACTTAATTTTCTCCACAAACGTCAGCATCCAGTAAGCCCTACTAGTTTCGTCATGAATGATGTCTTCAAGGGGCGGTCAAGACGTCATTCATGACGAAACTAGTAGGGCTTACTGGATGCTGACGTTTGTGGAGAAAATTAAGTCACGAGCGTTGTAGTGAGTGTACGGGGAACAGGAGACTGTTATACCATTTGCTGTTTTATGCTGTTATACTGGTGTCGGTGAAGACACCCTTTTTGTGAGTGTAAATCTTTATTAAATTGTTGGATACTTTTATAAAAAAACTGGCTGCACCATGATTTTTCTCTTTCATTCCCAAACATGACCTCGGTGGAGAGATATAAAAAGAGAGAGTGATATAATGCTCCTGGAACCATTATATTGAGTGGTGGATACCTACCTTATGGATGAATGTGTAGCTATTGATAATCACACCTGAGAAGTTGATTCATTGCATCTGCTCCCAGAGCAAAAAGCGTTTTTTGCTGATCTAGAGATTGATCAGCATGGAGCTCTGGTGAGTTACCCAACTTTACTTTTGGTGGTGGATTTTGGCACAATTTCTTTGAGAGCACCTGAATTTGGAAAGGATTTATTTGGACATTTGAAGAAATTCAGAATTGGACATTTTTGTTTTTTTTTATATTCACAAATTTAATTATTTAAATTACTTATGTTTTGCACATAATTTTGATATTTTTTGATATTAATTGATAATAGATATATATATCTTTTGCACTAATGTTTCTACACTAAATTAGGAATAGTTTGTGGTTTTAGTGCATTCCTTGATTTAAGTTATTCATTAGAATACACCTACACTGAAAGAAGGGAAAAGGGGATAATTCATAACCTGGCCAGAATCTGGAAAATAGTTTGAGAGGACTTGTGGGACCAAAAGACCAGCTTTGTGATCTGGTCAAATTTCAAATTCTCTGGAGGAGGTGAAAAGTAGGGACAGTAGTAGTGCTAAGGGATAGAATGGATGGGAAATACTCAAGGAGTATAGATGTTATGAATATCATAGTGGTGCCAGGAAAAAAGGGAACAATGGTGCAACACTACTAGAGTACATTGAAGAGTCAGGCCCTCACAAAGCAAGCAAGTATAAAATGATCCCAGTCTATCTTGGAAGTCACAAAACCCTTCAAGAAAGGGAGAGGGCTTGAAGATGTCAAGCAACCCAAGCAAAGCAACCAACCTTGATGGAAAGGGACTCCATTGCACTGGAGCGTAGGAGCAAATGAGAAACCAATCTCAAAAGACAGATTTCTACCAGGGAAGCAATCCAATAGATTTCTACCAGGGTAGGAATCAGATTGTTGAGCGTCTAAATAATTCTGGAGAGATGCACAAGGGGTGCAGTAATAACAAAAGAGACAGATCCAAATTATTAGCGTGGAAGCTACAAGAGGACACCTGTATATCCACAACTGCGAAGCTATATACTAGTAAGGGCCCAGCAAGAAACCACCTCCCACTTGCAAAAGTGAAGGTGTGCCTTTATGCAAAAAACAAAAAAACCTTTAAGCCTCAAGATCTGCTGACTGAGTGGGGAGGTAAGACTAACGTTATCAGGAACTACTGTATTGAGATATGACTGAGGAACCCTATTCTTCATCTCCTAAGATGAGCTGCAATGAGGCTACCATGCAGCCCGAGCAGCAGAAACATCAGAAACAGCAGCGACAAGGGCAGAATAAAAAAAAAAAAATCAGACTCTTAAAACAGGGGCAAGTAAATCAAATGTTCCTTAAGCATATCCATTGTATGCCACATACAAACCCAAAGCGCCCCATGCATCCATACAGACATTACACCCTTGCAAAACACAAACTTGAATGCTTACAAAAGACCATCGTAGCTAAACCACGGGGTTTCAGAAATGTAATCTCTAGGGCATGAGGGTTTGTCCTTGAGTGGTGTTTAGCAGATTTGATCCACCATGACATGAAGTCACAAACTTGGGTCACCACCAATAGGGGATGGACAATTACTGCAGACAACTCAATTGAAGCCTAACTAGGAATGCTAATTTTTTTTTAACATGGTGCCAAATGGAACCAAGTCTTAGTGTTTCAGCCTGGCAGGCCTTGCTCAGTATTGGAGTCCTCAGGCTGGGTCACACCAGAGTCTGTGCTATGGTTCTGGAGCTGCACTGGACTAAAACTACACAAGTCTGAAAATCACCACTACGCAGAGCCCAGTGTCTGAAGGTCGCACTGCAGGTTAGTCTTGTCATGACCAAAGGTCTACTCACTGTGCGGGTCTTCGCCACAGCTCTGGACCTGGAGAGCACTCTGCAGTTAACAGTGGTCTAAAAAGTACCACAATGCACACCCCTAGTGCTTGAAGGTCACATTAAGGCTAACCCTGCAATGTTTTAGTCCACTGAGGTACAGCCTCCAAAAGCTGTTGCTAAGGATAGGACGGCCCTGACAGCTAGTGAGTAGAGTTTAGCTTATTTGAACCAAAAGAAAAAAAAAATTTATACACAAAAGAAAACCTGACCATCCCAAATCTCAGGAGAATGTGTGCAAGGTGCTTTGGAATCCATGGGTTCCCCAGACTAAGCATTTTTGCATGAGGGAACAGATAGGTGCCAGTTTTACCTAGGTGGTTTTGATGAGGTAAAATGAGTTTTTAGTTTAATAGAAAAAGTGCATTCATCAAAACAAACTGCAGAATGCACACTTTAAAAGCTATATAATTCACATCCAAATGGTTTTACATTGCTTGAAGGATAATGTTAGCCAAGTCCAAGGTATATTCACAAAATTGCATTTAACACAATAGAAAACTAAGCAAATATGGATCCCAAATTTAAGATTTTTTTTTTTCCTTTTTTCGATTTGAAAAGAACAAAATCTGATCCACTTATACAGCAACCACATGGATGAATAACGCAAGGCGATAGAGGTTAGACCCTTTTCATTCTGTAATGCCCTGCCATTGGTTATACTACCCACACAAAAGGTCAGTCCTGCTGACTACCATGCAAGCCTCAGCTGTATAAAAACCAGTTACCAATTGTCCACATGCCAACCAAACCATTTCATGAATTAATGTTCCCCCTAAAACGTAATCCCATTTCAACAGCATGATTTTTCAAACCTTGTTTTTGGTTATGAACTGAACAGTACTGGACTGTTTTGTATATTTTGTTTTTTCTTGCCCATATTCATTTAGAAAAATTGGCTTATACATAGTGAAATAGTGAAGTAGTAAAATCAAAAGCTATAGCTAAATAATCCCCACCCTATTCTCCTAAAAGTATTGATATATACAGAAACCTTGAAACACTTGTCTTTGCAGAAAATATGTTAACGTGCGAGTTTGAACGGCACTGTATAGTGTAAAAGGGTCCTGTGGAAGAGCCAACTTTGGAAAAGACATTTATTGCTGGATCCTTTATGAGAGTGTGGAAGGCACAAGGGGTTATTTTACCACTTTAAAAAGGAAACCCAAAAGGCCAAAAGACCTACATTTTTTATATATATATATAACGTACATTGAAACATGGCAATTGGCCACATTGTGCACATATTGTACAAAGACAAAAACATATTAAAAACCTTAGAATTGTGGGTAAATGTGGTGGTCTTCATCATTTCTTCAGTAAAAGCTATTACCATGTTTATTTTTAATCTGAGATTGGTATTCTTTATCAGAATCCCCTAGTCCAGCAAGGAGTCTGAATTATAAACCATAAAGAAAAAAGTGGCAGGTCCTCTACTTTTACCTTCTACAAGGTTAAACAGCAGCGCTAGTCTAAATACTTAACTGGGTATTGAGATTATACAGGATTTATGTAGTGCCAACAGTTTGCACAGCCCTTTACAATCTAGAGTCGGTCAAATTTTTATTACTGTATGGGCCTGTTTTGAAGATTCCCCCCTCCTGGGCTCATCAGCACAGAAGTGAGGGAATATCTTTTTGGGTAGCAACATAAGAAAACCTGCCAGAAGTTACTAAGATATGTGAGGGAAATTCAGAGTCCCATCCAGCAATAAAAGCATAAGGGAAGTCCTAACTAATCCCAAACCATCCAAGCTTGGGCAAGAGGTTTCCACGTTCCGGTATGGAAAGCTAAATTCTAGCATGCTTCATAAACATATGTATATATTCAACTCAGCGTGACTGGTCTAGTACAAATATTAGTGACACAATTATAAAGATCATTGCATATCACAAATTACGAAATCTTCCGATGCTCAAATTGCACGTTTGCTTCCATTTCCTAATCGCACGAGATGCTTAGTTGTCAAAAGTTAGTGTGCAGTCACACCAGACACTGAGCTAGGTTGCTCCATGTAGGCTCAATGCAATATCAAGCTCAACATTTCAAAAATGTTCATGCGAATGTGTTACGTTGCTGTGTACTGGGTAAAAATGGACCACCACAAAAGTTACATTTTTACTTAATTTCTGCATGAATATCTTCATTTCCTCGCATTCTTTTCAATTGCAACATGTTGCATATGGATTTATTGACTGCTGCTGTTCATAATTAAGGCTAGTGGATAGTTATATGATTTTTTTTTTTAAGCCACTCTGTATTAAAAAGGGAAAAGATAAAAGTGCACGCAACCACACATCTACTCATAAAAACAATTAAATGCACCAAAATATTCTATGCATATAGCTCAAGAAAAAGGATTACTTTATGCTGTAGGATACTTATATATATATATTATATATAAATAAATAAAAGTAGGCATGTATGTGATCCTTGTAATATGGATGGACAGACAACAACACGTAGAGATTATGGGAGGTAATTGAAGATTTCAGAAACATCAAGGCATTTGGTTTAACAATTTATGTAATCCAATGACATTCAAAACGTACACAGTTTTAGAGACTCCAATTTTTCTTCTAGCTATCCCTACTACAGTGTGTGTTGTGGCTGTTCGGTTTTTGCACTTCTTAAACAGTATTTAATTGTAGATGGTACAGGAGGTGCTGGAGGTCAGCTAAAAAGTATTTGTTAACTGGACCCAACAAATAAGAGATTACAAGCACAGGACAAAAATCAGTGCAAATAGATTCAAGCATGCTCAAAGCATTTGCCTGCATATTTTTTTGTAAAGGACAAGCTTTAACTGTACTTCAAAACAGCATAGTGGCTAGGGGAAAATCACCACAATACAAATACCAATGTTTATACCCTTGGAAGCACATTAGCCAAACCAGAAATACTTCAGGCTTTAGTTATTAGAAAAAGTACTGCTTTATGATAGTTTATTATCAATTTTATACATACACCACAATAAACATTCAGTATCCAACATTTGTAGTGTTTAAATATGCTGGGTTATGGTACAGACAGACAATTACCTGGCAGAAGGAAGGAAGCAAAAACAGGCTTTGTACCAACAGTTACATTAGAAAAATAAAAGCGAATAGACTGGAATTACTCAGATATTGTGCAGGTATTTTGGGGCCTGGACCAATACCTTGCTGAATTGTGTATGAGAAGAAAAACAACAAATGCTAGACACGGTCTTCTACTTTGGCAGGTGATTAAGAAATGCTGTATTTGGCCCACATATTTAGTATTAAAAGAATGTTAAAATATTGGAATGTTTAGACTAGGCTGTGCAGTATCAAGACTAGCTTTCTCAAGTAAACATCGCCACAAAAAAACAGAAGCTTATTCAATAAGACTGTGCAAATAGTGATGATTATATATATGCAAAGTGCAGAAATCTACAACAGCAGCCAGATTTCAGCTTTCTGCAATGGTTAGTGAAAATGACTTGGGTGCCATAAATTACTGCACTTTGCCTTATTGAACAAGCCTACATTATTCTTACCATATCAGTACCTCGTATAAATTATCACAGGTCTAAAAGCAATCATCTAGAATATGTAACACTTGCTATAACACTTTAAAGGGTAAGGAAGCTACAATCCCAAAAAGTGGACAGAAGTCTTCCATGATCTGATTCACATGAAGATTGTCAACCCCTGCTGTAAGCCCCTTGCTCTTATGCCTCATTTAACTCAACAAGGAATAAACTTAACCTGTACAATAATACATTGTATGTTGAGAGGACTCTTAGAATGTTTAAACAAAACAAAAAAAAAAAAGAAAGTGCACTATAACACTACACTTTGTAATGGTCCTGTTGTTTGAATGACAACTACATTTTTCAGTGCAATACGAAGGAATAAAAAATGAAAAGTAAACAAACTTTAAAAGCATTATGCAATAATGTAAAACATTAGGCCATATCGCAAATGATTCGGAAGGACAAGATAAAGTGGTACATTGCTGAATGCAACTAATCATTAGTAGCACAAAGAAATGTCAATGTCTGAGAAGAACACAACATATATACATGTACACATACACATATTGACAGCAGAATTGGTAGGTCAGGCCACAGTTTAAACTATGTACAGTATGCTTATAATGCCAGTGATAAGCATGATACAAAATTTAGAGTGTGCAGCAGACAAGATGTCATTCCTACAATTGAAGACACTACAATCTGCAGCATATAAATTGGAGTTTACTCCTAAGATATAACACCAGCAACTGGCAACCCATCGGAATTATAACAAAATGAAGCTCTCTGTGAATCCTGGACTTGTTAAAGAAAGCAGAACATTGCTTTAATGTAATTGGAGTCAATTAGCCAGATTCAACAAAAGAAAAAAAAAAAAATACACCATCTTACACACTAAAGGAGTGTGCAAGTTAGTGGCGATTCTTCCATCCACACATTTAAGGTGAATGATGACATAACTCCCACTGTGCCATTGTGTTGTCATGTCGGGCAGCCTTCTCCACCATCAGAACACAATGATCATTGTTGCTTGCTATTGCTGGAGGCACCGATTGGGAAAAAAAACACAAAGAAAAAAAAAAACAAAAAAACACGATAGTTATACAGAAGTCGATCGATAAATCAACAATTTCAAAATGCTCTGCTAAAATGACAAATCGCACAACGCAAATTAATAGCACCTGCTGAGATTGTCACACAATAAAATGCGCTTCAAATCGCGGCAAACTGCATCACGTAAAGCTTGTCGCCCAAAAGAAGCTCTTGATCCTTTTTGGACAACAAGCTTCATGCAATGCAGTTTGCTGCGATTTATTGCGTGACATTCACAGCAGAACTGCACCGCATTTTTAGGTACCATTAAAATGAATGGCATATGAAATTTGCATTGTGCAATGTCATTTTATCACAGCATTTTGAAAATGTAGGCAGAATCACAGCAATTCAAAATGCCTAAGTGTGAATGGAGCCCAAGACATCATTTGCAATTTTGACACATATTGGCCACTAAGAAAGTGATTAATTTTATTATTTATGTTAGAAAACATCAACCTATGGACCACTCAGCCAATTTAAAAAAAAAAAAAAAAAAAAAAAAAGGAAGAAGGGACCAATAAAAAAAGTGTGCCAATGACAAAACTAATGCATGGGGGTACTTCATGTTTTACAAAAATCAAGTAAAGCAGTCAATAAATATGTACAATGGGAATGTGAATGCTAGGGCAAAGCTGTGTTTTGCACCTAAACAAATTACATCTCTAGAATATGATTCCAATTTCTATAAAAGGCAGAAAGCTGAAGGCACTTTCTCTAACAGCAAGCCATGCAGATCACAGAGTGGCTATACACTTAAGGAAAAAACACCCAGATATACGGTTACTGCAGTCACAGCAAGTCTCTTAGAGTCCAGCTCCCATGAGGCTGCATAGGTCTGACCTCCTTCATAAATTAGCACCATATACAAAACACAAGCAATGACTACCATCGGCCCAGAAGGTGAACCACAATTGTAGCAACTGTGACTGTTACTGTGAATCCTAGCTCGTGGGGGGGGGGGGAAGGCTAATTTGAGAGGAAGTCTGATTACATGATCAAAGAGAATCTAAGACCATATTCATAAATAAAACATGACCAACTCTATAGAAGCCTTGGAATATTTCAGCAACTAGGACACAACCTAGTCTTAGATCTGCAGTACATCTTTAAAGTTTTCACTCACGGTGGTCTAAAAAGCACACTAGTACATAGATTGTTTTGGGTTTTCACAAGTGTCCCAATAAAAAAGGGATGTTTGGATTATCTGCAGTATTTTTCTGGGGCCACTTAACTGACAAAAATAGGCAAAAAGTATAGGACCTACAAGGTCCTACAAGCTGTCCAGTTGGATGAAGCCCTTATTCTATACTTCATTCTCAAAGTCGAACTCCACAACATTAAATTTGTCTAGTTTTGTATTGACAGAATGTTAACACGTTAGAGAAGTGTGGAGGTTTGTCTCTGCTAGCTTCCAGAAAATGCTTGTTGCCCAGCTATTATACTAATCCATTGGCTTTAAATGCCAAGTCACTGACCTTGAACCAGTATACACAACTGGAAAGTCCAAACATTCGAGAGGTTCTTAACTGCATACTTCTTCCAGGTCAGTACAGTACTGAAGCCATAGGAACAGCATGATATCTAAGCAGCCAACAGTTTCTAAGGAGAAGATGTAAAACCAAATCCCTGGTCGCTCAATGGGTTTTCATTCATGATCTTCTCAACCAGCAGTCAGACTGAATGGTTAGGTCATGTGAAGGCTACTCCACTGTCTGATGGGCCAACAGGGTTTCAGGCACTAGGATATAGAGGATATGGTATCTGGGTATCTTTCAGTAGAACTCTTCCCCCCACAAATGACGATTGCCCTTTCATAGTTCAATAAGCATGAGACAATGCTAGCAGGTGAATAGTAGTGACACGCAAGTGTATTTATACACAATTCCTGGGATGAATGTAATGAAGTATTAGCCCAGCCTGGACAAATTCTGACTGCGTATTGCCCAAAACAACAATTTCCTAAATGATTTTTAGTGCTATTTATTGGCCATAATGCCGTATTTCTTCAGAAAAACCTTAATAAAAAAAAAACTGCACTATGATCACAAGATGGAGCTGAGGATTATAGGAAATCACTGTATCAAATGGTCAGAATTCATCAGGGCTGGGTGAATGCTGGTCACATTAAACAAACCCCCTAACCTCATTATGCAGTGTGGCACATGTGTGAAGAGTCACCGAAAATATTTATAAAAATATTTTGGCAGATATCCACGTTTCCTCTGTGAATTTATTAGTTTGCCTTAAATTCAGCATTTACAGCCTTCTGCAATATTAAACAAGACTTAGAAAAAAATTATCTTGTTCAAAAATGAATATGAGCCATTTCTATATGCCCTAAACCCAAGACTTTCAGTTCAAATTATGATTAGCAGATGCTCTTCAAATGTTACACATGACTGGAATGAGAAGAAAAAAAAAACAGAACTGCCACAATGAGCAGGTGCAGCCAGAAGTTAGACAGTTGAAAGCCAGCCATAAGTTCTGTGTAGATGATGTGTTTCTCAGGTGCACAGTCACGGAGGAAAGAAAAGCCACACAATATTCAAGCATAGTTGAGAAAATCAGCCAAGACAGTACCATTCATTAAAACATGTCATGGCAGTCTAGTGTCTCGCTGCATGGCTTACATGTCATGGCAGTCTAGAGTCTCGCTGCATGGCTTACAAAGTCAAAATTAAAGCCTACAGCAAGGTCACCTTTTCAAAATATAAGGAAAGAAAGAGGCGCCTTCTAAGTGCAGAATAAAAAGATATTTAATAAGCCACAAATGGTAAAACTCACAATGCGGAATAAAATAGCCTGTCAGTATAGCCGTGATCCTAGTCCTGCAGGAATCTGTTTGGTGGGGTGCTAACCACTGTAGATGGTGGAGGGGATCCCAAGCTGCTATGGATGGTCAGGAGTCCCAGGCACTGTCATCCGACCGGAAGGACCTGTAACCAGCGTGAACCGCAAGCAGAGCGGAAAATGTCACATGGGAAGAAATTACCATTTGTGGCTTATTAAATATCTTTTTATCCTGCACTTAGAAGGCACCTCTCTCTCTTTCCTTATTATGTATACAGAGTTGGCTCACTCTGGGAAGGCTGCCATCTAAAGCGGTTACCAACTACAGACTTTATTGGGACTTATGGACTGGTTACAATATACATTAGTGCACTGATATTTTTTCTTTTTTATCATTGCTTTTCAAAATATAGCCTATGGGCCCCAGTAGGTAATAAACTGAGCAACTTTGTAAAATGTTCATTAAAAGCAGAACTAAACCCTCCTATCCTTTTTAGCCAAGGAAGCAGCCATCTTAGCCTCAGTTTGACCTGCAACTGCCATGATGCTGCACGTGATGGCTTTAGTTTTGCTTTAATTTTATTCTTGAACATGTAGGCAATCTAGGCACCACTAGAAGCCTGGCTGAAAAACTCGCAGATAGCAATCCCAATGTCCTGTCTCATCCAACAGTATCCACACTCCAGCAACAAGGCAAGATGTGGGAATTGGTATGGCAAAGTTAATATAGGTTTTTGAAAGCTGCACAATTTAATACCGACTGGGGAAAAGGAGAACTTTAAGGCCATTACTATTCCCAGAGATAGGCAAGCCATAGACAATGAGATTTTCTTTCCTGCAACTCTTGGTTGCATGAACAAAAATCACTCCCATTCCCCCATGAACACAATTCATGTTGATGGGAGAAACCCTCCTACAGTGCTATTGTGTTCTGCCAGTGGGGAGTCTTTCCTGCCAGCAGAACACAACTGTTATTGCTGGTGGCTAGAGCCGCCAGCAGTAAACACATGCCAAAAATCCAACAGGCTGGTTGTTTGATGGATTGACTTCAATACAGCCAGCCCATAGATGGATTGATTCTCAGCCAGTCCCTGCTGAACTGGCCAAGATCTGATCAGTCGATGGCTAGCTTAAGGCCAAGGATGAGATGCCTTGCTTTAAGGCCAAATGTAATTATGAATGTCAAGATTGGCAAGCTTGTGAAATTAACCAAGTAGGACTGCACCGCACCTACAAGCAAAAAAAAAAAAAGAAGCACTTACACATACTGCAGCTGCAATACTTCATGACAAACTTGGCCACTGAAGTCAATGGGGCTGTACTCAAGCGTTTGACTCATGGCTGCAATGCCATATTTAATCCCATAATTCCTCTTCAGCTAAAAATGTCAGCCTGAACGCCTGGAAACCCCTGCTCTAGCACCAACTCTGCCACTACCACCCATCTCTTTTGAAGCATATTGATTTGAGAGTGCTGTAAATGAGGCGACTTCCAACAAGTTGTTAAAGGATAAGTTCACCTTTCGTAACACGTTAGATGTTACACCCATATTCTCCCCCCCATGTAACAGCTAGCGGGGGATCTTCTCCCCCAGCTAGCGGTCACAATTTAAAAAACTGTGGGTGTGCTGGGCTCCACCTGCCTGCTCGCATTACTCAGAGTTCTGAGAATGGAAAATTACAAGTCCCGACATCCTTTGCGACTGTTGGCTTGTAGTTCTTAATGTACTACCACAGTGCTGTGGTAGTTCATTGTGTCTTCCTGTCAGAGAGTAACTGTCTGCTCATACAAGGTACAAGCACACAGATACAGACAGGTCTGCAGGAATCCTGCATTGCACCAGCGATCTGCTGATCACTGGTGCAATGCTTTACAGGCTCCTAAAATATAACAAAAAAAAAAAAAATAATATAGTAATTGCACATTATTTTTTAACTGCAAAAAAATAAAAAAAATAGTGCATTTATTTTTTGGCAAAAGGTGAACTTATCTTTTGAACAGCAGGACAACATGCCTAAGCCTAACTATTTTGACAAACGCTTCCATGCTGATGCAGCATTCATGATTGCTATACGACCATGATCAGAGTAGGCAAAATCTGCACCATTTTGCTGCTATTGCTGGAAGGAAAAAACATTTACACAAAATTTAACCCTGGAAGTGCAGCTTAGAAAGAACAATTTTACTTGGCTCAAGACAACCTATGCTATTGGGTGCTGCATGTTAAGCATACCCAGGCATATACTACACTAGTGTTACCACATTATGAAACACACACACCAGGTTCAATCAGAGCTTTTCTGAGGGGTGTGGTATCATGCAGTTTAACTAGAATTCTAGGATAAAAGTATTTAAGAATTAATAATGTAAACTGACCACCCAATTAAAATTCTGGGAGCATTTCCATTATTTTTAATGCTGGATGGTTAAATTAACCCTAAAACACTGGAAATATGTTGGCTTCCTTTCAACTTGCTTGTGTTACTGGTTTGCATGAAACCTTACATTGTCAGACTGCAGGCGGTATTAAGTGTGATAAGACCGCAGAACAGATACCTAGTAGAATTCAGATTAAAACTGAAACTAGTGCAAGAACAATGCTCTTGTAAGAGTGTATCCTTGTGGTACATTTCTCCAGCATGGCAAAACCCATATGGCTGTGGTTATGACAAGCAAGTGAAAGGTTAAAAGCTGTTCATTTGTTCTCTGCAAACATAAAAGGGCTAGAATATCCACAGAAGCATGGCAACAGAATGTCCAGCCAATTAGCCACAAATAATAAAAAAAAGGAAAGTACAAACATTACCCGCATTGAAGATTTGACACTCAAAACATACACTGACCAGAGGGAGGCACAAGAGGAAAATATGCTGCAAAAAGACAATGTGCCATTCAAAACACCTTGTTAAGTACAGTTAAAGCTTGTCACAGATTCTCAAATGATCACGCCTTCATCCATGTCAATTACGAGGTGCAATAGCAAATACACATAATCCAGGGCCCTTTCAGTCAAAAAAAAAAAAAAAAAAGTTGGTTAAGATTGTTCTTTATCTTGGAAACCGTCTTTCCCCCAACCAATAAAAATGTACTGCAAAATAAACATTAAGGAAGCAGTGTCCTTCAGACATGAGTCAAAGTTCAAGAGGCCTCTTATTCTTGTTTATCCTGCAGCTGCTGTTTCCAGGCCTCATTCAAGTAAACTAGTCGTTTGTAGTTGATAATAAGAAGAATGAAGTTCAGCAAATAGGTGGCGACACAGATAACACAGAAGTCCTTCAGCACAAAGTACAGGATGTATGCCAGGTAGAGGGACCCTACCACTGATACTATAGAAGAGGACATTAGCACTAATGCTGCTACAGCGCTTACTGTCATACCTGCAAACAAAACAAAAAAAATACAAGAGATAATCAGTTCAAACACACAATAGCATTTTCAAAGTTAGGATTTTCATATAAAAAAATACTCAGCATTAAAAAATCCAGTTCTAGATGGAAAAGCCATTTGTTAGAGTATTAAAAATTGTGGTTTGTGATTGATTGCATGCAATGCGATGAGGGGCAGCTGCATATAAGACAGTTGTTATAGTGCCTAAAAGCCTACTTTAAATTAAACACTGGCAGGATCAACCATACAAAGAAAGCTTATACAAAAAAAGGACATTTATCATCAAGTACATTAGCAACAAAATTAGATGCAAATCCAGTTGCATGTCATATAGCTGTCCATGCACCAGTTTATGTGTACTTGTTGCACCTAAAATTCTGGGCATTCAACTAGGACAAATGTGTACAGGTATTATATTATACAGTATTTATATAGCGCCAATGGTTTGCTCAGTGCTGTACATTATAATGGGAGACCGTACACGAGACAGTACAGTAACAATACAATACATGAGGGGTTCAAGGGCCCTGCTGCTTGGAGCTTACAATCTAGGAGGGAGGAGAGAGTGGTACAGGAGGAAATAGCTGTGGGGGATGGAGTGGTGGGAAGAGCGGAGGAGTTCAGCAAATTAGGTGAGGGCAGGGTAGGCTTCTCTGAAGAGATGGGTTTTCAGGGTGCGCCTAAAAGTCGAGGAGGGAAGATGACAGTCTGATGGATTGGGGTAGTGAGTTCCAGAGGATGGGGGAAAGCCCTGGAGAAGTCCTGAAGATGGGCATGGGAGGAGGAGACCAGGGAACTGGAGAGAAGGTGGTCTTGTGAGGAGCGGAGAGTGCGTTTTGGATGGTAGATGGATATCAGGTCGGTGATGTAGTTTAGGGACGTGTTATGAACAGCTTTGTACATCAATGTTAATATTTTGAATTTTATGCAAACAGACTAATTTATGCAAATTAGGCCTCATGCACACTGGACATTTATAAAAGCTGCTCCTAGGGGCGTCTGGCAATTATTTTCCTGCCTCTAAACTGCCCTGGCATGTTAGCCTATATGTCCATGTGCACACAGGTTTTTAGCAGCGTTTAGTGGTAGGAGAAATTATTGAAGCATGCATTAAACCGGATGTCTCTGCAAGTGAAATCTGCCTGTCAGTTTCCATCAGTTTTTCTTCACGTGTGGTGTAAATGAGGCCTAATTGTGGCTTTGAAAGTTTCCCTTTAAAAGGCCAATTTCAAAATGCATGATTCTAAAGTGAAACCCAGTATGACAACACACCAGAACATTATAATCGCTACCAATGTGCTAGCATGGTTTTGGCACTGCCCATCACATAAGCAAAAGGCACTTTAAGAGGCACATTCTCACACATGAAATTTCTGCTGTTAAAATGGTTTTAGAAAATCCACCCAGAGTTTAACGTTTAAGGCTCCGTTCACATACAGGGATTTTAAATCACGGGCAGAATTGAAAACGCGCTTTTAAAAATTGCATGTTAGCGTGCGCAGGTACCATTGATTTCAATGGCACCTGAAAATGAGGAGCATTTTTGGTGCCACTACCACACAATTTTTCACGCAACAATCAAACAAAATCATGCAACATGCACCACTGGACCTTCTTTTAAGCAATGCGCAATTTCATTTGTGTGGAAAAAACACCCCACATTTTCAGTTGCCATCTGAAATTAATGACACCTGAACACGCTGATGCACAATTTCACATTTTAAACAGAAAAATTTCAAATCGCCAGAATCGCTGCAATTCCGCCCATGAGTTAAAACACCTGTACGTGAACAGAGCTGAATGCAGGCCATAGACGGCTCGTTTATCTGCCGATTTTTTGTTCGAAATAATAATTTTTGCAGTTCCTCATTTCTTTTATCGGTCATGCTGGAACATTTTCGAAAAATGGCCGATTTTCGCAATCATTGGTGGCAACAGAATTACTGACGTTTCGTTTTACGGCTGAAAAAAAAAAAAAAAAAAAAAAAAAAAAAAAAAAAAAAAGAAAATCGGCAGGTAAACGAACCGTCTATGGCCTGCATGAGGCCTTTGGTTCAAGATTTTGTATAGGGGCTTATCTTGTATGCCCAAGACCTTGGTTGTAGCTCATAGGCCCAAGGTCTTGCTCACTCTTTCCGCCTGGAATGCCCAAGGCTTCCCCATATCACCCACCCTGCCTGATGTAATGAATGCAAGTCACTTTGAAAACCAGGAACACAGAAAGTTGCTGTAGTGTGAATAAAGATTGTAGTGGTTGTATTAATCAGGGTCTGCAAACTTTCTGAGCAAAAGACCACTTTACTGTCCTTCAGATTTTAAAGAGGCCCAGACTGACCAGTGGGGGCAGAAAATGCCCTGGCATCAGTAGGTATAAAAAATGCCCAATCATTGGCTTGAAAAGAAATAGTCCCCCATTGTATCAAATGGGAAGTATAGTGTCCCACTGATGTCAGTTGGTGGAACTGTGCTCCAAGGGCCAGTTCAAAGCAGACCGGATAAAAACGAGCCAAGGGCAACATCTGGCCCCGGGCCACAGATTGGAGACCACTGATACAGTTTATTCAGAAATCCAATGTAATAAGTTTGTTACAATATGGTCTCATGCACATTGAATTAAAAAAAAAAAAAAACCCACAGCCAAGTCGTGTTTCCAAGGAGTTTTTAAACAGGAAGAGAAAAAAAAAAAAAAAAAACACAACAACACGTACGCATCTAAAAGACACACAAACAAGTGCATATGCACGTAAATGTATTTTAAAGGCCAGAAGAATGCATTTTTAAACACCATGAGTGCACACATTGTAACATTTGAGGCGGTTTTCCTGCAAAATTATAGCAGAAAAAAAATGCTGCTTATTTTCATAAACCCATGTGCATGAGGCATATATTTTGTATACAATAAAAATTTGCTTATGTGGACATCAAGGTCTGCTGCAGCAGCAACCTCATTAAAAAAGTAAAAGGGGGTCAGGAGCAACCTAAAGTAAACCGGTTTCATGCGACATATATTAAAAAAAAGTTTTGTGGGATTTTCAAGGTGAATAATCGCTCAAAGAATTGACATATATAAATTATTAAGACCCAACATTACTACAACTGAGATATCAGGTTGATGTTAAAAAAAAACAAAAGCAGAGCGTCTAACCCCTATGAACACAAATGAGATTATACACAAAGCAGAGCATCTAACCCCTATGAACACAAATGAGATTATACACAAAGCAGAGCATCTAACCCCTATGAACACAAATGAGATTACACACACACACACACACACACACACACTACTGTGCAAAAGTCTTAGGCAGGTGTGAAAAAATACCGCAAATTAAGAATGCTTTTAGAAAAAGTGTTAATTTTTTACCAATTAACAAAATGGAAAGTAAATGAACAGAACAGAAATCCAAATAAAATCAATGTGTGGTGTGATTACCCTCTCCCTTCAAAACAGCATGGCTTTGTCAATTCTAGGTACACTTGCACAGCTTGTAAAAGGAACTCAGCAAGTAGGTTGTTCCAAACACCTGTGAGAACTAACCACATATCTTCTATGGATGTAGGCTGCTTCAAACCCTTCTGTCTCTTCATTTAATCCCAGACAGACTCTATGCTTAGATCAGGGCTCTGTGGGGGCCAAACCATCACTTCCAGGACTCCTTGTGTTTGACCTGTGACATGGAATCATCTTCCACCAGCTCACCTTAGCAGAGTTTGGCTGTTCCTCAATCAGCTTTAAGCCTCCTACACAGCTATTTGTTTCAACCTACAGAAACAGGTGATCATTAGCACCTGCTGGGTATAAATTGATTAATCATACACCTGACTCTAATCTTACAAAATTCCTGACTTTGTGCTAGTGTACAAATTGTGCAAATGTAAGCATTGACCCTGATTTGAAGCCAAAAGGGTAGTCACACCAAATATTGAGTTTTGATTTAGATTTTTCTTCTGTTTGCTCACTTTGAATTTGCAAATTGATAAAAACTATTAAAATATATATTTCTGAAAGCACTCTTACTTTACAGCATTTCTTCATGCCTGCCTAAACCTTTTGCACAGTACTGTATATATAAACAAGTGGTCCATATAGTGAAGTTGGTGTAGATATATTCACTTTAAGGTCATTGCAAAAAAGGACAAGGGGGCACTCTGGATGAAAAAAAAAAAAAAAAAAATTAACTTCCACATACAAAGGTTTTTTCACAGTAAGAAGCTGTAAAAAAAAGTGAAACAGGCTCCCTCAAGAAGTGCTGGATGCACAAAAACTAGATATTAACATTTATACGCAACAATACCAGGAATAGTTGATCCAGAAAATATCCAATTGCTTTTTGTGGGATCAGGAAGGATTTTTTTCCCCCCACTGGAGCAAACTGGACCATGCAGGGTTTTTTTGCCCCTTTCTCTGGATCACCCCTGGGTATATGATTGTATATATGAAGGTTTTCTATTTATTTACTCTTATTTTTTGTTTATTTTGGGATTTTTTTTGAACTGGAAGGACTATGTCTTTTTCACCCCAACAATGTAACTTTTTTTATCTAAAATACATAAAAGAAAATCCCGCCATCAATGTAAAAATTGGAAGTACAAGCACAGCAAAATCAAGTATCCTAAATACTTTTCTGCAGATGTTTTTTTTTTTTTTAATTTTCATAAACAATTGCTTATTGACTTGTAATGTGCCTCTAAACTTGCTAGAAAATGTAACTACTTTGAAAAATGTCATTCACTAGCACAGTCCCCTCCTTCCTTGGAAGTCAAAGCGCTTTCCTCTTCTGAGGGACCCAACTTCTCCACCCTTCCCAACCTTACATAACCTTTGATGTTGCAACAGAGGAAACTACAGTGTCACGTGGAAAACAGTTCTGGGTCTGCTAACATCAAATACGGCGGTGGCTGCTACAGTCTCAGGGCTTTTAAAGTGTTACTAAACCCACAGCAGTAAAGTCAGTCTGTGCAGTAAAGAATGCTCATCATACTCACTGTGGAATCTAAGGGGTGAATAATCCTCTGCATTGTGTAAAAATGCTGTTTGATCCTGACTTCTTTCAGTGCCCCCCTCACTTCCTGATAAAGACATATCGTGTGGAGTCACTCTACACATGCTCAATTTGGTGTGCATTTCTAGAGAGTTTTTTTTTCTTGGGAGAGTGCATGTGATTAGCAGAGGGCCAATCAGCACTGACCAGAAGTCAGAGGATCTGCATCCTTCTAGAGAAAACTCCTACAAGCTTTAACCATTGCTCTGCTGAACACTGATAGAAGTCACATGACTGCTATATACTGCTGATGAGAAAAGGTATTTAGCAGTTTATATTTACTGAAATAATTGCATTTCCATGTTCTGTGTACTGAGAGAGACCAGATATAGTGAATAAAAGGGTCCTGGGTTTAGCTACACTTTAAACGTATTGTGGACATGTTTGTGGTTAAAAGCCTCACCTGTTTAGATATTTAATGTGCATATAATCTTATGGATACTTCTAGACAGATCTGTCCGAGAGGTAGAAAAAACACAAAAATTGGTACCAGTAGCAAGTGAAAGTCACAAATTATACAGTTTTCCTCACAGTGCACAAGTCTGTATAATTATATAAAGTCTTTTTTTATTTGTGAATTTGTTGATCCCCAAAACGGACATGTTAAAATGGCCTATATACCAAAATTAGGTTTATGTTACACATAAACAAAAAAAAAAACATGTCAGATAGGCAGCCTTAAGTAGAGTGAAGCCTAAATCCAGTTTTCATTTCACTTTAAATAAGAGGTAATTCTGGGGTCAATCTGGCCCAAACAAAATATTTCCACTACAATTACAGTTGTGGCCAAAATTATTCAACCCCCAATGCTGTAAAGGGGTTTAGGGACTATAGTGTACATTTGGAATTGTATTCAGAATCAAATCCTACAAGGACGTTGTAACTACCCAAATGCAACTAAAATGACATCAATTGTTTATGTAATACAGTAGTAAATGGTTCTTATGTGGTTTCTTCATTGCCACAATTATTCAACCCCTTAAAGACTACCACTCTGAAGAACAGAGGTTCATACAGGTGCTTTCCATCAGGTATTGAAAACACCTGTGGATGTCACCGAGCAGCAATCAAGCATAATAAGCACCAATTAGGCAGCTTTAAAATGACTGTGATACTCAGCTCCTTCTAGACATTTACTGGTGTGGTTACAAACATGGTGAAGGCAAGAGAATGGTCCAGGAAGACAAGAGAAGAGGTGATTTCTCTTCACAGGAAGGGCAATGGCTATAAGAAGATTGCAAAGATGTTAAACATACCAAGAGACACCTTAGGAAGCATCATTCGCAAATTCAAGGCAAAGGGCACTGTTGAAACGCTACCTGGTCGTGGCAGAAAGAAGATGCTGACTTCGACTGCTGTGCGCTACCTGAAGCGTAGAGTGGAGAGAAGTCCCCGTGTGACTGCTGAGGAACTGAGAAAAGATTTGTCAGATGTGGGTACAGAAGTTTCAGCCCAGACAATAAGACGCACACTGCGTAATGAAGGCCTCCGTGCCAGAACTCCCAGGCGTACCCCCTTGCTGTCTCCAAAGAATAAGAAGAGTCGACTGCAGTATGCCAAAAGCCATGTGGACAAACCACAAAAGTTGTGGGATAGTGTTCTGTGGACTGATGAAACAAAATTAGAACTGTTTGGGCCCATGGATCAACGCTATGTTTGGAGGAGGAAGAACAAGGCCTATGATGAAAAGAACACCTTGCCTACTGTGAAGCATGGTGGAGGGTCAATCATGCTTTGGGGCTGTTTTGCTTCTGCAGGTACAGGGAAGCTTCAGCGTGTGCAAGGTACCATGAATTCTCTTCAGTACCAGGAGATATTGGATGGAAACGTGATGCAGTCCGTCACACACCTGAGGCTTGGGAGACGTTGGACCTTTCAACAGGACAATGATCCCAAGCATACCTCCAAGTCCACTAGAGCATGGTTGCAGAGGAAAGGCTGGAACATTTTGGAGTGGCCATCGCAGTCACCAGACTTAAATCCGATTGAGAACCTCTGGTGGGACTTAAAGAAAGCAGTTGCAGTGCGCAAGCCTAAGAATGTGACTGAACTGGAGGCCTTTGCCCATGAAGAATGGGCGAAGATACCCGTAGATCGCTGCAAGACACTTGTGTCAAGCTATGCTTCACGTTTAAAAGCTGTTATAACTGTAAAAGGATGCTGTACTAAGTACTAAGATTGAATGTCACTTGGGGGTTGAATAAAACTGATAATGCTGTGAGCACAGAAAAGACATTTGTGGTTATTTCATTATAACTGTTATGTTATATTTGTCTGACCTACAAGTGCCTCTTTAATGTAAATGTAAGCAAGATGACTGAATGATCAAAAGCAATGTCAAACTGGCCAAAACACTCAATTTCAGTGGGGGTTGAATAATTTTGGCCACAACTGTAGATGTACTGTACTCACTGTCAGCACTCTTAACCTATATGTAGCAGCAGCTAAATACAGTGTTGTGTTCTAGCCCTTGAATTTCCTGTCCCATTCAAGAACAAAATCGATTCAGGCAAGGTCTGCTAAGCCATTCAAAAAGGAAGCTTTGTATTTTTATGAATATAATGCTTCCTCTGATTGGCGGAGGTGGAAATCATGGCATCTGCCTCTCCACCACAGCCAGAATCTAACCCCCCATCCCCCATTTTCCCACACTGCAAGGGTTAGATGCCCTTTTTGCCTAGGGGTGCACGGATATGGAGAAATGCTTACCTTACTTCTGGCACCAGCAGGCTTCTTCATTCTATGAGGCAAGTCCCCCGAAGCCTCTTCTCTAGGACGCTTTGGACTGCGGTATCATGCTCATCCCCTCTGCATACAATGCAGGGTTAAAAGACCTGAGTTTTAGGGAGAGGAGGAGAGCACCAAAGTCAGCAGGAGTTGGGTAAGTAGCACTGCCTCTTCTGCTCGCCTAGTCTAAACAAGCATTTAAGCCTTGCAGGGTTGGGGGTAAGGGTTTGTCACATTCCTGGAGTATCTCTTTCAAATAAACAGAATGCCATAAATGTCTGCTTTGCGGCTGTTAATACATACTGACCGGACATATGACTAACAATTGTAGACCACTAGCAGTTACCTCACAGTAAACCATTTGTAGATCAACACCCTACGGTTTTCAAATTACAAAAACCATTGTGGGTAGCCTTGATACTTACATATGTATACTTTGTCGATAGAACATTTTACAAATACTCACCAAGAAGCATCTGTAGTAAATAAAATATAAGTCCAAAGACACTGTTTGGCTGATTCATTACACTGTCCTTTCCAAAAATGGAACCCAAAAGTCCAAATCCACGACCCCATCTGAAGGAAAACAAATTCAATAAATTAATGCAATTCCTATATTCCTTTTTTAATAAACAAGTTCCTAAGAAAGACTGAAGTAGAGTGCACAATGATGAGAAGGCTTCTTACTACTACAAAAGGACAAAAAACTTGTACTGTAAATATAATCCTCAATAGCCACAAAGGGATATAAATCCACTGAGTGCACAGAAAATGCCTTTCCAAACAGTTGTTACCTTGTAAAATATCAATGTGCTGCAGCTTCTGCTGACAGCCACTATAGCCTCATGCTGCCGGTGTTTCAAAAAAACTGGTCAAGCAGACTTTTCTTGACTGGATACACCCTCCTGTATGCCTCATACAAAATATGGATTCATCAAGTGATGGACTAGGGTATAGAGAGCCATGATTGCAGATCAGTGACCTAATAGACTGATTAAGTATACTTTTTCACCTTGACATTTAGGTTGCAATGGTGGGCTGGGACTATTCATGAATGCTGTTTCAGTTGCACTATACGGACAGGCTACACTTTAGCTTTTATGCTGCTTTCACACGGATGCATTTTTATTGTGCTAAAAACGCAGCAAAAACTCAATCCCTTTGAATTCTATGGGACTCTTCACACCACTGCGTTGCAAATGCTGCACATTTTTAAAGTCCAGCATGCTGCATCTTCTTTGGTGTAGTGAAAGAAATACCTAGGTCTCTCAGACCCACTGCAGAGCAGCAGAAGATGACGGTCATGCGTGACTAGTCACCACAAGTCACTATACAAAATGGTAAGCCAGTGAGACGGTACCAATAAAAGATACTCAGACCACTGCACAGCACTAGGGTGGAAAGCCATGTGTGACCAGGCTGCCACAGACCACTGTGAAAACAGTATTCAGTAAGAACTGAATGACACAGCCTATGCATAGACTTACTCAGAGCAGTAGGAGTTTAATGGCTGTATGTGACTAGGTCACCACAGGCTGCCATACCACTAGTAGACACACAAAAAACTGTACTAGCAAGAGGTATTCAATGACTGACTGGAGCAAGAGGGGCAAATAGGGTTACAGACCATGCGTAACAAAGTCATTATACAGGTGAAACTCTAAAAATTAGAATATCATGCAAAAGTTCATTTATTTCAGTAATGCAACTTAAAAGGTGAAACTAATATATGAGATAGACTCATTACATGCAAAGCAAGATAGTTCAAGCCGTGATTTGTCATAATTGTGATGATTATGGCTTACAGCTCATGAAAACCCCAAATCCACAATCTCAGAAAATTAGAATATTGTGAAAAGGTGCAATATTCTAGGCTCAAAGTGTCCCACTCTAATCAGCTAATTAAGCCATAACACCTGCAAAGGGTTCCTGAGCCTTTAAATGGTCTCTCAGTCTGGTTCAGTAGGAATCACAATCATGGGAAAGACTGCTGACCTGACAGTTGTGCAGAAAACCATCATTGACACCCTCCATAAGGAGGGAAAGCCTCAAAAGGTAATTGCAAAAGAAGTTGGAAGTTCCCAAAGTGCTGTATCAAAGCACATTAATAGAAAGTTATGTGGAAGGGAAAAGTGTGGAAAAAAAGGTGCACAAGCAGCAGGGATGACCGCAGCCTGGAGAGTATTGTCAGGAAAAGGCCAATCAAAAAGTGTTGGGGACTTTCACAAGGAGTGGACTGAGGCTGGAGTCAGTGCATCAAGAGCCACCACACACAGACGCATCCTGGACATGGGCTTCAAATGTTGTATTCCTCTTGTCAAGCTGCTCCTGAACAACAAACAACGTCAGAAGCGTCTTACCTGGGTTAAAGAAAAACAGACCTGGTCTGTTGCTCAGTGGTCCAAGTCCTCTTTTCTGATGAGAGCAACTTTTGCATCTCATTTGGAAACCAAGGACCCAGAGTATGGAGGAAGAATGGAGAGGCACACACTTCAAGATGCTTGATGTCCAGTGTGAAGTTTCCACAGTCTGTGTTGATTTGGGGAGCCATGTCATCTGCTGGTGTTGGTCCACTGTGCTTCATTAAATCCAGGGTCAACGCAGCCTTCTATCAGGAGATTTTGGAGCACTTCATGCTTCCTTCCACAGATGAGCTTTATGGGGATCCGGAATGCATTTTCCAGCAGGACTTGGCACCTGCCCACACTGCCAAAAGCACCAAAATCTGGTTCAATGACCATGAGATTAATGTGCTTGATTGGCCAGCAAACTCGCCTGACCTGAACCCCATAGAGAATCTATGGGGCATTGCCAAGAGAAAGATGAGAGACATGAGATCGAACAATGCAGAAGAGCTGAAGGACCCTATTGAAGCATCCTTGTCTTCCATAACACCTCAGCAATGCCACAGGCTGATAGCTTCCATGCCACGCCACATTGAGGCAGTAATTGCTGCAAAAGGGGCCTAAACCAAGTACTGAGTACATATGCATGCTTATATTATTCTATGTACAATCTTTGTTTTATTGATTGCATGTAATATTCTAATTTTCTGAGATTGTGGATTTGGGGTTTTCATGAGCTGTAAGCCAAAATCATCACAATTATGACAAATCACGGCTTGAACTATCTTGCTTTGCATGTAATGAGTCTATCTCATATATTAGTTTCAGCTTTTAAGTTGCATTACTGAAACAAATGAACTTTTGCACGATATTCTAATTTTTCGAGTTTCACCTGTAGGCCTTCACTGTGCATAAACAAGGGGAGAAAAAACAGCCATAAAAATCTACAAAGCCCATCGCATACCAACCCCAAAAGCATTATTTAACCTTTAAAATAGACAAAACACAAGAGCGGTCCAAAATGGGTGGCTCCCATAGCAGCAATACACAAAGCAGTCACTCTTGCTCACTCCTCCATGTACAGTTTCTCTTTCATGGTCCAACCACAGGGTGGGGGGTGTTAGAAGACCAGCAAGTGTAAGAGAAACTGCAGCAGAGAAAGATCATGTCCCCTTTCCTGCCAGACAGCACTGTATGCTGTGAAAGCTATGCAATCTCAGGACTGAATGCAAAGAAGCAAATCTCTTTGCAGATAATCAACTCTCATGTCTTCGCCCAGGGTTTTCAAAGCCTACATTTTTCTGTCATGACAGGTTTCTGTTAAAGGTAATCTTCTGAAAACTCCAGCTGCTTGTTGACCTGAAACAAGCAAGCAGGTGAGGACAAAACACAAGCAACTGCATAAAAGAAAAAAACAAAAACACAAAAAAAACACCTCACATCATGACTAGAAAAGGTTGCATTTGACCTGCTGGTCAAAAGCAGTCCCTGAACTGCCATATGCATTAAAAGCTCACCGGATTTTTCGGACCACTCTTTGACCTTTTGGTGAAGATCATTTGAAGTATCTGTTCTTTTTGGTGTTCAGTAGGGGGTACTCGGCCTTCATTCTGGCCGAATGGCTGGAAGTATAGTACCCGTGCTGAAATGATGGGGGTCCTGAGGGATCTTCCCATGGGAAAGGAAACCAGGGCACCCACTGGGTGAGGTGGGGGAATGGGAGTAATTCCCTTGTGGAGGATCCTGAGTGGCCCAGTGACTCCGCTGTTTGACTGTGCTACCTTGTCTGGTCAAGAGCTGGGAAGGCAGACACCTCACAGTGACAAGTTCCCCTGAGAGTGGTGTCCTGAAAAAGATTGTCTGCGAAAGTAGTACTAGGATCGTGGTACCCCACTGTGTGAAACAGTATTAGGCCACGTCACCAAAGCTTTTTTTTTCCTGTGCTATGCCTCACGGGATAGGCTTTTAGGCCCAGAATGGGGTAATTTGTGTTAGCAGGCCACAAGGTCTTGCCGTTGCACTAGCACCCATTTTCTGTGTTTCCTGTATTTTTTTGCTCATCTCTGTCCCTTCTTGAATTGGATTGTAAGGTGTTTTCGGGCCTACCCTGAAGTCTAGGTCAAGGATGTTTAGCCCTTAGTTTCCATCCAAGGCAGGGGAGGATAGAACCTAAGGGCCAAACATCCTCCCCTGCCTTGGATGAAGGGAGTCCTCTTCTGGACAGTGCTCTGCCTCGACTTGGCATTAGGAACAGGATCCACCAGGTCTTTTGGCTTGGAGGACCTACGTGTGCCTTGTCCCAGGTCAAAACTCCTGCACCACAGAAGGCCAGGAAAGGGTCCATTCTCTTCAGGAGGGACCGTAGGACACACCCTAAGTGCACTGTTTTGAATGGATTTCACATGCACTTTTTGCATACTTTGGCATTTTGTTTTTGCACATGTTTTGGGAAGACACACACACTTCCTTATTGCCAAGTGCAGGAAGACACACAATCGTTAATATGAGCCCTTACTGTCATTATGGCAATTGCTAAAAGGTCTTAGGAAAAAGTCATTCATGAACTCAAACAGCTGTGTCAAAAGTTTTGGATCCTAGGAACTCCTGGATTGCCAGACATCTGTATGGTACAAAGTGCGTTCATTTATAAAGATCTATAGAAAATCCATATGCATACACACAAATTAGCAAAATTCTCAGATAAAGAGAGAAGAGACTTTGAAGTGTGTGTGTCTCTTTATGCAGTGTACAAACATCCAATACATTATTTTACAAATATATACCAAATCCCTAGTGAACTCTGCTCTAATGCAATAAAAATCAAAAGTATACGGAGAAAAATGATATAAACTGGAAAACGTATAACCAATATCACAGGTCAAGATAGCCGCTTCCACTAATATCCACAAACGGATACTTCAGATATGTATACAATAATGTGTAGCACCATCCCTTTAAGAATAGTGATAATACACCGACAATAGTAAATGCAATCCAAACAAATTCAATAGCAGTTCTTCGCCCTGTGGCGATTGAACCAGAAGTGGGAGCGGGCACCTGTCAGAGCAAGGTATTCGCTCCCCCCTCACCCAAAAACATGCCAAAAAAGAAAGGGGGGCATATGCCCAACGTACATTTTGTCAAAAATGAGTGGTTGTCCAGTCTCCTCTGGAAAAGAGGAAAAAAACAAAACACAGTCATAGGGTTGGGGGGAGTGCAGAATTTCCGTAGGTGGTCAGAGAAGAAGTGGGTACCTGTCAAAATCAGGTGCCTGCTCCCCAAAAGGTAACAATTCTTCATGGGGAGCGGGGGACAAGTCCTTAAAAAGCAGAACTTCCCCTTTTGGGTGGAGCTTCGTTTTACGTTTACACTGAGATTGTGTTTGGATTTTTCAGTTTGTCTGCATTGTATATGTATTCTATTCACTATGCTTAAAGAAATGGCGCTACATATTTACAAAAACATGCAATAAAAATATATTTTAATAGTCAATTATGTTCTCATTCGCTTGCCCACTAGGTAATAACTACTTCTCAGAAGTAAAGTTGGAGGAACTTAGAGGGTCATCTGAAAAAAATCTTTTTACTTTGTAGATACAATTAAAGTAGTTGTAAACCTCAGGCATGAAAAATGAGCAAAGCACATCCCTCTATAGTGTGTACTAGCCTAAATCCAAAGCACCGAATGTGGTTTCTCTCTCTGATCTCTCTTCTATCTGTATGAGTTACTGATAGAACTTTAAGCGGACACCTCAGTCCCCTGGAAGACAACCCGTCCCCACCAGCTCAAATCAAGTAACTCAGACTTAGCGCTGTTTTTCTCTAGGAGTCTATTAGAAGGGGGTATGTCACTTCCATCTAAACATCAGTATGTGCGAGACATCAGATATCTGTCCCTGCCTTCTGCTGCTGAAAGACTCTGAAATGTGTGTTTTGGAAGACTGTAGGAAGAGAGAGGGCTGCAGATACATAGGCAAAACTTATGTAGGAGGATTTGTTTAATCTCTGTGTATCATATGAGGCTTACCACTTTAAGTTTAGTAATATTTTGGAAAAAATAATTTTTTGTCTAACACTTTTGAGCTGGGTTTAGTTTATAGGGTATGTCAGGATTGGAGGGATCCTTTAGTGGAATAATGAAAAGTAGATCTTTTAAGAAATTGGAGAAGCTTGACTTGCCAAACCAATTGCTTTTCCCATTAGACAGATCCAGTATTTTAAGAACTATGATAAACTACAACATGAAAACTGGTTCCCTATTAAAAAAAGATGAGAAATGTATCTAAGAATGGAGTAATTAGTAAAATTCCACTAAGATGCATCTAGGGAATTTTGTTAGCGTAGACATTTAGACCTGATTCACACATGTGCGGTGCAGATTGAAGCTCAGGTTTCACAGCTAATTGATACAGTCTTTGTGCAGTGGTTCATGTCAGGTTTACATCAGGTTCAGGACAGGATTTTATTCTATCCTCACACATATGCGGTTTAGAAATGGTTCCAAAAGAAGTCAATAGCCTGTAATCCACAGCCAAAACCTGAAGGCACTGCTCAGAAATCGTACATGACTCTTTCAAACCGCACTGAATCCACACCGCCAATGCACCGGACATATGTGAACAGGCACCATAAGAAGCAATGTTATTTCACGTCATGCGGATTGGATGCAGTTCAAACCACATCCAATCTGCATATATGTGAACTGCCATTTAAGGTAGTAAATTAGTAAAAAGTATTGATCTTAACCGCCAAATAAAAATTTGACACCATCAAATACAAATGTGTAGCAAACTCAAATTCCTAAATATTGTTGTGCTGTCTTCAAATGTGATACTATCCCTTTAAATAAAATCGCATGAGATTACAATATGTGCACCATATAAATGTCTGATAATTTTAAACAAAACTCATAACCTCAACATTTGTCATCAATTGATGAACTATGTAAAAAAAAAAAAATAAAAAAAAAAAAAACAAAACCAAAAAGACAGTACAACAATATTTAGGAATTTAAATAGGGAATTAAAAAAGGGCTTCTCCTAAGGTAATGGATGTACAGTTGTGACCAAAATTATTCAACCCCCACTGAAATTGAGTGTTTTGGCCAGTTTGACATTGCTTTTGATCATTCAGTCATCTTGCTTACATTTACATTAAAGAGGCACTTGTAGGTCAGACAAATATAACATAACAGTTATAATGAAATAACCACAAATGTCTTTTCTGTGCTCACAGCATTATCAGTTTTATTCAACCCCCAAGTGACATTCAATCTTAGTACTTAGTACAGCATCCTTTTACAGTTATAACAGCTTTTAAACGTGAAGCATAGCTTGACACAAGTGTCTTGCAGCGATCTACGGGTATCTTCGCCCATTCTTCATGGGCAAAGGCCTCCAGTTCAGTCACATTCTTAGGCTTGCGCACTGCAACTGCTTTCTTTAAGTCCCACCAGAGGTTCTCAATCGGATTTAAGTCTGGTGACTGCGATGGCCACTCCAAAATGTTCCAGCCTTTCCTCTGCAACCATGCTCTAGTGGACTTGGAGGTATGCTTGGGATCATTGTCCTGTTGAAAGGTCCAACGTCTCCCAAGCCTCAGGTGTGTGACGGACTGCATCACGTTTCCATCCAATATCTCCTGGTACTGAAGAGAATTCATGGTACCTTGCACACGCTGAAGCTTCCCTGTACCTGCAGAAGCAAAACAGCCCCAAAGCATGATTGACCCTCCACCATGCTTCACAGTAGGCAAGGTGTTCTTTTCATCATAGGCCTTGTTCTTCCTCCTCCAAACATAGCGTTGATCCATGGGCCCAAACAGTTCTAATTTTGTTTCATCAGTCCACAGAACACTATCCCACAACTTTTGTGGTTTGTCCACATGGCTTTTGGCATACTGCAGTCGACTCTTCTTATTCTTTGGAGACAGCAAGGGGGTACGCCTGGGAGTTCTGGCACGGAGGCCTTCATTACGCAGTGTGCGTCTTATTGTCTGGGCTGAAACTTCTGTACCCACATCTGACAAATCTTTTCTCAGTTCCTCAGCAGTCACACGGGGACTTCTCTCCACTCTACGCTTCAGGTAGCGCACAGCAGTCGAAGTCAGCATCTTCTTTCTGCCACGACCAGGTAGCGTTTCAACAGTGCCCTTTGCCTTGAATTTGCGAATGATGCTTCCTAAGGTGTCTCTTGGTATGTTTAACATCTTTGCAATCTTCTTATAGCCATTGCCCTTCCTGTGAAGAGAAATCACCTCTTCTCTTGTCTTCCTGGACCATTCTCTTGCCTTCACCATGTTTGTAACCACACCAGTAAATGTCTAGAAGGAGCTGAGTATCACAGTCATTTTAAAGCTGCCTAATTGGTGCTTATTATGCTTGATTGCTGCTCGGTGACATCCACAGGTGTTTTCAATACCTGATGGAAAGCACCTGTATGAACCTCTGTTCTTCAGAGTGGTAGTCTTTAAGGGGTTGAATAATTGTGGCAATGAAGAAACCACATAAGAACCATTTACTACTGTATTACATAAACAATTGATGTCATTTTAGTTGCATTTGGGTAGTTACAACGTCCTTGTAGGATTTGATTCTGAATACAATTCCAAATGTACACTATAGTCCCTAAACCCCTTTACAGCATTGGGGGTTGAATAATTTTGGTCACAACTGTACATCCATTTGTCCCACTAGATCTTATTGGAGTGTTAATAAACTTTCTATTACGTGGTTAACACCTCGCACACATATAATTTTAAGTGTTTATTTTTGTAGAAATATAAAAAAGGTACCATACTATTAAAAGAATGGCGGTACAACAAAACAAAACAAAAAAAAAAAAAAAAAAAGAAGGATATCATGGGCAAACGAAGGCAAAATAGCAAAAAAAAAAAAAAATCATACAGAAAAGGGTCACAACACAGATGTGCAGTCGTTTCTACCGTAGCAGCATCTCATCTTACTAGAAATAAAAAAGAAAACTACATATTCAAATAAAACATGAAAGTATGACTCAGCTGAGATCATGAGAAGGAAAGCATGCACTGATAAGATTAACTGATTCTGGATGCCACGTCCACATACAAAGAACATAGAACCAACCTTTTGGACAGAAGATTCAGAACAATTGTAAAATATACTGATCAATAAAAGGATTGTGAAATACAACTTTATGCACACACTAAATTAGGGCTGCAACTAATTATTATTTTCATAAATTGGTTTGTTGGCTGATAGTTTCGATTAATCTGATAAAAACCTCCAAAAAAGTGTGGTGCATAATTTAGTTAATAGGTAAAGTTTCAAAAACACAAAAAAAAAAAAAAACTATTTATTCTTGAATAGCTATATGCAGTGGTAAATACAAATAACCAGCTGTATGGTTAGGAATCTAATCCACTCTGAGAATAACAGACGAGATATACTGTATATACTAATACAGGTTGAATCTGGTACATATCAGAATCAGATCAAAATTGTTATTGAAATAAAGTTTTTTTTTTTAAGACCTAAAAACACTGTTTTGCAGATTTACAGAGAGGACTGTAATATAATATGAATGACAGACTCCCTTGTCATAGGCAGGTTGATACAAGCTACTTGTGCCTGTTGTCACTTATGATGGCCATCATGAATTGCTCATTTCAAAATTTTGGTTTTAGGAACGTTTGTTAAACTTTCTAATCAGTGGGGTTGAATCAACGTTCATTTTCTATCATAGTGACAGGAAAATTCAAAGGAGCAGAATAGAAAACTTTTGATTGAACCAATTTCAGATAATGTATGCTTTTAGAAATGACATTCATTTTAAAACGGATTGTTAAAAGCAAGCAAAATTTTCAAACATTCACCCATTCATCTTGTCCAAAAATCAACACATGTATGGCTAGCATAAGACATTTAATAGCAGCAGTGTGCTTTTTTTTTTTAATCACCTGTCATGATGGGGTTAAAAAAAAAAATTAGCCCTTTGTACAGCCCCATAACCGCAGATAATCACTAATATGAAGGGGTTAATTTATACTATGACTAGTACTGTAAACTGTGAACGAAGAATATATATATTTTGACAAATGTTGACTTGAGGTGGGAACATTGAGGTATGGGGTTTTCCCCAACATGCTCTTGAAGTTATTGCCAGTGGGGAAGCAGGCAATGACATGCCAGCTGGCACTGAGCAAGAAAGTAGCAGCCGATGTGATTGCATTCACAGTCAGTATTGCACAAAGCTAAGTTTGTATCTCACACTCTGGAAACACTTCGCTCAGTCAGTCTGTTCTGTGCAATACCAGCTGGTAATACAGTCAGACAGTCACCATTAGAAATCATGGGGCCCCATACAGCCTGACAAGTTCCCCATATGCTGTATACTCAGCCCACAGTCGTAATGATCAATTGTAATAAAATATACATACCCAGTCCAAACGGTGGCACTCTGCAGGTGTGAAGTAACAAAAGGAAGAGAAGGCAGGGAGTTTGCTGTAACAGGTAGTGGGCCAGTGCAGTACTAGGGACTGGCTTCTTGGACACCTGTCTTCCTTTGTGAGAAGGTCTGCTGAATCTCGGAACCCTGAAGATACATTATTTCCGTTCTGTGTGGAATTTGTGGAGTGTCACTGTAGTGGAGACCAGGAATCATTGAACATAACATCTACTGAACACTAGACTGTATTTTTGGACCATCAGTTCAACAAACAGATTTTATGGACAGCCTGTCAGTTTCCTATTAACAGCACTGTGGCTCTTTATTTTGCAGGTTCTAAGTTTTTGTCAATTTCATAAAGGCCAAAACAAGTGCTTGAAGGTGGGTTTTGCTAACAGAGGTCATGGGGGTTTGTTGTTACTGCCCTGTCAACACGGCTCAGACCATACCCACCCCCTAAAGAGATACAGCTTGCAGAAGGTGAAAGGTGTAGCTCCAAGGGGCATTACTAATCAAAGATTTACATCACCATCAACTCATGCCCACTCTTCAGTAAAGAACACAGAACAACCACTAGCAGCCCCAAATGTAAATGAGCCTTCTGCTGTCTAGCAACATTACTTGGATCCACAGCTTCAGCCTGGGGTGCACTGCTTGGCTACTAGAGGCATGCCATTAGAATTCATAGGGACCTTGTCACCAAAGAGGTTTTTTCAGTTATGGTGACCAGGAATTGTCCAACCCTGTCCACATGCTTATTGGATTAATCTGATAGCCTGGGGTCACAAACATTGAAACGCTTAATGGCACCCCTATGCATCTAGAAAACACGCACAATCACACCTGCCAAAACACCTGGAACAGCATGTTATGCCCTTAAATGTAATGTGCGAGAACACAAAACACGCATGCACAGACACATGGTTTGGACGAACCCTTAAAATTGGACATGCAACATAATAAAGCCTTCCTGCAGCCTCTCCGAATGGCTTTACCCCAGAAGCACTTTCAACATATTTTAAGGTTTCAGGAAACCCCTGCCAAGAAAATACCACAAACACAGCTTAGGGTACATCAGTGATCACCAAGTTGTAGATATTACTATAGAACACTGATCACACTGGGGGTCGGTGGGAAAGGGGCCTCTAACTTAGGTGCCCTTTACATTGGTGGACAGTGGAAAGAACGCATGGTTACATTAGCCTAAATGCCTTATAAATCAGTCAGTGAAAAGAGAACTGCCTTACAGATAGATACAAAGACCACTGAGCAGTAGTTCCATATCTATAAGGAGGGAGATAAGAGTTTGTCCTGGTCCCATGTAGCTGACTCCAGATGAAGCTGGCTGGCCGAGAAACAACACAGGCTCATCAGGCAGGAGGTTAATCCCTTAGACAACATGTGGAGGAATCCTCAAATTCCACAGAACCCTGGTTGAGAAAGGCTAGTTTAGAGTTCCACTATAATAGCGCATGCCCTCCAATGTAATGTAAGCTGAACTTTAGATGTGATTGTCCTAGATATATTGTATCACTTTTCACTTCCAAAGATTCTTTTCAGCTGATTCCCTTGCTGTAATGGTTATGGTGGTGTCAGTAAGAGTTAAAAGAAAATAAAGCAAAGGTGTCACTTGCAAAGTAAAAGCACAAATATTTATTTTAAGATTAGGGTGTATTTACAGCAAATGAATGCATCAATCTATAACAGGAGAGGGATGGTCCACATCCCCACCAAAATGTTACACCCCAAAAACCAGCTGGGGCACTTCTGTCAGTATCAGTAATCTGAAGGGGAGGGGGGGGGGGGGTTGGAGAACAGTTCATTTTCTGCAGCCTGGAAAATCATGCAATATAAAATCCTAACAAAGGCTGGCTCTTCTGACCTTTCCATTGCTAGTTGCCTGGCTGTCAGAATGATCCATTGCCTTCCTATTTTGAGGTGCTGACCCAAAACATGTACAACAGGACAATAGTAAGGCAACTATTTTTCACAGGGGGAGGTCAGCAATGGCAGTCAACATGTTTCTCCAATCTAAGGTTGCCCCTCACCTCCATCCTAACGCATGCTGAATTGTGCATTTTAGACATCAATATAATCTCCATTTTTTTGTGGTTAGTATAAAAAATGCAACTGTGTAAAGTTAATACCAAATATGCCAAGTCTCAAAAAAAAAAAAAAAAAAAACACTCTCAAATTGTAAATAGGAAACACTTTGTAAATCTGTACAGCAGGACTGTACTACAGTGGGAAGTTTGTACACTTTTCTAACACTTTGAAATGTATAGCAAAAACTTTTTAGGATTGAGTAGGGAAGCATGAGAACCCCTGCCAGTTTTTATTGCCACCTGTCTCTGCTGGGGGTCATAATGACATATCACTGAGTGTAGGAAAATCCAAAATGTTAGCACTGTGTCACCAATAGAGGCAAGGGTAAAGCTTCCAATTGGGAGAACTGCTCCAGTGACAGCTGGGTAAGATGGGAATTCTCTTTATGGCTGGAGAGAGCAAGTCCCCCATCAGCTGTTTACAGAACCACAACTGCCTCATAGGAGAGGTCAGGTAATGGATGCTGCTTAATTACCGCCGCACTGACCCCGATTCTGGCCCTGGATACTCCAAGCACACAGAGATGTCAAGTACGCCTTGGAAACATGAGGGAAATACTACTTCCCATAGGCGTAGAAGTCTTCATACAGCAGTAAATCATTTCTACTAAAAAACGCACAGAAGGCTTTGAAATATGTAACATACGGTTGCTACTGTACGATGAGATGGTTTACAGGCCATCATACTATTTGCTTCTGCTAGCCTCATGAAAATGCCAAGTGCCTATTATGCTGGCCTCTGGCTTCAGTACTTTGCATGTCAAGTGTAACATCAGAAATTCTTTTTTTCAGTCTTATTCTGGGTTACTCACAAAGAATACGTAAACCCAACATTTCATATTCCTGATATGTGTCTGCTGTACCATGTACTTGTATGGAAAAGTGTCCTGTTCTCTTTATATTGCTTCCTTTGTGTGAGATCCCTTGTATTCCTGCCAGTCTCTCTAGGCATGACCATACTAGGCACGAGAACACACTGTGGTCAGTTCTCTATCTATGCTGGGAACTCAGCCTGTTCTTCAATGACTAGACTTTTCCTGACATACGCCCCCTGCACAGCCTTTCACTGGGAAGATCAGTGAACTGCTGTTTCTCCTCCCCCTGCTTTTTATGCAGCTGAGAACAGAGAGAATGTGATCTCTTATAAAAAAAAGGGGGGGGGGGGGAGAAGTGTACATGTTTTTTATATCTATACACATGTTTTTGCCTTTCATTTCTTTTTTAAACTGAACAGGTTTTACAAGGTGAGGGCTTACAATCACTAAAGTACTGAAGCAGTGTGACAAACAGGCTAATTAGCACTTGCATAAGAAAGTCAGCAATGGCATCCTGCATATTTCAGGAAAGGTACAGTATGCTTTAGCTCAAATTACCTATGGTTTAGTGCCAATTCACACTTTATACTAGTTTTTGCTAAAAGAAAAAAAAAATGATATCCATTCACTGCAGTGTCTAAAAAAAGTCTCCATCAGAACCAACAAGCAGGGAGAAGTAGTCGAACCAATTCAGTTGTATCTGAAATTCAAACTTCAGCTATTTAGCTTCATAATGTGCTTTTTTCCAGCAAAGCTTTAAGATCAGCCTAGCAAACATGTAAAAGAAGCCTACGGCTACATCTGCTGGCTAGAAATAGCAAATATCAAATGTGTAGTATTTCAAATCTACCTGCCTAACTTAGGCAGTTATTTTATTTTTTGTTCCTAAAACATATGTAAAAACGTGGTACTACCGGCACGACTTTTTATATATGTGGGACTATGCCATGTATCTATCCTCTCAGGTTGTACAGACTCCATTACAGTATAGATCAGCTAGTCTGCACCTTTAGCTTTCTTGATAGGCACCGGTCTCTGTCCCCCGCCCTTTTTTTTTCTTGTCCATTTCTCTGGGCATCCTTCCTGACTCCAATATATGTCAATACTCAGGTTAAGTATGCTCTCTTGGTTCGGGTCGGACTCCCGCTTACATACCAATGCTATATGATTAAGAATAATGCATCCCAGGGGCCTTGTTTTGCACTGATGTTTTCCATGTGATCAGATCACTAAATCCTCTGTCTCTGATGTGCATTGAATTTTTTTTCCCCTCATTGTTATGTACTATACAACTGTTATTGTTCCACAGGCTATTTTCTGTTACCAGGACAAATAGGAGTGTACTCCCCCAGCAGGAAAACTATAAACATCTGACAAGGGTTCTTACCCCCTCTACTCCATTCTAAACATTAAAGATACCCTAAAGCTGGCAATACATTTTAAGAGACGTGTCCCTTGACTTCAGATTTACAGCTAGTGGAAATCTGAAGTCCCCCGCCCCCTTCTTATATTCTTCCAGTGGTGCATGGGTTAATACCAGTGCTGGAGCTGTGACAGGCACTCATCAAGCGTGTTGAGTACGCACTTTCTTCCCACTCTTCCATTCATTAAAGCTGTAGTATAGCTTCCATGAATGAAAAGCTATCAATGAATGGGGGAGGTGGACCTTTCATACATCTGCTATGCTCCATGCACAGAAGTCATAGTACAGCTTTGATGAATGGAGGAAGGGGGTGGAAAAATTGGGGCTAGATGGCACTCAAATGCCTCTCATAGGTCCAAGGGATGGATGGACAGTTTGGTTGAGAGCAGAAGCAAATGTAACTGAAAGCATTCACAGTAAGCCTTGGACGTAACTATTTTGAAAAAGTTATATTGATGGGTTTAGTTCCAGTTTAAGATTGTCATTATCACAGCCAGTACCAGAAGGGACACATTGTGTTAAATGTAATTCCTTGTGCTGATTTTTTTAAAACTTTTTCTTAAAGCAGATCTTCACCTCTAAAACATATTCCCACTCTTTTCTCCCTATATTTACCCATGACATGCACTGACCTCCCTTGCATCTATGCGTGTCACATATCCCAGAGGCCTTTCATTCAGTAAAGATGGCGGGACTGGGCCTAGCATTGAGTCATCAGAAGACCTGACAGTTGAACCGGGAACAGCTGGCAGCCTTTTGTCGGTGCAGAACCGAGTGCTGGATCCGCTGTGTGAAATGTGCAGAACACACCAGGTAATTAGGGGTTTAAAAACAAATTGGATAGGGGGGGGGATCCACTTTAAAGGATAAGTTCACCTTTCAGTAAAAAAAAAAAAACAAAACACATTTTTTGCAGGTAAAAAAAATGCGCATTTACTATTTTTTTCTGCAGAAGCCTGGAAAGCATTGCATCAGCGGTCAGCAGATCGCTGGTGCCATGCAGGTCTCCTGCAGATATGTCAGGATATCTGCCTGCCCATACAGAATGTACAGGCAAGCAAAATATAGTGACAGGCAGAAGCAATGAACTACCACAGTGCTCCACAGCGCCGTGGTAAATCATGAAGGCCTACAAGTTGACAGCTGCTAAGGCTGCCGGGACTTGTAGTCTCTCAATCACAGAATAATGTGAATTACTGAAATGGCCAAGAGGGCAGACAGTTAGTGGGGGGGGGGGGGTAAATCCCCTGCTAGCTGTCAAAGCAGGAATCAAGGGCCACTCAGAGAGTAACACGTAAAATGTTACGAAAGGTGAACTTATCCTTTAAAGAAGTAGTAAACCCAAAAGCAAGCATTTCTTGTACTGTAGCTCACTAATTCTTAGATGTGATGGCTGTATTTGTTTCCCTTGTACTCTTCATCTGGTGATTCCGTCAAGTCTGCTGTTAAGAAGTTCAAGCTCTTCAGCAGAGTATCAGTTTACATGGATAAGACCATCCATTTATAACTGGCAGGTTTATTAAAATGATCCGTTTTATTCTTGTAAAACAAATACCCCAAAAGGAACAAAACTGTTTGTTGTAACAGATTATAAAGTTCTAGCTGGAGCTTGGCTTTATTTTGTTACTGCATTCAAATCTGCTAATACATTTAACACTCCCATCCCCCCTAGACTAACAATGCTGATGTCTGCTGTGTCCTACACTCATTCCTCCAGAGTGGTGTCTTACCAACACAGATGGTGTGTTACTGGCATAATCATCAGGTGAAAACAAGAGGGGAAAAAGCAAAAAAGAGCAGCCACCACATCTAATGAACAGTAAGCTGTAACAAAAAACATTTTTTTTTTTGGGTTTAATACGGCTTTAAACTTCACATTTTTCTTATTCATCCATGCAGGCTGAATGTGATAAATTACTTGATTCCCTCATCCACTCAGTTCACATGATTCCCACACTAACCAGCACTGAGGAATCCCTCCTGCCAGCTACTGTATTCTGACTGCCGACACCTCTGGCTGATTGAAAGCAACTACTGTTTGGTCAAGAATTATTTGCTGATTTTTAGATTTAGGCTACATTCCCATTTGAGCGATTTGTAACTTGAAAAACACTAACTTTAAAAGAAAAAAAAAAAATCTATTGCTTTCTATGGTACCTGTTCACGTGAACAGGCACCATAGAGAACAACCGATTTGCGTTTGAGCCTTTTTTGCATCAAGCTACAAATCGCTGAAGTGTGAATGTAGCATTGGAGCCAATTCATACCTAAATCACACAAAACACAGTCTACATTCCTGAGAGATTCAGCGCAGTGTGACTGTCAGCCCATTCATCTGAAAGAGCTTAAATTATAGATACTCTAAAGCTGGCAATACATTTTAACATTAGTGTTCCTTGTTCTGGTGCTAGTGGAAATCTGAAGTCCCCCGCCCCCTTCTTATATTCTTCCAGTGTTGCATGGGTTAATACCAGTGCTGGAGCTGTGACAGGCACTCATCAAGCATGTAGAGTAAGCATACACTTCCTTCCCCCCACTTCCATTCATTGAAGCTGTAGTATAGCTTCCATGAATGAAAAGCTATCAATGAATGGGGGAGGTGGACCTTTCATACATCTGCTATGCTCCATTCACATGCAAGAATTATTTGCTGTTTTTTAGATTCAGGCTACATTCGCATTTGAGCGATTTGTAGCTTGAAGCTCGAAAAACGCTCTAACTTTAAAAAAAAAAAAATCAATTGTTTTCTATGGTGCCTGTTCACACCTGATCGCACAAACAGACACCATAGAGAACAATTGATTTGAGTTTGAGCCTTTTTTAGCTTCAAATCGCAAGTGTGAATGTAGCATTGGGGCCAATTCATACCTAAATCACACAAAACACAGTCTACATTCCTGAGAGATTCAGTGCAGTGTGACTGTCAGCCCATTCATCTGAAAGAGCTGAAATTATAGATACCCTAAAGCTGGCAATACATTTTAACATTTGTGTTCCTTGTTCTGGTGCTAGTGGAAATCTGAAGTCCCCCGCCCCCTTCTTATATTCTTCCAGTGTTGCATGGGTTAATACCAGTGCTGGAGCTGTGACAGGCACTCATCAAGCATGTAGAGTAAGCCTACACTTTCTTCCCCCACTTCCATTCATTAAAGGGAAAGATATTCTTCTGAAAGAGCTGAAATCGCACCATAAGTAGTGTATGCACTACATTTCAAAAGCACACTGTAGTACCATGCAATCTAGTGCTGGCAAATGCCTGGGGTATCATTAGGAATACAATGACATATGCAGATTGCACACCCAATGCACTTTGAGCACGGTGTAGAAAAAGCACACAGAATAAGGGTTTCCAGTACCATGTTCTGGTGTGAACGAGCCCTGAGGCCTCATTCACACTAGGGCATTTGGAATTGCACACCCCTTGAGGGTTAGGGACTGATGTGAATGTACAATATATATGTAAAGCGCTGCGTAAACTGACGGTGTTATATAAGTACCTGAAATAAATAATTGCAGACAGAATCGCTGCGACTGTACCCATGATTTCAAAACGCTCTGCTGAAATGTAAAGTCGTGGAACTGTGTGTTCAGGTGCCTTTCATTTTAATAAATTTTTTTCATTTAATCTTAATAAATCACTCTGCAATTGCGGCAAACTGCGTTGCCCAAAAGAAGTTCAGAAACACGCCATGGCTGGCCCCAACAATCGTGGCAGAACCGCACTGCGTTTTCCGATGCCATTACAATGGATGACACCCAAGCACACGGTTCTGCGATTTCAAATTTTAACAGTTTTGAAATCATGGAAATTCACCCTAGTGTGAATGAGGCCTAAAGGAGAACAGGCCAACAGGGTCACAAACAGCTCAAATTTTGGCCAGCTCATCAGGAATCAGCGAAAACTTGTTCCGTGTATGGCAGACAGATCATAATTCTAGGATACCTAAGGCATGTCTACGCTAACTGAAAAGCAACGTGTATTGGTGTCTATGGTGACAGGGGCAGCAGCTTGTAAACAATGAACAGGCAGGTCCTTGCCCAGTGGTCCCCTCCTGCTGGGGAGGACATGATGTACACTTCCTCCTTTGGAGAGGAATGCAGTCAACTGAAATGATCAGGCTGTGGAGGTGTGGTTGTCTCTGGCCCCCAGCCATGTCATCCTGGCAGCTCTACAAATGCCTGTCCTGATGACACATGAGGATCTATGTTATGTGTGGAATGTGGGTGACACCTGTACGGAGAGGCTCCATGTATGATGCTGGGAGGATGGGATTGGTCCTCCCTCCCTATAGTAGTCCTATGAAGTGCAGAGGTCAGGACAGGTTCTCAGCCTCCTAATCTAATCACCATGATACCGGCTGACACCAGTCCCACCTATGAAGACGTGGCCGCAGCTCCAGCCCTACCCAGCAGAGTAGACATTGAGCTCCCTGTGTAGGTGGTGAGGGAGACACCAGAGCCCAACTCCCACATCCCTCTATGGGACCGGCACTTCAGGACCATGAGGCAGCTATGGCTGGGAGTCCTCCTCACAGGGAGGTGTGTGCTCAGTCAGCCCGGACCCCCGCTCTACTCCCTGGCCGGTACCTGGAGGAGAGGACGCTGGAGCAGCGCACCCGCTCGCTGATGTCGCACATGGCCTGGTAGCCGGGGTCCCTCTCCTTCTCTCTCTCCACGTGGAAGGCGTACAGGGCCAGGACGATACCGAGGACGCACACCACATACCGGGCCCCGCTCTCCCACCGCGGCACAGACACTCTGAGCACGGGCGCCGCCATCTTAACCCCGGCCTGCTCTAATCTCGCGCGGGAGCGAGATACACTCAGCGCTCGCTCCAGCCGCAGCAGTGACGTTCCCACAAGCGAGTGGACAAAGGGGCCTGACGGGGGCGGAGAGTTCGGGCGGGGCCCTGTTCTAAACGCAACCAATCCGTGGGTAAGGAGCGTTCCGTGACGTCAGCGACAGCTGGAGTGATGGAGTTGCTTGAGCTGGGTAGGCGTGGAACTCGGGCTAGTGCCTCTTATGAAGCGAACCAATCAGTAGACAAGGTTTCTGTGAGGTCACCAAGAGCTGTCGTTACGTGTTTGTTAGGTGTAGGGGGACTCCTAGAGTGGGAAGGAGTGTGAAGGAGATACAATGTATTGCCAAAAGTATTGGGACGCCTGAATTTACACGCACATGCACCTTAATGGCATCCCAGTCTTCGTCCATAGGATTCAATATTGAGTTGGCCTACCCTTTGCAGCTATAACAGCTTCAACTAGGGTTGCTACCTCATTCCTTTAAACCAAACACACAGGTTCTGTGTCTGACTGAGGTGGTAATTGGACTCAGTGCCTTATCTGAATTAAGTGAGCCTTAGAACCTGTGTAATTTATATGTGTTCAGTTTTCAAGGGATGAGGTGGCAACCTTAGCTTCAACTCTTCTGAGAAGGCTGTCCACAAGGCTTAGCAGTGTGTCTATGGGAATGTTTGACCTAGGGTTGCCACCTCATCTATTTAAACCCGAACACATTAATTACACACATTCTGAGGCTCACTTAATTCAGATAAGGCACTAAGTGAGGTAATTACCACCTTAATCAGCCTCAGAACCTGTATAATTTATATGTGTTTGGGTTTAAAGGGATGAGGTGGCAACCCTAGTTTGACCATTCTTCCAGAAGCACATTTGTAAGGTCAGGCGCTGATGTTGGACGAGAAGGCCTGGCTCACAGTTTCCACTCTAAGTCATCCCAAAGGTGTTCTGTCGGGTTGAGGTCAGGACTCTGTGCAGGCCAGTCAAGTTCCTCCACCCTATAGTTGCTCATCCATGTCTTTATGGACCTTGCTTTGTGCACTGGTGTGCAGTCATGTTGGAAGAGGAAGGGGCCATCCCCAAAACTGTTCCCACAAAGTTGGGAGCATGAAATGTCCAAAATGTTTTGGTATGCTGACACCTTAAGAGTTCCCTTCACTGGAACTAAGGGGCCAAGTCCAAAACCTGAAAAACAACCTCACACCATAATCCCCCCTCCACCAAACTTTACACTTGGCACAATGCAGTCAGGCAAATACCGTTCTCCTGATAACTGCCAAACCCAGACACGTCCATCAGATTGCCAGACAGAGAAGCATGATTGGTCACTCCAGAGAACACGTCTCCACTGCTCTAGAGTCCAGTGGCAGCATTCTTTACACCACTGCATCCGAGGCTTCGCATTGCACTTGGTGATATAAAGCTTGGATGCAGATGCTCAGCCATGGAAATCCATTCCATGAAGCTCTGTATGCACTGTTGTTGTGCTAATCTGAAGGCAACACAAAGTTTGGAGGTCTTTAGCTATTGACCCTGCAGACAGTTGGTGACTTCTGCGCACTGTACGCTTCAGCATGCGCTGACCTCGCTCTGTCATTTTATGTGGCCTACCACTTTGTGGCTGAGTTGCTGTTGCTCCCATTTGCTTCCACTTTGTTATAATACCACTAACAGTTAACCGTGGAATATTAAGTAGCAAGGAAATTTCACTGATGGACCTTTTGCACAGGTGGCAACTTATCTCGGTACCACGCTTGAATTCACTAAGCTCATGTTAAAAAAAACTGTCCTCAAGGGTTAGTAGCTGGCTCCAAGCCCTAAGGTGGAAGAAGGTGCAGATGTTTGTTGCTGCAAGTAGTGGCCTGTACATGTTTGGCTTGAGCTGACGCCATTCTGCAGGCAGACATTATCTCTGTCCCTTCTGTAACTAGTGTGCAGGTCATAGCTGCAAATACAGCATGGCTGAAATTAGTCATTGAGCTTCACTTTGTAGAAATGTGACCATATTGTGGCTAATGTCTGAGTCTGATCCCCAGGCACCATTTTTGTGTCATATCCTCGGGTTTTGGAAGCACAGGTATTAAAGTGACTCTCATGCTAAAACAAAAATGTTAAAAACCAGGGCCCTTGTAAAGAAGGTGTTTAATACTTACCTCTCTTGTTGCTCATTCAGCCAATAACCCCTGTAGTGCAGAGAAGCTACCTCTTAAAGAATCTCCTGAATCTGACAGATTCCTGGTCCATTTCCAAGAACTTTGGTTTCTCCCACCAGCCCCTACTGTTTCCTGTAGTGATAGGGGCCAGCAGGTGCAGCCCCATGGCATTTGCAGATCAAACAGAGGCTAAGATGGCAGCTTCCTTGGCTGAAAAGGATAGAAGGGTTTAGTTCCGCTTTAAAGTACATCTTTAGTCAAAACTTTGTTTTTGTTTTAGATAGGATAGAGTAGGGAAGGGTCTAACCAGGAGCTAGCCCTTTGAAAGTTCCTAATGCTACAAGTGCTGCATACGATCACTGCAATTAGCTGTCATTGTTATTGGAGCCCAGCCCCTAGCTTCCTATCGTGAACAGTGACCGGTTTCTGTTGGAGAGAGTTTTCCCAGCACAAATAAGGGATGATGACAGTACACATATGCAGTGGATATAAAAAGTCTACACACCCTTGTCAAAATGTCAGGTTTCTGTGATGTAAAAAAATGAGACAAAGATAAATCATTTCAGAACTTTTTCCACCTTTAATGTAACCTATAAACTGTACAACTCAGTTGGACAACAAACTGAAATATTTTAGGTGGAGGGAAGTAAAAAAACTAAAATAGTATGGTGGCATAAGTGTGCACACCTTTAAACTAATACTTTGTTGAAGCACCTTTTGATTTGATTCCAGCACTCAGTCATTTTGGGTATGACTATCAGCATGGCACATCTTGACTTGGCAATATTTGCCCACTCTTCATTGCAAAAACACTCCAAATCTGTCAGATTGTGAGGGCATCTCTTGTGCACAGCCCTCTTCAGATCACCCCACAGATTTTCCATCGGATTCAGGTCTGGGCTCTGGCTGAGCCATTGCAAAACTTTAATTTTCTTCTGGTGAAGCCATTCCTTTGTTGATTTGGATGTATGCTTTGGGTCGTTGTCATGCTGAAAGATGAAGTTCCTCTTTATGTTCAGCTTTCTAGCAGAAGCCTGAAGGTTTTGTGCCAATATTGACTGGTATTTGGAACTGTTCATAATTCCCTCTACCTTGACGAAGGCCTCAGTTCCAGCTAAGGAAAAGCAGCCCCAAAGCATGATGCTGCCACCACCATGCTTCATGGTGGATATGGTGTTCTTTTGGTGATGTGCAGTGTTGTTTTTGTGTCAAACATATCTTTTGGAATTATGGCCAAAAGTTCAACCTTGGTTTCATCAGACCAAAACACATTTTCCCACATGTTTTTGGGAGACTTCAGATGTGTTTTTGCAAAATTTAGCCGGGCTTGGATGTTTTTCTTCCTAAGAAAAGGCTTCCGTCTTGCCACTCTACCCCATAGCCTAGACATATGAAGAATACGGGAGATTGTTGTCACATGTACCACACAGCCAGTACTTGCCAGATATTCCAGCAGCTCCTTTAATGTTGCTGTAGGCCCCTTGGCAGCCTCCCAGACCAGTTTTCTTCTAGTCTTTTCATCAATTTTGGAGGGAGGTCCAGTTCTTGGTAATGTCATTGTTGCACCATATTTTCTCCACTTGATGATGACTGTCTTCACTGTGTTCCATGGTATATCTAATGCCTTAGAAATTCTTTTGTACCTTTCTCCTGACTGATACCTTTTAACAATGAGATCCCTCTAATGCTTTGGAAGCTTTCTGTGGACCATAACTTTTGCTGTAGGATGTGACTAAGGAAATGTCAGGAAAGACCCACTAGAACAGCTGAATTTGAGGTTAATCAGAGGCACTTTAAATGATGGCAGGTGTGTACTGACTCCTATGTAACATAATATTGAATGTGATTGCTTAATTCTGAACACAGCTACATTCCCAGTTATAAAAGGGTGTGCACACTTATGCAACCACATTATTTTAGTTTTTTGTGTTTACTCCCCCCCCCCCCCCCCCCCAAAAAAAGATTTCAGTTTGTTTTTCAATTGAGTTGTACAGTTTATAGGTCACATTAAATGTGGAAAAAGTTCTGAAATTATTTATCTTTGTCTCATTTGTTTACATCACAGAAACCTGACATTTTACCAGGGGTGTGTAGACTTTTTATACCCACTGTACATGGTGGAGGGCTGACTTATTGGGAGTTGGCTGCAGGAACCAGGAAGAGACAGCTGGTTCCTGATGACATTAGATAAAAAGATGGCGGTGCTGGACCTGTTGTGCAGCAGGGGAATGGCGAATTACAGCAAAACAATGGGCATGTGAATATGCCAATAGGGCATAACCAGTGAAAAAAGTAAAAAGGGGTGACAACAAGATTACCCTCAGGGGTGAAGTTCCTCTTTATAATGCTGTCATAAATGGCTAGAAAATCATTCTAAAAAGCATTCAATAAGCTTGATCGTTTACATTTCGAAACATTAGTGGGCTAATTTTGATTATTGAAATGCAAAGTTTTTTGGCAAAAAAGGCAGTGTCATGTCTGATATTTTGAGCCTAAGCATTCGGTTTTCTAATGATTAGTAGTTGAATCGATCCAAAACAGTCTGAAAAACTCTACATGTTAAAATTTAACTTTGGAAGTCTGTCAACATCGTGTAATCCCCGGAAATGTACCGTTTACGTTATTGATTGATAAAATGACGACAGTTGGGCAAAAAATATCAATAGAATGATGGTGTTATTGCATGCACTTTCGCCAGATCTTTAGTTATCCAACCGTTTTTTTTTCTAATTCTTTTTATTCATATTTTGAAATAAAGGTACAAAACAAAGCACATTGGGTATACGCAGGCAACAAAAACACAAAAACAGTGCTTAACCACTTGCCCTCCAGATGATTTATCCCCTTCCTGACCCAACCACAAATGCGCTGTCATGCAACGCTGCACCCAAATGAAATTTACGTCCTTTTTTACACAGAAATTGAGCTTTCTTTCGGTGGTATTTAATCGTCTGTGCGTTTTTTTCTATTTTTTGCGCTATAAAAAAAAAGATTGAAATATTGAGGAAAAAAAACAATATTTCTGACTTTTTGCTTTTAAACATGTCCAGTAAAAAAAATTTCAAAAATCAAATTTCATCATAAATTTAGGCCAAAATGTATTCTGCTACATGTCTTTGCTGAAAAAAAATCCCAATATATGTAAATGAATTGGTTTACATGAAAGTTATAGCGTCTACAAATGGTGGTATATATACTGCGCTTTTTTTTTTACTAGTAATGGTGGCAGTCAGCGACTTATAGTGGGACTGCAGGACTGCGACGGGCATTCTGACACTGGGGGAAACTGACTTGGTGTCACTGACATCCCCAGTGACCCCAATACAGTGATTATTGCTAATAAAAAGCACTGACACTATACTAATGGCACTGGGCATGCAGGGGTTAACATCTGGGGCAACCAAAGGGTTAACTGTGTGCCGTGTGTCATTTTACATTATGTTCTGTGTGTGCGCTTCACTATAAGCACACTGCTTTGCATGGCTGTGCACAGCCATGCAAAGCTGTGTGCCAGAGCTGACAGGGAGGAGAACTGTTTTGATTACTAACAGTTCTCACCCCTGTCGGAGATCCTTGGAAATCACCGGCCGGGGCCCGGTGACTGACAGCTGCAGCCGCAAATGGATGCGCAGGTAGGGTGCGTACACTCCCCCTACCCAGAATGCCAAATCATGTATGTATATATGTGATTTTGCACTCAGCTGCCGCCCTGTAGCAGTATTTCTAGTAGTGATTAATAAACCCACAACAGTAAAATCAGTGTGTATATGCAGTAAAGCATGCTTGTTATACTCACAGTGGAACTTAAGGGATTAATCCTCCACATTGTGTAAAAAGGCTGTTTGTCCTGTCTTCTCTGATCCTCCCCTTCTTCTACTGCCCCAATCCAATAGAACAGAGCTCTAGGAGTCAATCTGCACATGCTCAGTTTAGTGCCTATTGCTAGAGCTTTTTTTCTTTGGGAGGGTGCATGTGATCAGCACAGAACCAATCAGCACTGTCCAGACAGAGGGTTATGCAGCCTCATAGGACAGTCAGAGGAGAATAAAAACTCCTACAAGCTTTATCATGTGCTCTGCTGGACACTGAAAGAAGTTACAAGACTGCTCTAACTGCTGATGAGAAAAGGTATTTAGAAGATTATATTTACAAAAATAATTGCATTTCCATGTTATGTGTACTGTGGGAGACCAGATATATTGAATGCAGGGTCCTGGGTTTAATAAACACGACAATGATTTACTTGGCAACCAAGGTATCCATATTATTATTATATTACAAGATTTATGTAGCGCCAATAGTTTGCTCAGCGCTACAATATAACGGAAGACAATACAGCAACAATACAGTTCAATACAAGAGGGATAGCTTACAATCTAGGATTAGTTACAGCTCATAGATTTCTACAGTACCAAGGACGACAGTGCTCAGATTTACTTCACCATGTTACGGAAAGGGTAAAGAGAGAATAATAGGGATATGGGATAAATCATATTGGAGTATCACCCAAGGGAGTCATTGTAGACGGGTCAACCCATATATCCCAAATTATGGAAAATTTCTTGGGACAACCCCTGGATCTATACAGCGGTGATGCTGAATTGAGCAGATTTTGCCAGAAGTCAAGTGTAGGCGCTGTTAGAGCCTTCCTGGCCGCTTTTGTAACGATTTTCTAACTGTGTATGGCCAGCACTAGCTTCTCTATAGGGTCTATGGTGAAAACGTACACAGTGTCCTTACGGCTCAGTGAAAACTGATGCCAGGGTCACATGATCAGGTAAAGGCCACTCCCCCCAGTAAACGATACATATATTTCCCTGCTCTCTCAGCAGTCATGTGACAACGTCACCGACAAGACCCCGCCTACCCGACCACCGGGGCGTGCTCTCCAAATCTGCCAGCTGATTGGTGAGAAGAGCCATACATCCCGCCCTTATGGGTTGGAAACGTCACTGCCGGCCAATCACCGAGCGAGGTGGTGTGTTTACAGTGCGGCTACCAGCTGGTTCAGTGTCCAGGCTTTGTTGTGGCATTTTCGACGTGTGTCCAGTTACCTCCATAAAACATCATCATGTCCGCCGATGTGGAGAGTCTGGCCGTATTTGAGCGGGATCACTACGATGAGTACGAATACTACAACCTGAAGGAATACGGCTGCGGGGCTGGGGGGAAAGGCAGGACCAAGAAGGAGATCGAACAGAACGGAAACCGCCACGTACCCGCCGGACACGAGAGGAAGATCGAAGAGAAGCTGCACAACAGCGAACTGAAGCGACGCAGGAGCCGGAGCTCCTCCAACTAAACACGATGTACACTCAGGTGACTGCCCGTGTGTCATTGTTACTGCAGCCATTAGGGGGCGACACAGCTCCTCCTTTATAAATGGTCATCTGTCTATACAGCGATTTGCTGCAGTGCCCCTGACCATATGGTTCTGTAATTCATGGACAGAAAGTTAGGGCTTCTTATAGATTTCTAAAATTCCCATGTTTGTGGATCAGTGGGTAAGTGGCTGACGTGTAGCACTACCTTGGTGATTCACTCCCTCCATCATACAGTGGATTCCTGCAGACTTTTAGATCTTGAGCAATTGCTGTGAGAATGTGAACCACTTCCATAGGGAGAACTAAATAATTGGAGGGAATGTTTGCCGACTGATTGCCTGAAAACTCCTCCTGGGTTAATTAGCGCGTCCCCTGACACTAGAGGAAAGGTTTCCTGATGGTAAGGTATGGCTGTGTCCCCGAGGAATGACATTATCACAGTGACATTCTGGGACCTGGAATCTTGGGACAGCTGTGATAAAATTCATTAAACCAAAGGCACACTCCTACATTAGCAGCAAATTAAAATATATGTGTGTGTGTGTGTATATATATATATATATATATATATATATATATATATATATATATATATAATTTTTTTTTTTTTTTTTTTTTTCTCACAGAAGTGAGTACACCCCTCACATTTCTGTAAATATTTGATTCTATCTTTTCATGTGACAACACTGAAGAAATGACACTTTGCTACAAAGTAAAGTAGCGAGTGTACAGCTTGTATAACAGTGTAAATTTGTTGTCCCCTTGTGAGGGGTGTAATCACTTCTGTGAGATACTGTATATATACATGCTGTATTGCCAAAAGTATTGGGACACCCCTCCAAATCATTGGATTCAGGTGTTCCAATGACCTCCATGGTCACAGGTGTATAAAATCAAGCACCTAGGTATGCAGACTGCTTCTACAAACATTTGTGAAAAAATGGGTCACTCTCAGGAGCTCAGTGAATTCAAGTCTAGTACTGTGATAGATTGCCACCTGTGCAATAAGTTCATCCATTAAATTTCCTTGCTACTAAATAAGCAACTGGGAACAACAGCAACCCCGCTACGAAGTGGTAGGCCACGTAAAATGACAGAGTGGCATCAGTGCAGGTTGAAGGCACAGTGCGTAGAAGTCACCAACTGTCTGCAGAGTCAATAGTCAAAGACTTCCAAACTTCATGTGATCTTCAGATTAGCACAACAGTGAGTAGAGAGCTTCATAGAATGGGTTTCCACGGCTGGGCAGCTGCATCCAAGCCTTACATCACCAAGGGCAATGCAAAGCGTTGGATGCAGTGGTGTAAAGCACGCCATCACTGGACTCTAGAGCAGTGGAGACATGTTCTCTGGAGTGATGAATCATGCTTCTCTGTCTGGCACTCCGATGGACGTGTCTGGGTTTGATGGTTGCCAGGAGAACGGTACTTGCCTGACTACATTGTGCCAAGTGTAAAGTTTGGTGGAGGGGGATTATGGAGAGTGGTTGGGCTTTGTCTCTTAGCTCCAGTGAAGGGAACTCTTAAGGCGTCAGTATACCAAGACATTTTGGACAATTTCATGCTCCCAACTTTGTGGGAACAGTTTGGGGATGGCCCCTTCCTGTTCCAACATGACTGCACACCAGTGCACAAATCAAGGTCCATAAAGACATGGATGAGCGACTATGGGGTGGAGGAACTTGACTGGCCTGCACACAGTCCTGACCTCAACCCGATAGAACACAATATATAGTGTGTGTGTGTATGTATGTATGTATGTATGTATATATATATATATATATATATATATATATATATATATATTAGCGTGTAACCACTTCAAGTCTGATATTCCTCTCCTCCAAAAAAAATCTTTTTTTCTCTTTTGTTAGAAAATTACTTAGAACCCACAAACATTAAATAATTTCTAAGCAGAGGTTCTAGAGCAGAAAATGGTGGTTATTGCATATTTTTTATATCACACAATATTTTCAGCACTTTTTAAAATGCAAATTTTTTGGAAAAAATACACTTTAGTGAATGTTAATGGACAAAAACACAATATAATACCCAACTGTTTGGTAAAATGTTACAGCGAGTAAGTGTATACCAGACATGTAATGTTTTAAAATTGCATCTGCCATGGAACAGCACCAAACTATGGTACTTGAAAGTCCCCATAAGCATCACTTTAAAAGCTTTTACAAGTTACCAGTTTAGGGTTACACAGGAGGCATAGCACCAGAATGATTGATTGCTCTTACTCTGACGTTCTCTCACATATGTGGTGCTATTGCATTCTACATATGCTTGGGGACTGACATTCACATTTGTGCGTGAGCACGGGTGAAGGGGGGGGGTGCTTTCCATGTTTAATTTTATTCTTTGTTAAAATTAAAACCATTTTTACACGGTTTCTTTAATAATTTTATTTTATCAACTTTATTGCTATCACAAGGGTTGAACGACATCCCTTGTGATAGCATGGGCCGTGACAGATCTTCTTTATGGAGATATCTGTGGTCTATTTAGACCCAAGATCTCTCCTCTGGGCTTCATTGCAGCTGATCAGACACAGATCGTTCTGATCAACTGTTTCACTAGCCAGTAAAGGTCAGGTACACCACCATAGTGTTAGGAACAAACATCAGTTTCTCTCACTGTGTCCGGAGCCAGAAGCCATCGGTTGCATCCTTACCAGACTCCCCAATCACTCAGGAGATCCTAGTAAAGGGGGAGGACCCTCACTTCCACCACCTGCAAAAGCAATCCATCAGCTCTTTTACAGAATCACCGGCTGAAAAGAAAAAATCATCGCTGGATGGGAAGCGGTTAAAGATGAACTTTACCCCCTCCCTCCCCACATGTTTACTCTCACACTTGTTATGTCTTCTCTCCAGTTCCCATGCTCATCCAGCACTGCCCTGCAGCAATGAGCTTTTTAGGTGTTCTAACCCAGGTCCCACCTTCCATCTTTGTCCCCGTCAGTGAACATGAGCCTGCTGCCTCTTTCAGGCATAATGACATGCACATGCCCAAGATGATACACACCTGTTCTGCCCATAGCTGCTGTGTCTGTATTTCAACAGCTTCCTGGGATATGTGATGTGGATGTCTCAGAGACTGTGGGAGAAGGGACACTTCACTCTCACTCAGGCAAGAAGGGTGGCAAGGGGAGTAGGGCTGAATAATATAAAAAAAAAAAAAAGTAAAGTGGTTGGGAGAGAGGGAGGAGTGCAGGAACCTAAAGGGGAGTAAAGTTCCATTTAAACCACTTAAAGCAGAAATCCAGCTGAAGAAAAAAAAAAGTCAGCAGCTACAAAAACTGTAGCTGCTGACTTTTAAAATACAGCCACTTACCTGTCCCTTGGTCCAGCGGTGTCCTGACCAACGCTGGTTTCACCGGCCATCTTCTTTCCCTGGTGCTGGCATCTTTACTGTAGGCACCCGGCTGTGACAGCTTGCGGCTTCACAGCTGGGTGCCCACTGCGCATGTGTGAGAAGCGCTACACTTTTTGACTGGCCTGTAGTGTTCTGGGACCTGTCATCCCATGTCCCAGAAGACGACGGGGAGAGGGGAAGGACAACCTCCTGTTCTGATCGCCTTCTGGGACCTGTCAAATTTGGGTACCCGCTCCCCAAAGGTGCCAATCCTTAATGGGGAGCGGGGGAAAAGGCTTAAAGCGGAACTTCCCCTTTTGGGTGGAGCTCTGCTTTGAGTACCAGGCCACAGTTTTCAGTGCTGTGATATTTTGACTGACAAATACTCGGGTAACACTACACTTAAATTAGTTATAGATCCATTTTTGAGAAAGTGAGGTGTTTTTAGTGGTATTTAATAACCAGTGTTTTATTTTTGTGTGGGTTTTTTTTTTTACTATGAAGACCAAACAACTGTTTACTTAGTTTTCTCTTTAATTCCTTTTCCTTAAAATACATAATTATGGAAGTGGTTAAAAAGAACCTGTACTTTAGCCATTTAATGTATTCTTGATAGCTTACAGGAACTTGTAACACTTCTGATTTGTCCACTGGAGACCAATAAAATACTCTGTAATGACATAGTAGAACATTTTGAGTTTCTCCTATTATATATCAGTTTGTACAGGATTTTTGTTGGACTCTAGTGGGCAGAAGTCCAGGAACCCTAGATGGAGAGAGCAGAATTTTAAACCCACTCATAATGTTGACCTGAATGACCAAAGTACAAGTTTGCATTAAAGTGTTACTAAACCCAGGACCCTGCATTCACTATATCCAGTCTTCCACAGTACACAGATCATGGAAATGTAATTATGTTAGTAAATATAAAAACTGCTAAATCAGTTCACTTACAGACTCACATTCCATTCAAAAGGGAGGAGGGAAAACAGGAGAAACAAAATGGCTGTCAGTGTCCATGTCTCTATGCGCACAATTGTCACATGCCCCACTAGGTAATGTGTTCCTATCAGAGTGCCACACTTACATAAGGTGTCCCCATCACATTAATTTTCCTAATCAGAGTGCCCTATTTACATCAGTTGTGCCCATCAAAGTGTCCCTTTCCATTATATTTCCCCATCAGCGTGCCCCTTTACATCGTGTGCCCATCAGAGTGCCCCTTTCTACAATATGTGCCCATCAGAGTGCCCCCTTAACATAAAATGCCCATCTAGTTATACTAAGGGGCACGCTGATGGACATGTTTTATGTTAAGGGGCACGCTGATGGGCATGTTTTGTAAAATGTGTGGGCATAAAATGTGCCCATCAGTGTGCCCCTTAACATAAAGTGTCCATCAGCGTGCTCCTGTAATTCTCGGACATACACACATTGCATATCTTGAAGGCAGGCAGGGAGCTGGAGATGGCAAAGGTAGCAAGCTGCACTGGGTGGGAGCTGTGCCTTGCTGAAGGTGGCGGGATGTGGTGCTCGCGTGACTATAGCTTGCTGGCAGGCAGGACAAGGCATTGGGAGCCAGGAGCGATAGCGGGGGGCAGGGCGCACACGCAACGTCATTGATTGCTGGGACGCCTGTGGCCCCAGCAACCATTGACTGCTAAGCAACGGGGATCTGGCATTTTACACTGGCGGGCTGACGGTCCGAACAGGAGCGTTGCTTGGTCCATGTTCTGACTGCAGTCTGCCTTTTATTGACTGCTGGTGTACACCATTATGTTTTGGGCTCCTCCCATCCCCACCGATGCATGCTCCACCAAGGCGATTAGTGCCTCTTGGGCTCCTAAACTTCAGGTTTCTGTGTCTCAGGTTTGCGAGAAGGCTTCTACAAGTTCAGGTTTTGCATCTTTGAATGCTTGTCTTGGCTGCTAGGTTTTGCAGGCTGCTGTTTAAGATTCCATGTTTTTGGTTTGCCCACGCCTTCTTGAGACATTGCTTTGGGATGTCCCTATGGGCATTATTCAGAAGAACTGTGTTCATGTATGAAAGTAAGAGAACAGAACTTTTTGTTATTCACCATAAAATCCCTTTCTCGGAGTTCATTGACTGCCAGAGCACCGACCCCTATTTTTTGTCGAGTTTATACTTCTGACACTGCTTTTGCAACTAACTGGCTTGCCTATAGCAGAGAAGGGGTTTACACCAGTTTGGACTGCCCATAGGTGTATTTTTTTTCTGCCTAGTGTCCTACTTCTGTAGATGGCACCATCAATGCTTTAATCAAGAAGCAGAGTTGCTGTGTCCATCAGTGAACTCAGAGGGGATTTTATAGTGCATAACAAATCCAGTTTTTTCATTATAGGTGCAGTCGTGATTTCAGAAGCTGTGACTCCCCTGTGTCAGAGTGCACGATAACGAGGCTGAATTCATGGAGTCAGGATGTCAGCCACCAGCTTCCATTGCCCCTCTCTTGTTGGCACTCCCTCACATTTCCTGCAGCAGCTGCTCACCACTGTGGAGCATTTACATTGCTCTTTTGCAAATGGTATGCAACATGTGGAGGCAGTCTTGTGTTTAGCTTTTACTTCCATTTGGGTACTTTTTGAGTCACAGATCGTGAACATGCAAGTTGTAAATGGGTAGCAAAAGTCCTTGATGCTTTGTTTAGGTTAGTGACAGACTGCCTAGAAACTTCAACGATTGTCATGTGATGGCCACATGGTTATCATATTACCATATTTTTTATGACCTGGGCACTTAAAAGAATCGGTCAACATAAAAAAAAAAGACATGATGGCACAGGATTTGACGCTGAACTCCACCTTCCTTGTGGCCTCAGATGGTTGTATTTCATACTTTTTGGGGAACATTTATCAAAACTGGAGCAGACAGAAAATGGAGCAGCTGTGCATAATCCGCTCCTACCTTCAGCCTGTTTAGTTAAACTTTTGAAAATGAAATCCAGAAGGAGATTGGTTGCTATACACAGCTGTTCCACATTTGATAATTTCCCTTCTGTGTTTTTAATACTCCATTTTTCAGAAGTCTTCAATGGTGTGTACTGGTATGGCAATTTGTCTCCAGCATGGGCGCATATAAGAAATCCGGGTATGGTTTTTTAGAATAGTTGCATCAGTCCAGCTGGGACCAGTGTAGGCATTCATATGCTGTACCTGTGGGTTCTCTGTGGCAGTTGGAAGTCAATGTAGTAGCCTCCACTACTACAGCGATCACTGCTATCTTCTGGGTCCTGTGCCTAAGAGCTGCCCTGCTGCATAGTAACCATGGTGCTCACTCAGCACTGGTGCCATTCATATGCCTTGCATTTTTCCTCTATGAATGCAATGCAATCTCTGATTGGACTAGGAGGAACAGAGTATTCATTATGCAGTAGGACAGCCACGAGACACAGAGACCTGGATAGCAGTAATCACTATAGTAGTAGAGACTGCTATAGCGATTTTCAACTTCCACAGGAATTTTGGCTTATGCATGCTGTATAGGATTTTACTGATTGGGTTTAGATTTGCTTTAAGTTTCTTTTTCTCTTTCAGGTATTTGACTTGTGCTCAAACTCCTTTCGACCTGCCTCTGGTGTTTGATGTTCTGTTAAGACGCCGGCCTCGCCTTACGGAAGAACGCTTCCCTGTTTTTTTCCACAAAGCAGTGCTGTGGACCCTAACTGCATCGTGATTTCTTCATGAGTTGAATGTGTTGCAGTTGCATAGCTTAAGCTGCTGTTGGAGCTTTAACCAATAGAAAAGGGTTCTAATACCCTGCATCTTACTGTATACATGTAGTAGTCTTTTGTATGTAGTGATTAGTCCTATAAAGGCATGTTTTATATTTCACTTAGACCAACAAATAAAAATATTTAATATTTTAATTATCTGAAGCTCTTCTTTTTATGTAGGCAATCTAATGTGATTGGATTTGTCTGACCTTTCTTCCTTTCTTTTGACTTGTGTAGTTTGATGTAAGAGTGAACCTCTAATTCACTTCACATTCTGTTTTCCTATTGACCTTTTGAAGGTTGGACTTAATTTCAGGGTGTGACCACCATAGAGATCCACAGAATGGTTCATTGGAATAGGTAGAGGTAATGGTGACAGGTGCTTGACTCTCCTTGTCATAGAAGGCAATAGTGATAACAGCAGGTTTAATAACTTTACAAATCAACTGGTCCCCTAGACTGTGGCCAGCAGAGGTTCCATATAAACCTAAGACCGATAGAAACAAGTTGTATCAGACAATTGTCCTCCTTAAAGAGGTAGTTCACCTTCTCCCAAACAAATTCTGCGTATTGGTGGCCTCAGTACCTTAGTAGTCAATCCTCCCTTTTGTAAGACTTATCAAGTTGTTAATTCCAATCCCATTCTCTCTCTGTCCTGCAGATGGCAGGGTATAGCAAGCATTAGATGTGAGTCATTGGCACCTCACAAATAAACACTCTGCTTCATTCCCTACCCATGCATGCACTGTCTGTTTTCTGCTTCTTTTTGTTTTTTACCCTGAAAGAAAGCTGAGCCATAAGAGTGTCTGATACAGCAGATGCTGTAATGTACAGGGAGTTTCTTTGGAGAAGATCATTAACACTCTTAGCAGAACTTTTATAATGCTTTTACAACATGTACACTGTACCAGCAGCCATCTTTAAAACCATATCTCCAGTGAATATTCCTTTTTCCAAATGTATGCAAAATGCTGGGTTAAGAAAAAAAAAAAAAAGTTCACAATACTTTGGACATTGACATTTCTATTTTATGAAAAATTATAGAAATCCATCTACTTTATTGGTTGAAAGAGACCGAAGTCTCTTTTAAGACACCCCGAAAATCAAAGTGAAAAAATGATGCAGCAGCCTAGTCCATTTTGCTGAAATTTCATTGCAGTAACTCAAAATGGTACTCAGTAGTTTGTATGCCCCCAACGTGCTTGTATGCCTGCCTGACAACATCGAAGCATGCTCCTAATGAGATGACAGATGGTGTCCTGGGGTATTTCCTCCCAGATCTGGACAGTCTGAGTTGCAACCTGGAGGCATCAGATGGACCGAAACATAATATTCCGGAGGTGATCTATTGGGTTTAGGTCAGGCGAGCGTGGGGGTCATTCAATGGTATCAATTCCTTCATCCTCCAGGAACTGCCTGCATACTCTTACCACACAGGGCCGGGCATTTTCATGCACCAGGAGGAACCTAGGACCCACTGCACCAGCGTAGGGTCTGACAATGGGTCCAAGGATTTCATCCCGATACCTAATAGCAGTTAGGGTGCCATTGTCTAGCCTGTAGAGGTCTGTGCAACCCTCAATGGATATGCCTCCCCAGACCATCACTGACCCACCACCAAAACGGTCATGCTGCACGATGTTACAGGCACTATAACGTTCTCCACGGCTTCTCCAGACCCTCTCACATCTGTCATATGTGCTCATGGTGAACCTGCTCTCATCTGTGAAAAGCACAGGGTGCCAGTGGCAGACCAGACAATTCTGGTGTTCAATGGCAAATGTCAATCGTGCTCTATGGTGCTGGGCAGTGAGCACAGGACCCACTAGAGGAGGTCGGGCCCTCAGGCCACTCTCATGAAGTTTGTTTCTGATTGTTCGGTCAGACATTCACACCAGTGGCCCATTGGAGGAAATTTTGTAGGGCTCTGGCAGTACTCATCTACTCTTTTGTGAAGGAGGAACAGAATATCGGTCCTGCTGATGAGTTACGGACCTTCTACGGCCCTGTCCAGCTCTCCTAGAGTAACTGCCTGTCTCCTGGAATCTCCTCCATGCTCTTGGGAGACACTGCAAACCTTCTGGCAATGGCACGTATTGATGTGCCATTCTGGAAGAGTTGGACTGCCTGTGCAAGCTCTGTAGGGTCCTGGTATCACCTCATGCTACCAGTCAGGACACTGATCCTAGCCAAATGCAAAACTAGTGAAAAACAGAAAAGATGAGTAGGGAAAAAAATGTCAGTGGCCTCCACCTGTAAAACCATTCCTGTTTTGGGGGTCATCTCATTGTTGCCTATCTAGTGCACCTGTTGTTAATTTCATTAACATCAAAGCAGCTGAAACTGATTAACAACCCCCTCTGCTACTTAACTGACCAGATCAATATCCCAGGAGTTTCATTGACTTGATGCTATACTCTGAATAAAAAGTGTTCCTTTTAATTTTTTTTTGAGTAGTGTATGAGCTTTGCATTTACGCATTACTTCGCATCAATATCCCAGGAGTTTAATTGACTTGATGCTATACTCTTATTAACTACTTCAAGTCCAGACACTTTTACCCCCTTCCTGTCCAGGCCAATTTTCAGCTTTCAGTGCTATCACACTTTGAATAAGGGGTTTATATTTATTTATTTTTATTGCTATATAAATGAAAGTCCAAACATTTTGAAAAAAAATGTTTTGTTTTTCTTATAAAATTTTGCAAATCTTTCTTCATAAATCTTGGCCAAAATTTATTCAGTTATCTTTTTAGTAAAAAAAAAACAAATTTGTTTATAACCAAAAACTATAATTTTTCAAAAACATTTTTTACATTTGT